>NC_059333.1:30545000-31145000 GCF_018350155.1 Leopardus geoffroyi
TTATGTACAATTTACCAGCAAAACTAGTCAATTCTGGATTTAGTTCAGGTACATGATTGCTGGGATGGGGCTTGGCACTGAGAGGCCATTGGTAAAAGAGTAGACAGGAATGATTGGTATCAGCTGGGACTATGATCCCTCACCAAACGGACCTTCCAATCTTATCCAGATTTTCAAGTTTTGTTTTGTTTTTTTCCTTTAGAGTAGCATCTGGTCGTCTTTTTTTTTTTTTTTAATAATATATATGAATACAAATACACTCTTTCATAAATACATATATATGTATATATATGTATTCTTATTCATCAAGAATTAGTTTTTTAATGTTTATTTATCTTATTTTTGAGAGAGAGAGAGAGAGTGAGCATGTATACAAGTACAGGAGGAACAGAGAGAAAGAGGGAGACAGAATCCAAAGCAGGCTCCAGGCTCCAACCTGTCAAACAGAGCCCTATGTGGGACTCAAACTCATGGACAGTGAGATCATGACCTGAGCAGAAGTTGGACGTTTAACCAACTGAGCCACCCAGGTGCCCCAAAGGTTATTCTTTGCTTTATCAGAGGTGTTGCATGGATGGGGTTCTCTTTGAGTATACAGGTGGCTCAGCAGAGTGCAGAATCATTCCTGCATGTTCTAGAATCTCTGCTCATTTCTATCTCTATATTCTCCTTGGGATAAGGATCATGAAAGTGGGCTTTTGATCCATACTTTTATAATTCTGGGTCAGTTATATAAGCTTCCTTGGCATTCAAAGAAACATATGACCTGTCTGCTTCAGATATTTTATTGCACAGAAGAGAAAAAGGGTTTAATCAAACTGTCACGGCACAAGACTCTGAACTCCTTGAAGGTGGGGCTCCTTTCCTCTAGTACGGTGCCTGGCACATAGGATACAAGAATTATTTGTGTCAGTAATTACTAAAGTTACTTATATCATTGAGACCACTGTTTTCATGTAAGAGCCAATGAAAAGTACTTTATAAAGCATATTATCTATAGATAGACCCCATTGTAGCATCCAAAATAATTCTATTCTTTTAATAGAATAACGTACTTTTAATACTGAAAAGAACAGTGCCATTGAAAAAATAGACACTACTCTGTAGCTAGTCAACAGTTAATGCACATCCAGACTTATGTGAGAACTTACAATATAAAGACAACTTTCTTAATTTTTATCATATAGCAGACTTATGTTTTCATGGGACATGTTGTCTCAGGCACTTATCTAGATACTTTAAATATATTAATTATTTTCTTCCCCTAACATGGGGTAGGAGATATTATCATCATTATTTTACACCAGGTTACCAAGAAGGTTAGTAAGTTGCCTGCACTTACCCAACTCCTAGGTCTGGATCTCCAATTTGAGCCCAGACTCCATGTTCTTAAATGGCCCTAATGTCTTATATTCACATGCTGACTTAGAATTTAAGCAGTGTGGTTTACCTGGGTGATCTCATTTTATCGTCCACACAGTATATAGAAGCAGATATAATTTTCAACCCACTTTACAGAGGAAGCAATTTGGGCTAAGAACAGCAAATGTGAGCCTGAACTGGGTCCAGAAGTGGTTGCTTTTATCGCTGAGTGGTTGTGTCACTCACTCTTTTCTGCTGAGATAGAGGAATGGATCACTCACTGTCTCTCATTGTCTGCTCCCCCAACCCCAGTTTATTTGTTCTACCAATTTCTCAGAAGGTCCAATGTTGTCTGACTTCTCAAACTGTGTTTGTCTGATCATGAAGCCATGTCTTTTTTATCTTACTCTAGTCAGAACTGAGGAAACAAATTCACTTTCCACTCTAATCCAATTGTTTATGTTTTGTTTTATGAAGGCATTTTGATACTTTTCTGTCTCATAATGTTAATGAGACTGATTTCTTAGACATTCTTCAGGCTAAGATAGACCATGTTCTAGATTTAATGGTTTTCTTGGCTAATCTTTCAGGTTTTTCTAATGGCAAAAGTTTTCTAAAGGATAATTTCTTATGTGGCCACATAGAGTATTGCAATATTCCTCTTCATTATGCCCTGAAATTTGAAAAAAAAAAAACAACAAAACAAACTTACAATATTATCGGGACACACTATGTAAAAAGTATGGCTATAAATTAATGAAATTAATCTCCTAAGTCTTACATGAAAATCAATTCTACCTCTAAGTAGTTCAATATAATGTTTGTTTTTATATGTCCTGGTCCTTTATTTATTTACATTTTTTCTTAATTACTCTGTGTTTCAGAATGATGTTTATTCCACAGGTAGTGCTGTCCAGTCTGCTCATAGGGGAACATTTAATTTGTGACATTAATTATGGATCACAGTGGAACTTCCATGGGAGTGAAAGTCAATGTTAGCCAGGGGCTGTATTGTTTATATCACATATGTTCTGGTGAATCAATTAGTGCAGACTTCTGAAATTCAGAAGCTTATTTTAAGAACATGTTTGTTAACCAAAATTCTGTTAACCACAGAATGACTTTGTGATTAATAGACAAAACTCCTCTAATCCCATAGCACGCAGAGGGTAGCTTTTAAGACCATGAACTATCAAACAATATTTTCACCTCACCTTTGTTAACCTAAAAACAAGACAGATTGAATTGCAAAGCTCATTTGACAAATGAGCACATTTTGCTCTCTTCCTATAGTTTTCTTCTCTTGGCTTTTGCGACCAGTGTTCCTTCCCAAGCAGTGTTATGCAAATGAACCAATTAATGATAGATAAAATGGTCTTCCTACCTCGCAGAGTTTGTAACTGGAAGGGCAACACCGTAAGTCACGTACCTATTCAGTGGATTCTATAGGCCACTGCGAGGGTCTGATTAGCTTGACTGTGGAATACAATCGCAGAGGCATCTGCTCGGTTAATTTTGAGAGAAAATTTACCAGATGGAGGCTGAAGATTTAAGTGATTAGAAGGTAGTAGATTGGAATACAAATTGGATTAAGAGAAATTAGATTGATATAAATCGAATTGAGTCACAACAGTTTGTGTTGTTCGTACCAAGGGGCAGTGGATTATGGGAGAAGCAGATGCTCCAATGAGATAGGAATTAATGTGGCTTTGACAGTCCATCTGCGAAGGTCTGAATATCGAGTACATCCCTAATCTCTCTCTCCATTTATCAATGCCATAATGTTAATTAGTACTTCATTCATTAAGTTACTTACAGAAGAAAAAATCTCACCCTTATCCCCTCTCTGCTTGAGAATTTGTTATTCTGCCAAGAACTGGAAAGCTCCCTTCAGCTGAGCTAGCCACAGTTGACAGAGAGACCTGTGTCCTTTTCCTCATGCATACTCATGCCTATGCCTTTGGCATGAGTACCGTAAGCGTAAAATCTTTGCTCACGTGTTCCTCTTCATAAATATATAGTTATTTGAAGTCTGGCGTTAATAACTAGGCACAATTCCACTAAAAAAAGAGTGGCTATATTAATCCAATAATGTAATTATATATACTCTACGTTTTGGTTTTTATAAGATACTCACTTGAGTTATAAGTTTTATTCAATGACCTAAGTTTGACATTAATGCTGCATGTCAGATTCCTCCTTGAAGAGAAGAATGAGAAAAATTCTGTTCCTGTAATTCTGTGACTGTGTTTATACCTGCGTGTGTGTGCGTGTGTGCGCGCGCATGCGCATATACTATTTATGTGCGAGTTTATAGAAAATCGCACGTTGCTGTTACTGTTGTCCATTTTGATATAAAGTATTTGGACCTGATCATTAGAGAAAAAAAGTTTGATGAAACAAAATTAAAAGAAACACAACACTTTAAGTGCTTAGGCTTATATTGGGAACATGACTCTTTAAAATCCAAAGGGTATTGACACAGGAACCTCAATATTACAGCACTGGACACGGCAGTGAAATTCAGCATCAGGCAGTCTGTCTTGGATCCCGTCCAAAGGAACTGAGCCAGGGGAGATCCAAAGGTGGTCTCCCTTGTAAGGCAGCCCAAGAGTATGGAATCTAAGGACAGCCATGCAGAAGTATCCCTGTATTAATAGCAATCAGGCAAATACAGCTTCTGAAGGCTAAAGCGATGAGATGGGCAAAAATGGAACATCGAATCCTATGATGCAAGAAGCATACCATTAAAGGTTGTGCCAAGTCATTCAGAAATAATCGTAGTACGGGCAAATGTGGGCTGCCTGCCAGTGTGCAGGCAAGAAGAATTTCTATTTTTGCTATGTGGAGGAAAGCAGTGGCTTGTACAAAAGCGTATTAAGTGTTTTAAAATTTTTGGCTTAACAAAGAAATTCTATAGGCAATGAGCTCTTTGGGCAATGCTCTTAATGTAGGAATAAGATATATAGATACAGATAGATACAGATAAAGATATAGATACAGATAGAGATAGGTAGATATATAGATAGATATGTGCTATGATATATGATATATTTATATAAATGGCCACTCCTCCCCCATGCTCACCTGAAGCTTCTACATCCTTCCCAGATTCCAATACAAGGGTAGTTTTTGGAGACACTCTTAATGTTGGCAAAAGAATCTGATGCTCATATTGTCTGCTTCAAAAATAACCTGCCCTCTAGAAGCCAGGATTGAGCCTGAGGTATGTCTGAATCCAGAATCTATGCACTTTCTGTTTAGGGTCTTATATTTAAGCAGTGCATATGGCCCATCTTTCTAACTATATACTCATCAGTGCAAGCTGATCATAATGAGAGAGTGTATCAAGCTGGATTCCAGCAAAATATAGAAGAAAGTAGAAAATCAAACGAAGATGTAAGCTTGCAAAACGTAAAGTGTAAAGCAGAATTCCTTGTTGTAGTAAAAAGCGATCCTCCAAATTTGTCTTTTGCTGTTGTGAGAGTATTCAATGCCACCTAGAAATAATTTAGTACTGAGGATCAGTCCCTTGTTCCTGTTTGTCGCTTCAGTTTTCAATTGTCAGCCATCTAATTGGGAGTCTTGTCTTTATTAAGAACCATCAGTACATCAAGGTGGTGCTTATGGAGCCTGGCAAAGCCAGACATTGTGCTCTCATTCATGCCTTTGTTTCTGTGACTGATTATTGGGTGTTTAGTACCTTGTTGAGCCCCAACGAGGATAATTAAAGGAATCACTTAGTTGTCAACTAATGACCATACAATCTCCCCATTTTTTTTATGTTGATAGGCTTTAGACAGTGGATATAGTTTTGCCGTGAATTGTGTTTCAGTGTTTTTGCATACGTGAGTTCAAATCCCACATATCAGACATACAGATACTGAGGCTAGTGAATGCATGTCAAGTACATCAGTGCTACTACATGGTTTCATGTTATTTAATATTTATTTTTGCTAATCATCTCACAAAAATTTTTCAGAAATTAATTTGAGACCCCTATTTACTAGGTAATATTTCTCTGTTTTATATTTAAAGGCACTTGAAAGCCAAATAGAAAAAATCAGCCAGATTTTATCGATGCTTGCATCGTCACTTTTGGATGCGTATGAACCAGATGTCCCACAGGCTTGCTTTCAGTACAGGTAGTTCAGATAGGTGATATATCAGGTATAAACTACCTCCAGGAAATGGAGGCTTCTGCATCTCATTTTTTCCCCTTGCAGTTGACATATTTTTTCAAATTTTCAGTGAACTCAGAAATGGAGAGACACAGCCAACTTTTAATATAGTAAGTGATGTTCTGGCACCTTTGACTATAAATCAGTGTTGCAAAGACATTATGGAAGCATGAGGAAGCACTGTCCAAGTAAATGCAGAGCCCTGGCATGCTGGTTCAGAGTTTTGTGCTTCATCATAGGACTCACAGGGCAATTTGCTTAATCCTGGATGCAAAAGCTGGACTTACAAAAGTGCAGTTTGTAATTCAGCTGGCCAAAGAAATGGATTTCTACTGCCCAAGGGAATGAGAAGAATTTAGAGTATCCCACGAATGTTTGAGATTTACTTGGCTAACCTACTTCTTTATTTGTTTCTTTAAAGAAGTTATACCTAGCTCTCCGAAATCCTTATATATATTTTTCTGGATATGGAGTGACAAGGGAGAGGAATAGTATATACTTGGAACAGATAAACTATGAAGTTTTTGGAATAATGATAGTGTGATGCAAGTCTAGAGAGGGATGGAACTGACAGGCAGATATAAAATGAGAGAAAGAAGGAAGAATGGAAAAATCCATAGGAATCTATGCCTGAATGGATGTGAAAGAAATTAAAGAGTTATTCCTTCTAAGTGGGATTTCTAGCATGAGGACCTGAAGTAAATGGGCTTATGTCAGAAAGAGGAGGGGCATGGGGTGTAGAACAAGGAGAGAGAGGTGAGGGATCTGTTTTGAGATTTATGGAATTTGAGATTCTAACTGAACATTCATGTGGGCAACTGGACCAAGCCTAGAGCTTTCCTTACCTGGAGACTTGACCCTTGTTGTCATATAAACGATACCTGTCATGGTGAATGGGGATGGGTTCCCTGTGGTAAGCATGGAAGAGAACAAGGCCTACATCACACACCTTGAGAGGCATTAATCGAGTCAGGAATTATTAGACTCAATTTAGACTTTTAGTTCAGTAGTTTACATATAACTCAAAGATATTTTTCCTCCCATTTATTCTGGAAGTTTGTAACACAACTAACCAATAACCATGTTCTGTAATTTTTTTTGTTATTTTATTTTATTAAAAAAATAATCTTTATTTATTTTTGAGACAGAGAAAGAGAGAGAGACAGAATGTGAACGGCGGGGGACGGGGGGTGCGGGCAGAGAGAGAGGGAGACACAGAATCTGAAGCAGGCTCCAGGCTCCGAGATGTCAGCACAGAACCCAATGCGGGGCTCGAACCCATGAACTGTGAGATCATGATCTGAGCCGAAGTCAGATGCTTAACTCACCGAGCCACCCAGGTTCCCCTGTGATTTTTTTAAATGTCAGTTGTAGTTTGTTAAAGAACAAAGCACTGTTATTACTGGCCCCTATGAAAGTCCTCTCCCTACATGAAATGTTAATCAAACAACATTATACTCTTTAAAAATTCACGACTTTTGGGGGCACCTGGGTGCTTCCATTGGTTGAGTGTCCGACTTTGGCTCAGGTCACGATCTCGCAGTTCATGAGTTTGAACCCCATATTGGGCTCACTGCTGTCAGTGCAGAGCCCTCTTAGCATCCTATGTGCCCCCTTTCTCTACCCCTCCCCCACTTGCCTTCTCTCAAAAATAATAAACATTTTAAAAATAATAAATTCACATACTTTTCATTTTCTTCCAGATTTTCAGTTTCTGCTTGTTTATAAAATCCAACTTGTCAGAATTTGATGTATTGAGTACTTGACGGTAAAAGCAGCTTCCTACATTTAAAAAATAGCACCCTAATCTAAGCTCTTGTTATTCTTGTCTTTCATAATTGCTATAACTCTATACATTTTTATTCCCCTGCCTGTCAATGTTTTCTTTTCCTTTAGCATAATCCAAAATAATTCTATGTGTTCCACTCCTTTTGCTTTGTGAAAAGAAGGCATTTCATTTTGAGAGTGGCTAGATGGAGGTTAATTCCATATCCACATGGTAATAACCTGGGAAAACCAGGGGATGATCAGTTTCATTTGATCCTTCATCTGATAAGGCTTCAAAGTAAATGAACTGAATGGGAAATAACATTTTTCGTAAGTTTTCCAGAAACTGCAAATGTTTTTTGAGAGACCCAAGGAATTGAGTCTCTGATCTATTTCAGCGAAACATAATTCAACCAGAACATGATCATTTTGAAACATTTTTAACACTCTCATTTGCTGCTTTTCTCCATTCAGTTGAAAAACAAGTTCTTTTTTCTCTATGCACACCAAATCTTTTAACTGAAAACTACACTTGGTATTTCTGTTGCAGTAATGATGTTATCTGGTGGTCATTTTGCTCTGAAACAGAAGATATCCCTTGAAAGGAAATTTAAAGTTTTATTAAATCACTCACTTTTTAAAGGCATCAACAGATACTGTAAATAAAGAAAAATGAAGACAAAGTAGGCCCCTTGAATGAAAGGTATACTGATGATTAAGGTAACTCATATTCTTTCTCTAATAGACTAAAGCAACTCTGATTTCCAGTCTAAATTTAACCAACCATTTGTATAGCCTTACAACAGATGTCATATCAAATTCATTATAATTTACTAAATAAAACTGGATAGAATGTTTTTCTTAAAGAGATTAACTGAAGTTTATATTGATTCTTTAATTCAATGCATAAAATGAGGCACAAAATGCTGGCTTGAAATTTTTCTACAATATTCTAAAGATTTAAACACATATTTAATTCCAAGCTTAAGAGCTATTTGCAGCTGATTAAACAAGGCCTCTTTTTCAACCTATTCTGGATCAAAATTTTGTCCAGCGTGTTTTTAGTGGAGTAAACACTTTAAAGGTGAATTTTAGTGTGCATCCTGCAAATAACTGCAGAAATGTGATGCTGTCGCTTCCATTCAGTTTGGTCAACTGTGAAAACCCATTCACTCTGAGTGTGACAGTGAAAGACAAAGCGATAAGTACAAGTTGTATTCAGCTACCTTTATAAACTGCCTTTACTCTCCAAGGTACAGGCTTCAGAAAAAGAATTCCAACCTGCCATTTCACAATACAAAAAACCCTGAATATAATATGGCCGTTCCCACCATTTGAGAGAAAATCTTTCTTTTCATCTTTGGGATCACTGTACTCCTCATTGACTTGGGTCTTTTGTTGCAAGAGGTTTAGCCTTATTTTAAAGGCACACAATTTCATAAAATTGTAATATTTTGCTTTAAAAGGAAGAAAAGGAAGAAAATGAGTTTGTTTTAACCACCCCTTTAAACCCCTGGCAAGTTAATTTCAGACAGAATTCTAATAATATTCCTGTAACAGGAATATTATTAAGGTTAATAATGAGTGAACCTAACTCATATTATTGTGCCTTCGAAAGATGTCTTTTGATATTCTTTTATTCTCTTTAGACTTATGATCAAAAGCAACCCTGAAATAGAAGCTTCCCATGTATTTATCACACAGTGGTTTTAAGATTTTTATAAAGAAAAATAATTGATAATGGTGTAATCTGTTTCAAGAAAATATTTAAAGGGGTACAAAGAATTATTAGGCAGTAATATTTAATTAAATATCAATTACTATAATCCACAAATAATTTCTTTAGCATGCCAAGGTAGTAATGTCTGGTACTAAAGTTTCAGGTATACAATTTGTCACGAATTACAGTAGTAGAAGCTTTCTTAAGCTGTTATAGAGGCTTTTTAAAGTCAAAATCTAGGTATCCAAATATAGCTCCATTAACAGAATAAAAAAAGGAATATATTTATTCATGAATTTAAATTACATATTGACTTAGCACCTAATATTTTCATCCTTAAAGTTTATTTATTTTGAGAGAGAGAGAGCATGAGCAGAGGAGGGGCAGAAGGAGGGAGAGAGAGAGAATCTCCCACTGACGGTGCAGAGCCAGCATGGAGCTTGCACCCACAAACTGTGAGATCATGACCTGAGCTGAAATCAAGAGTCAGATGCTTAACCGACTGAGCCACCCAGGCACCCCTCATCTTTCAAACTGAATACAGTATATGACAAATGCAAGCCCAGAATTGTTGAAAACATGAAGCCTTCGGGAAAATGTAGGTAGGGTATATCATTCAGAATGACCTTTAATTGGTAGGTAGGAACAAGCAGTAGTAACAAATCATGGTACAGAGATGGGAAGAAGCTGTATTTTGAATGACATACTATTGCATTAAAAAAGACCATTTTGTGGATGGTAGCCCTTTGTTTTAATAGAGCCATAGATTCCGTTGAGTATAGTGAGAGAGTTTATCCTACTAAAAAATTTACACTTTATACTAACATTAATTAAGGCTTTACTGAGTGCTTACTTAGTGCTTTGCACATGGAAATAAATCATTCAGCCTTCTCAGCAATGTTATTAGATAGGTCCTGTTATTAGATAGGTTTTATAGATAAGGAAAACAACATGTGGGGAAGGTAAGAAACTAGCCTGCATTCACAATCCGATCCAGCACCTGGATAAGAGCAATTTTAAGTCAGAGTCCTCTTGTTAAGAGAGTCTCTATTAACTGCCAAAGATGTACCTTATAAAAAGGCACATGCACAGATGTTCACAAAAATTTGCATCCAATTTCTGACATCTCCTCTCTGCCATTCCACATGAGCCCATCTGTGGCTTAAGAACCATATCAAAAAATGATAATAGAGCAATGCCATGAGATTCATATGTTAGGCCAACTTGTTAAGTAGAACTACAGCGTATAACTACAGCTGGCCTTTGAACAACATGGGTTTGAACTTGCACAGGTCCACTTATACCCATTTTTTGTTTTTTTGGTTTTTTTTTTTTTTGTTGTTTTGTTTTGTAATGCTCTGGCTATAAAAAGCTTTGTTGTTTGCACCTGATCCACGTTTTGCTCAAGGGCTCCAGAGGGGTTAAAAAGCTTCCCCGTGCCTGCAGGGAGAGGCTCAGGCAGAGGCTCTGACACCAAGAGGGATATCAAAGGGGCTCCCCAAGAGCCACTGGGCTCTGGAGGCTCCTATGCGTTCTTGAGACAGCCTTTGAAAGCGCTACTCCCCCAGCCCAGGGTCAGGGCCTGTCAGCCAGCCTGTGGAGGTTAGTCAGGTGGTTACCATCTTCTTGATGTTTTACTCCTTCAACCAGGAAGTGATTCTCCAGGAAGTCACAGAGGTGGAGGTTTGCATGGCAGAACCCAGGATGTGCAGATACAAAAGGACTTAGTTCAGATTCTTCTTCAGGACCGTGGTGGCTTCCACGCACCCTGGGTTTTAGCGATTTATATTGGGACAGCTTTTGCACTTCCTAGGGGAGGGCTCAGCTGCTGGGCTGATTTTGCATTTTCAAGAGACACTTGACACCCTTGAGATTCCCTCGGCCAGCCCCCAAATAAGTGGCACTTGTCCTCCTGAGCCACTTATGGTCAAAATAGAAACCCAGAGAGAGGTAAGTGTAGGAGGGCCACAGATACATGTTGACCTGAGGGTTGTTTGTGGCCCCTATTTCAGTGGACTAATTTTGATGAATATGGGAGCTCGTGGTTGGTCGGCAATAAGGAGCTAAGCTCAACAAACAAACCGACAAAAACAAAACCCCCAAAAACATTGTTGACTGGTCTGGGAGGCAGAGGATAGCTGAGAAGGTGATTCTGAAGGCTGTGGCTAGAAAAGAGGTTGGAGGGTAGTCGGAACTTGGAAGAAGGGCATCTCAGGGTCTTTCTATCCAAACACTGTTGAAGCAAAAGACAGATTCCATAAATGAATTTTCCTTCAGATTTTCTTAATGATAGATTGTTTACTTTATTTTACTTTATTATAAGAATATAATATAAAATACATATAAAAGAAAATATATGTTAATCCACTGTTTATGCTATTGGTAAGGCTTCCAGTAAACAGGAGACTAGTAGTAATTAAGATTTTGGAAAGGCAAAAGTTATACATGGATTTGTGGATTTTTGACTACGGGGTCGACAGAGTTAGAGAATCAGAGTCTACAGCCCCCTCCCCAAGTTGTTTAAGGGTCAACTGTAGAATGTCTATTGGAAGTGAACAAGGCTCAAATCAGTCATTGTGTGCATTACTTAGACACAAGACAGCTAATACGTGGCTTGTGGCAGTTGTAATTTTTTGGGTAATGCTTTAGCAATTATTCTCTTAAGAAATTTTCTGAATTGTACTAATATTTTCAATTCTATTTCTAAAAAATCTTTAGTATACTATATGGTAAAAGAAGTTTGCAATATTGACTAGGTCACTGAATCTCAATTCAAGTTTATAATAAAATAGTTAGGTTAGAGGAAAATATATCACGAGTTCTACACAATTAGCAGAGACTAAATATTTAACAAAGTTTAGCATGCATGTAAAATATGAGTGCTGTTAGGAATGTTGTTTTCTGATGCTGACACTGGGGGCTTTGGAATCTATAGTTACAATGATTAACACTATTGCTACAGAATTTTCAAAATATATTGCTTAAGAAATAAAGTAGAAGGTTAAATGTTATCACTCCATTGGAGCTTACATAAAACAAATGCCATATTTTTGAAATAAGTTCATAGTCTCCATCAAATATATGTTGATGTTTTTTAGAAAATTAAACATCGTTAAACATTTTAATGAGTTTGGAAATTGTCCCATTGCATATCTCTTATAAAGTCTAATGAAATTTTGAAACCACATTGAAATATTTTATTTATTTATTTATTTTTTTTAATTTTTTTTTTCAACGTTTTTATTTATTTTGGGGACAGAGAGAGACAGAGCATGAACGGGGGAGGGGCAGAGAGAGAGGGAGACACAGAATCGGAAACAGGCTCCAGGCTCTGAGCCATCAGCCCAGAGCCCGACGCGGGGCTCGAACTCCCGGACCGCGAGATCGTGACCTGGCTGAAGTCGGACGCTTAACCGACTGTGCCACCCAGGCGCCCCGAAATATTTTAAATATGATGATAAGAAGATGAATTTCAAGGATATCTTCCTGGAATAGAGTTTGCTTTGTCATTGTAAGGCAAATCTACATAACCCATGAAAACCTCTGATTTGGTGGCAAATCACTCTTTAAAGAATGCCTTCAACCATGGTAAGGTGTAGCAAATTGATTTGAAATAGTATTGGATGAGTGTCCAGGTTAATACATTGGCTCCACACTGACTTGTTGGAAAATGAATTCATAAAGTAGGAAATTAATTTGTTATTTCTCCAGAGGAAATCACTCCTAAAAATTTACTGAAAACCTTTCAGGTTTGTGGTCTCAAAATATCTCTGTAGAGATATCCCCATGTGTCTACTCCTGGCTTCAGTTTCTTTCGGCGACTGGTCTAACTTTCCCAAACAGTCATGCCTTCCCCTGTATGTTGGGGCTGTGTTGCCTAGATCCACCTTCTCAGGTGAGGTTGGCGGCTCAGTGCATTGGATTTAGGCAGCCAGAAAATGTGTAATAAAAAGCAATTAAAACTTACATAATGAAGCTACTAAATAACGTAAGGAGGTGGAGGAAAGAAATATGGAAAATGTGTTCCACTTTTAGTATCTTCAGCAATTTCTTTTAAGAGTACTTAAATAAAGCCCTGACATACACTTGTGAAATTCAGAGAAAAAGTTTTATGAAATCTGTCTCAGTTGATTTCCCTAAAATAGCAACCTGTTTACCCTGAATAAGGAAAGAAATGTTAAATATCTTGACTAAGGTTGTATTTTACATAATTGATAAAATATTTACTTTTAAGATAAGCATCCCTATCTTAGCAGTTGGTTTTTGGTTAAAATGATTTTTAGAACCATGTATTTATTGGCCATGGAAATAAATTTCATAGAAATATAAGAATAAATTACAAGGGTTACATGAGCTAGTTTTTAAACAAAAGTTTTTAAAGCATTGTTAACTTTTGGAGCATTCCCTAAGAAAGCATTTGATTAGCCATTTCTTTTGATAGACCTATCAAGGCAAACTTTCTAATTTATATTTTATTAAAAGTATGAGCATTAATCTACCTCATGTATCTTTAAAAATTTGCTCTGTGCTAGTAAATCTAAGCCTGCTACCTGTTATCTTCTCTTGTCGTTATGTCCATTATGATGTGACAGCCATTGTCATGTTATGAAACAATGAATTTGTAGGAGTTTACTGTTCCATTTGCCTCAATTTTAGGATGACAAAATAGTGTTATAAGAAAGTTTATGTAACTTGCTTAAGGTCATATACCTAATGCATACAATGACCCAGGGTGGGGGGAAAAATCAATTAAGCCAAAACAAAAATAAACTGAAATCTAGGGCTTGGTTGGGACTTTCCATTTTAAATTTCCAAAAAAATATGGCTAAGAAAGAGGCATAATGGACAAAGAAAACTCATCCTAAAAACAGAGCTTGTATTCCTAGATATGGTAACTATAGTTCTTGTAGTCTCAGTTTTGGAGAAAAACTTCAGTTCTTTGGTTCTCTATTTCTTTTTTCTTCTCATCTGTAATGTGGGGATTTGAGATGAGAGGGTCTTTCGTGGCTTCATCTTCTTCCTGTTGGACCTAGAAAACTGGATAATGGGGATGCTGCTGGATGCCATTGTGCATAACTGAAACTTCCAGAATCAAGGTTACCTGTTAAGTTTGACAAGAAACATCTTTTATACTTGTCACTTCCCATTCATATACTTTGCCCTTTAGTTTTGTGACATTGAAAAGCCATACAGAAATTTTATAGTAAATAAGTAGTTTTTGGAGTTCTCAATTTTAATTTAAACTTATTTTTAACATGGTACTGCTGTGCTTCCAGAAGGAATGAGAATCTTATAAATTTATTTAATTCATTGCCAAATCAGGTCATCTCCTGAGAGAGTTTTACTAAGGTTAAATGGATAAAACAGTTTTTGTGTTTCCTGAATATTGACTTGCTCATCACATCCTATCATATATAGGACTTACGTGGGGGGAAAAATGATCTGTTTCCCCCCTCCCTCATAAAGGAAGTATACTAGAATTTATTCATCATGAAGAATTCAAGGATAGAAAAGTTACAAGGACAGACTTGATGGAGTGATCAATTCCATTTCATTACAAATTATGTTAGCTCACTAATCAGTGTGGATGGAGTTTATAGTGGCACTGAGATATGTTGCTTTCCATGGAGAAAATTTTGATAGGATTTATTTTGGCAAAATAGAAAGCAGTAACAACTCATTTTGAAATCTAGTAAAGGGATCAACCTGGTCTAGCTAAAATTTACCATGCAGAAAAACATTAATGCAAGAATGACCTCAGAAAACATCAACTCTTAGCATTGTGATTAGGGTTTTAAGGAGGAAATATTGAGGGGGGAAATCTTTGTTTATAGAGGAGAAAAAAAAATAAGGTGCTCACTACATATGCTGGTAGTCTATGTGTAATTTCTTTTCATCATCCAAACTGGCTGATGAGTCATTTGGTATTCTGATTTGCACCTGGTAAAGTGAAGCATAAATATTTGCTGGTTAATAACCCATATCCTTTTTTCCTTCCACAATGACCTCCTCCTCAATGTGATGGGTCAGGAAGCCTTGATTTTTTTCATGTAGCACTATGCACCTCTCTGAGGGAGGGAAAACTACAGGAAGTATCTCTGGTCACATTCAGAATTTGAGTAATCAGAGAGAACCTTGCTGGCTTAGTCTAACTAGGATTTTTTTTTTGAAAATATTCATAACTGTCTTAACGCTTTGTTAGAGGTCAAAATCAACCTTAGCTTGACAATAGCCAGACCTCCAGGATCCTGTAAGTCTTCTTTAACATATGAAATTCCTTTAGAGACTTCCTTTATCTCTACCTGCATACCCCCAACTTAAACATATATAATCAGTCACTCCTCACAATCAGAGTGCAGCTCTTTCTGCCCAAGTGTCCTATCCCTATGCTTTAATAAAGGTACTTTTTGCACACACAAAAAAGAAAACAACAACAGCAAAACACATGGTTATTATTAACTAGGAGATAGTACTGTGTCTGTTTTTAGGAAAAAACAACAACAGATGCTGCACAGAAATTTGGCTGGAGGGAGTGTATTTGCCAAGAATTTCTTCTGCCTTTTAAAAAAAAATCAGAAAAGTTTGTGTTGTTTAACTTGACCAGATATGACTATATAGTGAAAAGTATAGCTTTCACTATGAGTGAAATATGAGTGAAAAGTAAAGCTTAGTTCAAGGAAATACTATACTCTAAGTGAACAATGAGGAAGGAGCAGTTTACCTCTGAAATGAAATCAACAAGTGTTCTTTTAGGTGCTTTATTCTCTTTTATTATACTGTGTAATTGAAGTCACTCTAAAAACAAAAGTTACTCTAGCACTCACTGAGTAATATATATTTAAATAAATATATATTAAATATATTTATAAATATATTTATGAGTTAGGATTTTATACTTCTACTCCAACTCTCTAACATTTGAAGAGCAAATAAACTACTCAGTTTGTTTTTTTATTAAATATTTTACCAACGATCATTTCAAAATCATTGTTTGAGAATCCCTGAGAAGCAGAAAAAATCCATTATGTAATTTTGGGTGCTTAGAACCTCATTCAAAGATGCTTCTGCATGCACCTGACTAATTTGTTGCCAGGTATAAGTCATGACTTTCCAGACCAGTTTAGACCAGGTCAGAGGGCATGACCTTCTCCTGGTCAGCACCAAAAATGAGTGTCTTAGACCTCTTCCATTTGTAACTTTTGATGCTTCTTGTTCACTGTGGGGACCAAGAATCTGCATTTTAAGGAGATATCCCAGGTAATGCTGATGCTGGTAGTCTGAGAATTACATTTTGAAAACCAAGGAAAATGTGATTAGAGACATCTATCTGACTCATTTCAGTCAAACTTAGAGGAGGGTTTTGGAATTAGGGTAGTTGTAATGTGCGTTCTTTACTTATTCTTACATCCAGTTTTTTAAAAATTTTTTTTTTCAACGTTTATTTATTTTTGGGACAGAGAGAGACAGAGCATGAACGGGGGAGGGGCAGAGAGAGAGGGAGACACAGAATCGGAAACAGGCTCCAGGCTCTGAGCCATCAGCCCAGAGCCTGACGCGGGGCTCGAACTCACGGACCGCGAGATCGCGACCCGGCTGAAGTCGGACGCCCAACCGACTGCGCCACCCAGGCGCCCCTCTTACATCCAGTTTTTAAGAATGCTGAATATTTTGGATTAAAGGTCTTAAGTTCTAATTCTGTTTCTGTTAGCTCTTTAATTATGAACAAGTCACTTGGCTGTTTTATAGTTTACTTTCATGGTTAGCAACAATAAACATTTGGATGCTCATCTTTAAGTCCCTGTGACTATTTTCTGATTTTTTTTTTTTAAATAAGAGATGAAGAAAGTTGAATAAAATGCTTTTAATTAAAACTTGACTGGGGTGCCTGGGTAGTTCTGTTGGTTAAACATCCGACTTCAGCTCAGGTCGTCATTTCAGTTCGTGGGTTCGAGCCCTGTGTTGGGCTCTGTGTTGAGCTCTGTGTTGATGCCTAGTTCAGATTCTGTGTCTCCTTTTCTCTGCCCTTCCCCTGCTCATGTTCTCTCTCTCTCTATCTCAAAAATAAATAAGCATTAAAAATTAAAAAAAAAAAAACACTTGACTAGGTGATTGTCCTATTAATAATTGAAATAAAAAGGTGTCTAGACTTGCTGCAAGTAAAGTTAGAATTGCAGGTAAATCTGATATCTTGCTTAGCCGATCTGTTCGTATAAGAATCCCAAATAATTACATGAGCAATATTAACACTGCAGTCAAAGTTGTTTTTTTTTTCCATCTGAAATCTGGAGAAAACAGTTTTATGATCCTATATAAAAGAAATATAAGTGAAAAAATTAGTTATTAATGGAAAGTGACAAACAGGTACTCTAAAGCAGATTGGCAAACTTTTTCTGTAAAGTATCAGCAGATATTTCCAACGTTTTAGGCCACATGATGTCTCTTTCCTCTTCTACCTTCTTTTTAATTGTTCCTCCTTCTCCTTAGTCTTCTAACAACACTAAAAATGTAAAAACATTCTTAGGGGAGGGCCATGCAAAAACTGGTTACAACAATGCTTCTCAAACTTTGCCTGCAGAGGCATCCCTGAGGGGGTGCAGATTTTGATTATGTAGGTCCTGGGTTGGGCTGGGAGTCCTGTATTTTCCAATTTGCCTTTGGATGTCAAAGTTCAACAGTTTTCAGGACACTTCATGTAAAGTACAGCCCCCTTTACTGTTCAGTATTGAATCCCCATTAAGTTTGGCTGACAACTCAGCTGTCTTTTTTTTTTTTTTTTAAAGAAATAATTGGGTTATTTGGCCCAATAATGTAGCATACCTAGTAGTTTAGTGGTCCTTCCTAATTTTAAAGACCCAGACCTCTTTGCAAATTTGATGAAATCTTTGGTCCCCTACAATTCTCCGTTTCTGCCCACACAAGAGTACCCATTTTTGTACAATTTTAAAGAATTCACTACCTACCTAAAGTTTATCTATCTTAAGGTCACTGCTATATTGCATAATGTCTGAATTTAAGGGAGTTCAGAATTAATCCCCTCAGTTTTAACAACATCTTAAAATTTAGATATATTTCTGTAGATTTACATGTCTGTCTTTGTGTATCTATCAACCTATATCTATCAACCTATATGGTGAAACCTTTCAGCTTTATTTTATGCCCCGTTGGATATTGCTGACCTGATGATTATATTTCAAAACAAGAATTATAAATGAAGATAATAACCTAATTGTTGGCATGGGTGAACATGAATTCTTACCCCTTATGTTAAGCTTGTTCACAATGCCTTACCCATAACTTTTTAAAAATTGCTTTACTGAAATAATTTATATGCCACATAACTCACCTATCGAAAGTGTGCAATATGATAGCTTTTATTATTATCACGGAGTTGTGCTACCATCGCCGTAATCAGTTTTAGAATATTTCATCACCTCCAAAAGATACCCTGATACCCCTTCACATCCAACTCCTATTCCCCACCCTAGATAATGACAAACCTGCATTGTGTCTCTATTTTCCTCTTCTGGACATTTCATATAAATGGTGTCATGTAATATGTGGCCTTTTGTGATAAGCTTCTTTCACTTAGTATAATGATTTTAAGGTTCATCCATGTTGTAGTGTGTATAAGGACTTCATTCTTTCCTCACTGCTGAATAATATACCATTATGTGGATGTACAACATGTATTAGTCAGTTGATGGACATTTGGGTTCTCTCTTTTTTTTGGTTATTATGAATAATGCTGTTATGTACATTACATTAGACTCATGTACAAGTTTTTGTGTGGCTATAAGGTTTCCTTTCTCTTGAGTTATATCCCCAGAAGTCGAATTGTTCGGTCATATGTTAATTCCAAAATTTTAGAGAAAATCTAGAATATTATGTGAAGTGGCTGCACCATTTTACATTCCCACCAGCAATGTATGAGGCTTTCAGATTTTCCACATCCCTGGCGATACTTGTTATTTTACTTTTTTTTTTCATTATTGCCATTCTTCTGGGTGGGAAGTATGTCTCACTGGAGATTTTGATTTACGTTTCCCTAGTAGTTAATGATGTCAAGAATCTTTTCATTTGCTTATTGGCCATTTGTCTGGCTTTGTTTGCAAAATATCTATTTCAAATCCTTTGCTTATTTTAAAATTTGGTTATTTGCATTTTTTTGCATTTTTTTTATTATGCTATGAGTTCTTTATATTCTAGGTATAAGTCCCCTATCAGCTATATGATTTGCAGATATTTTCTTTCTGATTCTGTGGGTTGTCTTTTCATTCTTTTGATTCCCCCCCCCCCCAAGCACAAATATTTAAATCCAATGAGTCCAATTTATCTGTTTGATTTGTTGCATGTGCTTTTGGTGTCCAAGAAAGTTTTCCTTAACTCAACGGTCATGAAAATTTGCTCTTATAATTTCTTCTAATGGATAGTTTTTCCTCTTCCATTTAGATTGTAGATGTCTTTTTGAAGTTTTTATAACAGTGGGAATACAATGACTAGAAGAATATCCAAGGGTGACAACACCAGATTAGGTTTACATATGCTATAGTGATTAATGGGTAAAATTCTCTGAGGGCTTATTGGACATGCTGGATTCTAGGTGTAATTGCTAAGGGGGCTAGATATTTTGCCTTTTTTCCTTTTATAAGTCCATTATTTTCTATTTTATTTAATAAGTATTTGTGCATTTCAGGTTCTTTGCAGGCCTTATCTGGGCCAACTGCCAAATAAGGTGGGGAACTATTTGATAAAGTGAAGAGCCCTGTAATAACATGGATGATTGACTTGCTTTGTTTTAATAACAGAACAACTTTGACATAGGGAGGCTGCAGATAAGTGCACGTGGCAAATTAGAGAACAAGAAAGGTATCTAAACAAGGTGATTGTAGCCTATATGCCTGTTACATGAAGAGTAAGATTAACTGTTGTTCCATTTTAGGATCTGATTGTATGGCTCTGAGACCAGATCTTTACATTTGGGAATAGGTTACTGATTTGCCATTGTGATTAGACATTCATATTTAAGTACTTTGAGATCTTTTCTGATTGTTTCTTTTAAAAATACATCTTACTTTTTATATTCTTGAAATTCCTCATTTGCTTTTGTGATCCAGTATTTTCAATATATATATAACCTTCTTTGTTATTGTGATGCACAAGGTGATTACCTGTCCATATTTATATACTTTGGGTTTTTTTTAGTGCGTTTAAAAAAAAAATAAATTCTGACCTTTGTACTCTTTTGCTTTAGGTACCCAGCACTTGTAATGTTTAAGTTCCTTCTTGGATCTGATGAGATAACAAATTGTATTCAACAAACTTGGGAAGTTAATATTTCTCAGATTTATTTATTTTTGAAGCTGAAATGTGCTAATATTAGATGATTGGTTGGAAAATTTAAAACTTGTATCTAGACTATCATTATGGCCTCAGACATGGTTATTTTTTTTAAGTTTATTTATTTATTTTGAGAGAGAGAGCACTAGCAGGGGAAAGGCACAGAGAGGGTGAGAATCCCAAGCAGGCTCCACAGTGTCAGCACAGAGCCTGATATGGGCTCGCTCTCAAGAACCAAGAGATCATGACCTGAGCTGAAATCAAGAGTCTGACACTTAACTGACTGAGCCACCCAGGCACCCCAACTGACACGGTTATCTCTTTCACCATCTCTGTTAGATTTATGCGCAAGAGCTGGCAAGACCCTTTCACAAATAATGGCCAGTGACACCTTATAAACTAAAAATATATAAAACAACACATTATGAAAATTTTGATCTCAAAATACCAACAGGTTGTTTTCTTCCTATTTTTTCTACCACTTAATGGCTCCCCTTTCATTGTACTTACAAGGAAGTCATTGGTGCCTACAACTCTTCCTGACTCTATGGGGAGATAGCATATTCTATCAAGGGTTATTTTATGGTATGCCTCTGTCTTCTTTTTTCTACCGTCAGCATCATTTCTCAAAGTCAAGTTCTTTTTATTGTTCTCCAGAATAGTTAAGTAACTTTCTCCTTTTGCCTCCATTGCTCTTTATCTTTTATACTGCGCACCAAAACTATCTAATACAGATAGTCATGTCACTGCCCCCTCAAAATCTGTTAGCCATATAGAATGAAGATCACAATCCTTAGCATGTTATTTAAAGCCCTTTTTTCTGGGCTCCAAAACCACCTTTCACTCCCACCTGCCATATCAATTTCCTCCCTGATCATGAAATATATTATTTATGCATATACTCTCATGTTCTCATGTTGTTTCTTCAATTTGAATGTCTTTTCCCTTCTATTTACATAGTTTTATTCTTTACAGCTCAATTAAATGTCACCTTTTCGGGGGAGGCCTCATTATAATCCAGTTAAAGTTAACATTTCTTTTTCCACTCTCTTCCTGTAATGCATTTCTTGGACCTCCATGCAACATTTATTTTATTTTAATATAATGATTTATACTTGAATTCCTCAGTCATATATCCCTGAGTTCAAATCCTGCCTCATCAGCTTATTTCCTCTACATTTCTGGGAAATTGATGTCATTTCCTGAGATGCTTCCTTATCTGTTAAATTGAGTTAATATTTGTATATAATTTGTGGGTTATCTTTTTATGTTAAATCTGATGACACAATGCCAGTATGATACACTGCATTGTATATTCTAGATAGTTGCCCACTTGGCTTTGTCCCCCAGTAGATAGTAATCACTTCAAGGATAGGTGATTAATCTTACTCTTCTTAGCACCCAACAGAAAATCTCATATTCTCTTTTACTTTTGCTTGTCACAATTCATGGAAAATTTAAACCTAACTCATCAGAATTAACATATTAATGCAATGGTATATTATCACATTCTTCAAAGGAGTGGCAATGACTTAGGAGCTGCATCAAGAACCAAAGAATGAAGCATGAATAAAATAGTAATAAGGGCATTTTGAATAATTGGGGATTTCAATGTGAACCTAAGCCAAACAAGAGCTATAGATAAGGAAATGTTGAAGCCTGTCTTCATTCTGTCCTGTTTGTAGGATCTCGTCTTCGCCAGGAAGACTTCCCGCCACGGATTGTGGAGCACCCTTCAGATGTCATTGTCTCTAAGGGAGAGCCCACCACTTTGAACTGTAAGGCAGAGGGCCGGCCAACGCCCACCATTGAGTGGTACAAGGATGGTGAGCGGGTGGAGACTGACAAGGATGATCCCCGGTCTCACAGGATGCTTCTGCCCAGCGGATCCTTATTCTTCTTGCGCATTGTGCACGGGCGCAGAAGCAAACCTGATGAAGGAAGCTACGTTTGTGTTGCAAGGAACTATCTCGGTGAAGCAGTGAGTCGAAATGCATCTCTGGAAGTGGCATGTAAGTAAACACAATGAATCTTATAAATGGCGTGCACTTTAACTTTGATTTATTTTTAGTGAGCTTTGATTTGTCCCTGTGGCTACTTAATACCTAAAGAAGAAAAGTCAACACACTGTGCATAATTTTACTTTGCCTTCTCCAAAGAAAGCTGGTCAAAATAATGTCAAGCTATGGTATTACAGTAAATTTATTTATATTGAATCAGAGTGGAAATTATGCTTTTACAGTAAAGCAAAGTGGCAATGATGCTGATATTTAAAATTGGAATTATTAATGAAAGATATAATCAAGTATTAAAGTCAGCCATTTATTTATTTATTAAAAAAAACTTTTTAATGTTTTTATTTATTTTTGAGACAGAGAGAGACAGAACGTGAGCAGGGGAGGGGCAGAGAGAGAGGAAAACACAGAATCTGAAGCAGGATCCAGGCTCTGAGCTGTCAGCACAGAGCCTGATGTGGGGCTCGAACTCACAGACTGTGAGATCATGACCTGAGCTGAAGTCGGATGCTTAACCGACTGAGCCACCCAGGCGCCCCGTAAAGTCAGCTATTTTGAAATGCAAAATTTATGTCTAACGTGGCCTCAAATATAGGGCATAAATTCAGTATTTTATACCTGTTTGTGTTACTTATCTATATATAGCGTATTATGTTATGTTATATTATATTATATTATATTATTAGTATTGCTAAATCGAACTTTTAACAAATGACCTTAAAAAGAATATACTCCCTAGATTATATTAACTCTTTTATTACTTCCAGTCTGAACTCAGGAATCACTATCCTAGGTGTGTAGGGGAGAATACAGGAACAATAACAACAACTCTATTTGTTTATTTTTTCTACCAACAAAACTCATCAGAGAAGAAACCTGGTTTTTATAAGGACAAAATGTTTATACATGGAAGGATCTTGTTCAGTCTTGGGAGTCAGCAATAGTTAAAGGCTTGACCTCTGGCACTTAAAAAAAAAAAAAATATATATATATATATTTATTCAGCAGATAGCCCAAATAGCACTATTAAGTCAAGAGGTCAATGCTTTGCATCTATGTGAACATTGCCTTCATAAGTTCATACATTATTTTCCAGAATGTATTAAAATATATGATAGATTTGTTTATTATTATTATTATTATTATTATTATTATTATTATTATGGTTTATAGGTAAGGATCAAATTTGTGTCCTAATTTAAACAGTACCATGAAATTTTGATATTAGCTATCCTGTGGAAAGATTTTATCTGGAATTGATCATTAATAAGATGGTAACAATTGGATGTAAAAAGTTTACTCTTCACCTTTCTGGTTGTACCAGTAGGTCTTCATAGATAAGAAAATTGAGATGCTTCAAGATGCACGAGACTTATTTATGTAGCTGGGAAGGGAGTGCAAAATAATAGCTCAACATCTCATGTCTGTAATTAAACTTGGTAGTTATACTCGTGTGCTACATGGTACCAAACTGGATTGGGAAACTTGCATGTATGTGTGTTGCAATTCTCTGGAATACGTCAGCTTTACACAGGGAAGCATCTTTTAGTAAATAAAATCATATGATTTCTTCTTCAGCTACCTAGATGGAAGCTTTTGTTCTTAAGTGTCTGAACTTTTGATTTACAGTTTGTACCAGGAAATCTGAAACACACTAATGCTTGAAATGTGTATGTCCAATAGGAAAGGCTACAAGAATTCTAAAACCCAAATTTGTTTTGTGAAGTACTTTGCGATAGGGGCATTAGAACCTTAGCTAGCAATGCTATTTTGCACAAGGTCCCAGGTAATTTCATTTTTATAATTGACTTCAAAAAGTCGCTAAATTAGATGCAGCTTAGTGAGATTTGAAATGTACACACAAAAACCTCAAAAGTAAATATTCCTGACTCTCCTATTTTTATTTTGAAATATCTTATTCCTGGAATTTTTCAAACGCATTGAAATATTTCAATGTCAAATTCCATTGATCCCCCCCCCCACCTCCCTTTATAGGAAATGTTATCGGCATTATTCTCCCGTTTTATAGATAAAATGAAGCCTGTGATGGTTAAGTGACGAAGACTTAGGCAATAAGTTAATGGAGATTTGAAGACCAGATCCTGTTTAGTCTAATTTTAATTTTAGGGAATTGTGCCATATTTGGGAAAACACTCTAATTGAAATTTGGCCTACTCCATAAATAGCAATAAAGAATTTTTAATTAAAATGTTTTTTTTTAATTTTATCTACTTAGCAACAAATATCTGTTTTTAATCTTCAACTAATTTTTCTTCTTAATATTAAAGTTTATCTAAATTGCCAGTCATTTTGTTGGGCAGCTATAAACACTTTTTCCCCCTGAGCCTTAGCTTTGTTAAAATTCTTCCCTACATGCATTCATCTTGTGTTTTTATTTAATCTAAAGATTGCTCGCTTTCCTACTTGTGTCATTAATAATCAATCACACTTGTTTTAGGAGGAAAATTTTAAACCATGATTTTCTTCTTCTGTAATGTGACAGTAGCACTTTTTATTTTTAAATCAATGAGCTTTGAGAAATTCTAAAAATACTTTTTGACCTAGAGAGGAAAACAAGAAGGCTTCTAAATTGGATTTAGCTAGTGAATAAAATTCTTTCTTCTAATGCCGTGTCAACAGTTCATGCCATTTGAGGCAACACAAGATCAAATAATACCCATTTATATGCTACTCATCTCTTTCACATTAGATCATCAGTCATCTGTCTTTCTTTATGTGTTTCATAAAATGTATTAATATGGAAATTTGGGTCAAAGCATTGTGGTATTTCAGTATTATTTGTTACCAAGGTATATATTTTTAAATAAAATGATACAACAATAATGATAGATGAGGTACATGTTTGGCCTTCATAATTTAGAACACGTAACCTAAATGCTCAATTATGACACATCTCTTTTTCATCCAGTAAAGGAAGGAATGGAAGCCTAGCAACACTGTGTATGAGAACTATAGGTAGCTTGAAAGATTGGTGAGCACCATAAGTTGGGAAAGTAGATTTTTTTTTGTTATGTAAAATAGTCCTTGAAAGAGAATTGAAAATTGGGTTAAGGAGATGATGATTAAAGTCAGAGATGAGTCAATAAGTTGTCAAATCATTCAGAAAAGAGTATATATCAGATTTTGAACTGAAAATAGCAGTGAAGATCGAAAGAAGGAAATAGCATGAGTCATATTTAGAAATTATAAGGCATATCACTTTATGGTCAGTTTAGGGATTCAGGGGATACGAGATGATTCCCAGTAGTTGGTTTTTTGTTTGTTTTTGTTTCTGTCGAGTGACTAGGTCTATAGTGCTACATCCGTAGGGGTGGCGGGTACAGGAGAGAAGAAACAACTGAAATGGGAATAGGAGATTGAGGTGAGCTTTGGCTGTATTGTTTGACATACCAATGAGACCTCGAGGTAAACCTATCTCATGTTCCATTAAAAAGGGAATTTCTAGAATTGAGAAGAGAGGTCTTTACTACATACAGGGTAAAGTGATGAGAGGAGAAAAAGAAGTAGACATGACTGCCCAGGCAGGCTGTGGTCAGGGATGGTTAATAAGGGCTGAGGTCACTCCTGTTGCTTGGAACCCCCATATTTAATGGTGGACAAAGGAAGGAAGTACTGGCTCAGGAGGCGCTGAGAGGTATCAGCGTGATGGCGAATGGGGAGTGAAGGGACAAGAAAAGGAAACAATTTTAAGAAAGAAAAAGTATTTTGCAATGCAAATGTCATGTGATGGTTAAATAAAAAGTACCTGTGGGCTCTAGGAGTGGAAAGTGAACATGTCAGCTGAAGAATGAATCAGCGGTGGAATTGGGGTGGCAAATGCTGCCATTCTCCCAAGAATTTAGCTGTGAGTGGATTGTGAGGGAACTAGAGCAAGGTATCTAGGTCTCTGCACTATTGCCATCTGGGGTTGGATAATTCTTTGTTGTGGGGCTGTGCTCTGCATTGCAGGATGTTTAACAGCACCTCTGGCCTTTGCCTAGGAGATGGCAATAAGACCTGCTCCCCCCACCCAACCCCCCTGTCCCAGTTGTGACAACCAAAAATGTCTCTGGACTGCCAGTTGTGTCTTGAGGGGTCAAAATCAGTTGAGAATTACTGATCTCTGGTATCTAGGTGATTAAGAGTATATGGATAAGTAGCAAACTTGTTACAACTTTTATTGTGAAAAGATTATTGATTAAAAAATACGGTAATTTTTGGACTCTTTGCTTCGCCTTGATTTTCATTTTTAATTTCAAAAATCTTGGTTTCTGCTGTCAAATGAAATGTGCAATTTTATTGATAACCATCTATCTTGGCAGGTTGTAGAGAAGTCAGCCCATTCTTTACCATACTGTTAAAAACACTTTTTTGTTTTCCTTTCATACAAACTTCAGTTTTATGTAACATAATAATGCGCTTGAGGAAAAAAAAAAACCATTCAAGAGGGCATCATGGATATGGAGTGTCCAATCACTTACCTCATGTTTGCTTTCTCCCTCTTAGTTTGTAAAGAAAAAAAAAATAGCAATCCAGAAAGTACTTTTCAAATCACTTGAACTCAAGAAAGGTATTCAGGTGAAAGCAACTTTTACATATTTGGGAAACAGAATTGCGGGATTCCCACCAAAGCACCTGGCACCGAAGATGTTAATACAGTTTTCCAGTGAGCCCAAGAGAGTGGAGGCATAGCTGATGCAGATAGGATTTCAGTGTGAACACCAGTTGTCCCTGTGTTTGGAGCAGAAGGAGCACAGGGGTCCTTACACATTTTGTGGCTGCCTGTGATATAGCCTGAGTCAGTGGTAACCCCTAGAGATAGCAGCTGTAGCCCCAGGTGGTAAATATATGACAGCAGCTTGATCTATCGACCAGGGTAAGAGGGGGTTCTGGCCTAAATGAAAATTCATGAAAAATTGATGAAGTCCCCAGATTATGTTTTCTGTTTCCTTTTCTCAGCACTATGCCACTGTAGAGAGGGGAGATTAAATGAGGTGCTGAACGCTTTAGTGGCAAGGAGGTTGTGGTTCAAAGGTCAGGGGTCACATAGAAACCGATCTCTCTCTCTCTCTCTCTCTCTCTCTCTCTCTCTCTCTCTCTATATATATATATATATATTTGCTTTCCTTACTTCAACAGCAAAATACAAAAACTTTTCAGATTAGCTCTGATAGACTTTTGCTTTGATAAAAATAAAATGGCAAAATATTTAAAAGGTGGCTTTTGATGCAACTACAAAAGAGAGAATAGATGCAGTTTATAATTTAATTGGGGAACTAGAAATAGATGGAATTCCGTGACTGTGGGTTGATTTGTTTTTCTTTCTTTTTTCTTTCTTTCTTTCTTTCTTTCTTTCTTTCTTTCTTTCTTTCTTCTTTCTTTCTGTTTCTGTGTATCAAGACTCATGCTGCAAGAAAGTCATTTAGACAAGGAAAAGGTCTTGCATTATTTATAGGTCACAGATTGCTAGAATAGCAAAGCTATGGAACACTCTGCAAACATAATGATCCTGTTTGCTTTAAATCCACAACTAAATTGATGTTTTATCTGTACAAGGAAGAGAGGTTACAGAAGTAGACTGACTTTAGTAATAGAGGTCACAGGTGGCATTAAAAATGAGCACAAGGTAGTTTCTTGATATTTCCAAGTTGATATATAGGTGACTTTTTTCTTTTTCTTTCATTTTATTTTGGCTGCAAATGAATGTTAGCCAGGCAAATTACCTTTATATTCCATAAAGACACAAAATAAATTAAATTTCAAAAAATGTTGAACCATGGAGAACTTTTTTTTAAAAAATTGCTTTATTGCTTTATTTAATTCACTTACCATACAATCTACCATTAAAAGTGTACAATTCATTGTTTTTCAGTACATTCACACAGTTGCCCAACCCATATCACAATTTGATGTAAAACATTTTCATCACTCTTAAAGGAAACCCTATACCCATTAGCAGTCAATCCCCATTCCTCTCAAACCCTCCGGCTTCAGCCCTGAGCAAAGACTAATCTTTCCATCCCTGTACATTTGCCTAGTCTGGATATTTCATATAAATGGAATCATATAGTATATGGTCTATGTGACTAACTTTTTTTTCCTTATTATAATGTTTTCAAGGATTATCCTTGTTATGACACGTATCAGTACTGCGTTCCTTTATATTGCTGAATAATGCTCTATAGAATGGATAAACCTCATTTTATACATCTGCTCATTGGTTGATATGCATTTGGATTTTCTCCACTTTTTATATGTTATGAATAATGCTGCTATGAACATTCCTGTGCAAGTTTTTTTGCGTAGAAATTTGGTTTCATTTGGGTATTCTCTTGGGTATATATCTAAGGATACAATTGCTGAGTCATATGGCTGGTAAATCTGTTTCACTTTTTTTTTTTTAAATTTTTTTTTTTTCAATGTTTATTTATTTTTGGGACAGCGAGAGACACAGCATGAATGGGGGAGGTGCAGAGAGAGAGGGAGACACAGAATCGGAAACAGGTTCCAGGCTCTGAGCCATCAGCCCAGAGCCCGACGCGGGGCTCGAACTCACGGACCGCGAGATCGTGACCTGGCTGAAGTCGGACGCTTAACCGACTGCGCCACCCAGGCGCCCCAATCTGTTTCACTTTTTGAGGAACTTACATGTAACTTTGAAGTTATCACACCATAACTATCCTAAAAGAAATAAACATACAAACAAACCTATCCTTTTTAATGCATAAGAGACAGTGAGTCAATCTGGAGCTGATATTTGTAGATTTGGACCATAAAGAATGTAGGTGCAACTAATTTCTTCATGATTTTTCTATTTGTATTTGTACAAATTTTAAGAAAGAATTCAGAATTTTTTTTGTAGGGTACTGAAAAATGTTCATAGTCCAAAGTATTTGAGCCGTGTTATGGGCTGAATTGTGTTCCCCCCAAATTTATATGCTGAAACTCTAACCCCTAGTATCTCAGACTGTGAGTTTATTTGAAGGTAGAACCGTTAGAATGGTTAGAATGCAGCCACTAAATTAGGTCCTAATTCAATCAGACTGGTATCCTTATAAGAGAAAAATTGGACATGTAGAGAGACACCAGGGAGACAAGTGCAGAAAGGAAATACCTTGTGAGGACACAGCAAAAAGGGGGAGGCCAGGGAGGGAGACCTCAGAAGAAACGGAACCCTACAACACCTCAATCTCAGATTCTGAGCTTCCAGAACTGTGAGAAAATAAATTTATGTTGTTTAAACCACCCAATCTTATGGCAGCTATAGCAAATTAATACAGGCCATTAATCTTAATACAAGAATAATCCTTTCTAACAGATAGTATTAAGAGGAAAGTAATGTTGAGAATCAAATATTGTTTGCATTCTATAGATTTTGTGTTGCCCCACACCCACAGTGCTGGTCTGAGGTTGGTTTAAAAGAAATCTGTAAACTCAGTAGAATGTATTATAAGCCATGAATGTATAGGCATCAATCAATCTAAAATATCTTTACCTGGGGGCTCCTGGATGGCTCAATCTATAGAGCCTATGACTCTGCATCTTGGGTTGTAAGTTTGAGCCCCACATTGGGTGTTGAGATTATTTAAAAAAACTTCAACTGGAAACAAAAGACAAAGTAGCAAACATTCTGGTATCAGAAAACAGATGTTTGGGGAAGCATGTGTATGTGCACATGCATACATCTGTGTTATTTTGGGCTGTTCTGTGTGTGTACCTTTTAATTTTGTGAAACTCCATCAAATTCTTTCAAATACATGTTGTTTCCTTAAGCTTCGCAAGGGAAGGTGTGAAATTGCTGCTGCTGGGGGACATGTTTGAATTTATGGTCTATTTAAATAGGTATGCTATATTTTGATATCAGGTTTCTGTTGATTGAATTGACTGCATGCAACCCCTCTTTGGTACAAGTCTCAAGTTGCTAGTCACTCAAATTAACATGAGTTAACCCTGACTCCAGGGAAAGCACATAAATGAAGTGAAATCTTGATGTCCTTTGCCTTTCTCAAAAAATTGTTTCTGAAAACAGTATTGTCCTGAGGTCTGCAAATATGTGAATACTATCCATGGAGTGACAATCAAAACTGTTCATAATGATGCCAAGATGGGTCAATACAAAACATGCTCTGGTTAGTGCTGGTTTTCAACCCCAGCAACACTGTTCAGACAGATGTGGTTAAAAAAAAAAAAAAAAAAGTCAAGGTTTTGGAGGATTTCCCACCTATAAGCCTTCAATTTATTAGCTTTTGATTGGTGTGTAAATAAAAGTTGATACGGTTGACATTATACCTAGAAAACGTAATTTTGGGCTGCAACTTATAAGCTTTTCTCTCAAGATTTGTGTTTCAACAGAATCTGGGTCTCCAGTTTTCTTCTTTAGATTGAATTCGTTTGTGACGCGTCTAATACACGTTTCCGTTCGCATGCAGCCCCCACAATGTTTCTATCTTTTCATGAAGGAGATTGTACTTCTTTCATGCATGAGTGGGTGTATATGGTGAGCTCATTATAAGAGGATAGAAGTGAAAACAGTACGTGAAATTTTATTCAGCTCTGCAATTTCCTCTTGTGGCAGTTGGTGGCTTCACTGGCCAAAGGGTGAGGTTCTATTGTAAAATTGATAAAGTGTTTTACTCTGTATCATTGGAATTGGTTTTTCTCTTTAAGCTATTTTCAAAAGCAAAAACAACACTCCCAACCACCATTTAAGAAAACTTAGGAGATATTTATACACTTTTGGCAATTGGATAGATGTTTTACAAGAAATAATTTGGGCTCCTGCTTGGGGTGATTTCTATTATCTCTCTAAAGTTCCCTAGCACTACCTTCCTGGGGCTGCTCAGACAGCAATAGATGAGTGTTTCTGGGCCTTGGGTAGAAATGAAGCTAGGATTGTAAGGGAGACAGGTGTTTTGATGACATGACAGACAGACTGATACATAGGCCCAGACCCTGGTGAATCCCAACAGGTTTTTTTTGGTATGTTTATTTTGTTTCTGCAGAAAATCTACCATCTGTAATCATGTATTCACTGATTAATCTAAACCTGTTGTACAACTGATCCTCAAAAGGCCAACAAACAAGGTTGTCACCCTGGATTACAGGCTCCAAAAGTCTGGCTGTTTGTCTTTGGCTCACTGGTAGCATCGCAAGTAAAGGTTGGGAATTCAGCTTACATTAACATGTAAGCAGTGGAGGAGCTCTTTTTGTTTTTTGTTTTTTTTAAATTATCTGTGCCTTTCCCGCTGAAAATCAGGTCATTTCCTAGTTATACAAGTATTTATAAAAGCAATCATTATGTTTTTTAATGTGGCTATCTAACATCTAAATCTGTACCAAGATTTTTTATAACAAACTTTATAGTTTGTAAATGGAAATATAATGTAACTATTTTGTTTTCATAACAGAAGTCATATTTATTTTTTTAATTTATTTTTAACGTTTATTTTTGAGACAGAGAGAGACACAGTATGAATGGGGGAGGGGCAGAGAGAGAAGGAGACACAGAATCGGAAGCAGGCTCCAGGCTCTGAGCCATCAGCTCAGAGCCCGACGCGGGGCTTGAACTCGCGGACCTCGAGATCGTGACCTGAGCTGAAGTCGGACGCTTAACCGACTGAGCCACCCAGGTGCCCCAGAAGACATATTTAATATAAACCATTTTATATATATATTAACTGGCCTCATTTTCCTCTTCCTTGTTTTCTCTGCTTATTCACATGGAGTGAGCATATTCAGTATTTTTCCTTAAGTCCTTTAAAACATCTTTATTGGGTTTCTAGTTGTTAGGAACTGAAAGTGCTTTAAGAGATCCAGGTCTCAGTGGTCCTTGTGTAACTAGTGAGAGGATTGGGCAGCCTCATCACGTGACCCTCCACTGTGGTGTAGGGTAAGGGCCTTCTGACAGAGCATGCCATTGGAGGTTAAAGTGGCACCAAAAGCTTCTGGATCAATATGAATGCAAGTGGCCTTCGGAAACCGGAGAGAAGTATAAAAGCAAAGGCCTAAGGTTGTGCTTGGCCAGTGTGGGAGAAAATGAGCATATGTTGATTTGGAAAATGGATGTAGGGGAGTAGAGGGAGATAATTTAAATAAGGAAATAGAGATTGGTAATGAGTCAACATCCTAAGGAGCTTACTACATTTTCCTTGAAGATCTAAGGCAGTCCTTTGGTGTTTTTGATTAAGGAGCATTACTTGGAAGTGTGGTATTAAGGAGATTTGTTAAACACAATGTGTGTTGGATGGGAGCATGGGGGTTCATGGGTGGGGAGAGCTACCGCAAGTTAAGGTACAGTAGGATGAGTGTTGAGTTACGCTGATGAATTAAGTCGATATCAGAAAAAGGAGAGATGGCATTCCCAAAGAGAATTGATAAACATTTAAGTCATGAAGATAGGTTCTTGGGATGATATAAATTCCGTTTGCTATACTTTTGTACAGTACTAACTGCTAAGTATACAGCTAGGTATTGAGGATACAAATATTTAGAACAAGTGTTGTTTAACGTGTATAAAGTTTCATTGTCATAAGATGAAAAGGACCTGGAGATCCGTTACACAACAATGTGAATATACTTATCATTACTGAACTGTGCACTTAAAAATGGTTAAGATAGTATACTTTATATTACGTATTTTTTTAAAACTTCAGTTGAAAACCACGACACCAACAACACAACAGAGTAAGACATGACTCATAAAGTCAAAGTGTGTTAACATATTGATACAACATGTGCTGTGTCCTCTGGCTGACATTCTGAGGGGATTCAAAGGAAGAAGGGGTTGATTCTGCTAAGAGAACTGCAGAAGTGGAATGATTTCTCTCGGTAGAAAATTAATAATGCTAATTGCTACTGCTTACTAAATGGCAGGCTTCTTTTTTTTAATGTCTTATGATTTATAAGTTCTCAAAATAACCCTGTTACTTGGTCTCAATTTTATTTGAAGCCCAAAGAATTAACTCATAATTTTTTACACAGCAATAAGAGTCAGGATTTGAACTCAGGCAACCTTCCTCTAGGGTCTTCTTTGTTAACCACTAAGGTAGGAGTCCTCCTTGATTCTTTTAAACAAAATCATTCAATGCGTAGAGGAAATCATTAGCCTTTGTTTTAGTTATTTTACTCAGAAATGGTGATCTGCTTTTATAGATACAATGCTGACACCGGACTAGGTGAAGTCTAAAGCTTTGTTTTGGTGTTAAAATTCTGTGATTCATGGGATATTAAAGAAAAGAAACAACAGAAAGGGTAATCTTTTCTTTCTTTTTATTTAGTTATATATTGACATTTGAGAGCTCATTAGTTTATTCAAGTAATTTGATTTTCTCTGTACAGTTCCTAGTTGTCAAATATCAGCAGCAGGGAGATCCATCACTTTCAGTTGTTATTGACATGTTTGCAGGCCAAAGCAGCTTGAAGATGAAGAATCCAATTTATAAGATGAGCCATCTATCATTTAACATCTAAAGATAACTTGACTAAGTTTTATAGAAAACGGAGCATGATAATAATAATGATACCTTTATAATATTTCTAGAGTTCTTGAGAATTATAAACATACTGACATGCATTTTCTCATAGACATTTGCTGACTTTGATAATTTCTAAGTCCAGTGTGTAGTATCATTAGCATTGGTCAATTTGACTTTCAAATAACTGCTTTTAATTTTAAAATGAATTGAAAGAGGAAAGATAGTGTTTTCAGTAAGTGATATTGGAGCAATTGGATGTCCATAGGCAAAAAAAAACAAAAACAAAAACAAAAACCAAAAACCAAACCAAAACAAAAAATACCCAAAAAAAAAACCCTCAACTTAAACCACACACATTATACAAAAATGAATTAAAAATTGATCATAGATTTAAATACAAAGTATAAAACTATAACACTTTTAGAAGGTAGGATAAACCCTTTGGTGCCTAGGGCTTGGTGAAGAGTTCTTAGACATGATGCCATAATACAAACTGTAAAACTAAATGTGACTTCATTAAAATGAGAAACATTTATTCTATGAAAGATCCTGTTTGTTTTAAAAAATTTTTTAACATTTATTTATTTTTGAGACAGAGAGAGACAGAGCATGAACTGGGTGGGGTGGGGGGGTCAGAGAAAGGGAGACACAGAATCTGAAACAGTCTCCAGGCTCTGAGCTGTCAGCACAGAGCCCGACGTGGGGCTCAAACTCACGGACTGTGAGATCATGACCTGAGCTGAAGTCAGATGCTTTACCGACTGAGCCACCCAGGCATCCTGAAAGATCCTGTTAAGAGAATAAAGAGATAAGTAATATTCTAGGGGAACATATTTGTAAACAACATATATCTTAATGTATATCTGATAAGACTCATATCTATAATGTGTAAATATCTCTTAAAACTCAACATGTTTTTCTTTTTTGTTTTGTTTCTGTTTTTGTTCATTGCATGTTTTTATTTAAATTCCAGTTAGTTAACATATAGCATAATATTAGTTTCAGGTGCAGAATTCAGTGATTCACCACTTACATGTAACACCCCGTGTTCATCACAAGTGCCCTCCTTAATACCCATCACCCATTTAAACTGTCCCTCTGCCCACCTCCCCTCTGGTAACCATCAGTTTGTTCTCTATAGTTAAGAGTCTGTTTCTTGGTTTGCCTCTTTCTCCCCCCGCCCAGCCAATGTTCATCTGCATCATTTTTTAAACCCCATATATGCATGAAATCGTATGATGCTTGTCTTTCTCTGACATTGAAACTCAACATTCACTGAAACAATCCAATTAGAAAATGAGAATAAGACAGGAAGAGATGTTTCACCAAAAAGGATCTACGGATGGCAAACAAGCACATGAAGAGATGCTAAACATCACTAGTCTTAGGGGGATGCGCATTAAGAATGGGATGAGATATCACTGTATACCTTTAGCTCAAATAAAAACCTAAATAACTAAATAACAAAATAAAATAAAAATAAAATTGTGACATTACCCAATTCTGGTGGGAAGGCAGAGAAACTGGATCTCTCATACATTATTGAGGCAAATGTAAAATTGTACAGCCGCTATGGAAAATTAAGTTGGCAGTTTCTTTGGACACTAACCATACACTTACTAGACAGTTGCACTCCTGGGCACTTACCTAAAAGACATGAAAACTTGTATCTTCACAAAACACTATATACAATTTTTAATGGCAATTTTATTTATAATGGAAACAACTCAAATGTCCCTCAATAGGTGAATGATTAAACAAAGCATCCATACCATGGAATATGACTCAGCAATAAAAAGGAATGAATTATTGATATAATGAGTTGGGTGGATCTCAAGGGCATTATGCTGAGTGGAAAATGCCATTTTAAAACGTCTCATACTGTATGATTTCATTTATATAACCTTTTCAAAATGACAAAATTATAGTGATAGAAAGTAGATTAGGGGTTGCCAGGACTTAGGGATGATGGGCAATAGAGGCATGGGTGTGACCATAAAGGAGAACAAGTAATGATGTTTGTAGTGATGAAATAGTTGTGTATCTTGATTTTGATGGTAGTTACACAAATGTGTACATGTTGTAAAATGATATAGAACCATGTACACACACACACACACACACACACACACACACACACACACACTGTACCAATGTCAAGTGCCTAGTTTTGGTATTGTAGTAGAATAATTATATAAGATGTAACCATTGGGGGGGGGAACTGCATGAAGGTACAAGGACCTCTGTACTATCTTTACAACTTCCTATGAATTTGTAAAGAACTCAAAATTAGAAATTAAAATAAACAAGCCGTCCAACTCTTTTAAGTAGACAATAAAATATACATAAGAGATATCTTATTAGGAACTGAATAATTTATTTTGTAACTCTTAAATATTTAAATGTTTTGCTCAAATACTGATGAATTCATATTTTTGTTAATTGTTCACGATCTGCTTAAAACTACTTAATCAGACTTACAAATTCACAGTTTGAAATTCATAAATTCAACATGTGGTACATACTACATACAGTTCTGTGAAATTTTCTATTTTTGATTTTGCTCCATCATGATTTTTGAATTTAATGATAGGCATTTCTTAAGGGGAAGGAGAGGTTAATGTAAAAGGGGTGTGGTTGTTCATGGGAGTAAAGAGTCCCTAATGCATGATAATGAATGGGGGTCCATTATTTGGCGGCTGAAAGTCTCTTACTCTAAATTGCATTAATAGTTGAGATTAAGAAATGTAATCCAGTTTGATTCTTTACTGCTGAGAAAATGTGTGAAATATTGTCAATAGTTCTGAGTGTCAGTTTAAATTCACCATTAAACCTGGCATACCTCTAGAAGAGAAAGATCCAGGATTTAAGACTGTCACAAGTCGGGAAAGTGGAAGGAACTGGGGTTATTCAGCCAGGAGCAATGAAGATATTGGTAGGTCTGTAGTTCGCACCAAGCACATCAAAAACTGTCAAGACAAAGAGAACATACTTGTTCTGTTGACCTTTGAGGAATGAAAAGGACCAGTAGATGGAAGCTGCAGGTTTTGCCTTACATGTGGGGCAATGATCATCATGTACCTGTTCCTTCTCGGGATCTTAAGGAATTATAGGCAAACCTGAACCAATGTGATGATGTGGTCAGAAGAGAATTTTAAAAATTATGTACAACTACATATTTTAGTAGGGGTTTGCTTCATGTTTTTCCTCAAAGGAAAAACCAGCCTCCACAATAATGAAACAAAGTAACAAAACAGTGCTGGTAAACTGTTCAGTTGCAAAATAATCCTCCTCACTTTCCTAGTCACAAGGAATTTCATAAGTAGAAATAATGTCCTTAAATTTAGTATTATCATGTTTCATGAAAAGTCCTTGGAAAAATCCCATTTGTGCATACGTCTTACACATCTTATTTTGAAATCCTTTGAGATTATAAGCAATTAAATTAATTGCATTTTGTAGCCCAACCCCTCATTTATAACATATAATTCCCCAGGAACCACATGTCCAGATTCAAGAGCAGCTTGATAGAAAGCCTGATTTATTTTTGTTTTCTTCCTGGGTCTGCTTTGAATATTCTTAAAAGAAGGGGGGGAATGCTGTGTTTAATATTCATATAGGATTTTCTTTTTAAAAGCAGCTTCTCTCAAAAGCCTGTTGTTAAACAGGACTACCTAGAAAGGGGTCAACTTGCAAAACCCTTCCTAAGTACTTGTTTGGTTCTTTAGGATTGATGGATAAGCTGATAGGATCTAATCTTCAAATGTGTGTATCATTAATAGAGATGTAAGAATCTCAATTTACTTTGTCTTTTTCTTTTCTGTCACATCATAAGGAACAGCTTTACTAATGAAGTACCCAATGGTAATAACCCATTATATGCTAGAATCTCTCTTTATATCAGATGACATGCAAATGAACTGTTCTATTTCTGTGGAGAAAGAGAGACAAGGAGTGGTCTAGTTAATCATACTTGAGGGCTGCCATAGTTGTCTTCTGGGAAATATTATCATTATTCATTCTTATTTAAGGGTCCTTATCCTGTGCATAAGAAAATCTCCCATTCATTCCATTTGGGTTTGATGTTAATTACAGGGGCATTAATGGAAGCTTTCTCATAAGAAATGAATGTAGGATTAAATCAGAAAAAAAAAAAGCAACCTTCGGGTGAATCAGGTCATCATAATATCATGCATTTAGAAGCTGGCAGGTTGGAGGAACTTTAGAGATCATCAGTCTTCTTGTTCACAAGTAGAAACTGAGGTCCTGAGAAGTGAACTGACTTAATCAGAGCTCCCAGCTGATGAGAGGCAGGCTTGAGATGACAAATAAGGGAGTTAGTTTCATGAGACAGCAAGGTAGAGAGAAGATAATTCTGGGAATTTCTTTTCCCAGAAAGCACCAGATTCTGGCCTTTTTCTACTGTTAACTAAGTCCATGATTTTGGGGAAACCTTTTAATCTCTCTGGGTCTGTTTTCTTGAATTTAAGGTAAGGAGGTTGGACTAGATCATTTGTCCTCCAGAAAAGGGAAATCGAACTGAGCTAGTATAGAGGGTCAACGTGTTTATTGGAAAAAAGATATTTCTAACATATCATTTACATTTGCTTCCAGAAAACTGAGAACAGCCAACTTTGGATGTCAAGTAAATTTAGCAGCAGTCTTTTTAACTGGCCTTTCCTCCAACTTTCTTCTTAGCCCTGATAAGACTTTTTTTTTTTTTTTTTTTTTTTTTTTTTTTTACCATTTCTTCATGTGAATTCTGGTTGACAACGAGTAATTGATAATATTAATGGTAAAATGAGGTTTTTCCTTAATGTTACATGTCTTTTAAGGAATTAACTGATTATGTATCCACATCTATGCAATCCCTATTCACCTTGTCACCATGTAATTAAGTCATTTTTCTTTTTCATTCAGGCATTAGGGTCTAAGGTAAGCGGTGTTTTTTGAAAAATTATGTACATTTTCGACCAGTATTTCTGGTTTATTTAAGTTTAATGAAAACAAACAAATATAAATTTCTAGCATATAAATTGGATTTTGTTTTGTTTATCTAGAAAGGAAATTAAACAAATTATTTTTTTACTTATATATTTGACTTATACTTAGTGTATACAGTATTTTATTAGGTAAAATGCCTGTTTGCTATTTACCAAAATATTTTCACCTGTATTTTATAATTATATACATAAGGAGGCGTATATTAGAGCAATATTACATTTCCCTTCTCTTCGGACCAATATTATCTAAATTACTATAAAGCCTTTTCTACTGTGAATATCTGTTTGCTTGTTTTACTTTTCTTTATTTTGTATTTTACTTTCATATGTTTTTCTTATTATGTACTATATTCTTATTTTAGAAAGGCTAGAAACTATAGAAAAGTAATAAAATAAAAAAAATTACCGCCAGAAATAAATATTATTTCCACTGTTTTTATTTGTGAACACTATCACTTTAATAATAGTCTATGAAATGAATTAAATTTTGTGTAATGCTTCAGTAAAATAAAAGAAATACCACACATATAAATGAATAGCTCTATAATTTGGTCAAATTGGATAAGATGTAACATAATTTCAGTTTTTATTTCTTCAAAGTATTAGGAATTTGGATGTCTCATAATAATGACTTGCACATGTACTCAGGAAATAGAAATAATCTACGTTGCAAACATGTTTAGTAAGTCCTTCCGCAGTGTAACATTGTGGTTTCTTGAATGTTTTCATGTAAGGGTCTTACTGCCAACTATTTTATAATATCTCTGTAAAATAAATTAAAAACATTATTTTTTTCTGCCACAAAGAAGTTTTTCAGCTTTCTAATTGTGGTGATAGCTTTGTGAATACTAGCCTTTTCTCTACCTTTTTATACCAGCTAACATATATGGTAGTCCAAACTTGACAAGGTAAGAAATCACAATAATTGTTAATTCATGGACTAACTAACTAGGCTTTGATGGCCCCTTTAGCAATGTTTATCTATTTTTTCTTGAGAGTTTATAGGTGATTTATTCTTCATTTCTCCTTTTAAATTTTATTGATTTCTTTTCTTTTGAAAAAAATTTAAAGCTTTTATTTTAATTCTAGCTAGTTGACATACAGTGCTATATTAGTTTCCAGTGTACAATATGGTGATTCAACAATTCTTCATTTCTTCAAACTAACTTAACAAGTACATATATGTGGCTCTAGAAATCAAATTTCATATAGTTTTCTTTTTATAGGTGATGTCAATTCTAAGAAAAATCAGTTCATTTCATCCAACTGGTTTTCCTTTACCTATCCAGAGTCCTCAGTTGGAGTGACCTTTGGAGTGACTGGTGTCTTGAGTGATGTAGTTAATGAGATCTAGCGACATCATGACCCTGACCCCTTCACGGCCCTGGCTCCTCTCATCCATCTTCTTAACCCCACAGGCTGAGTCAGTGTGTAGAATCAGGATTAAACAAGTGTGAATAAACAAGTTCAAGAGTTTTCTGTCATGACTGCCAGCTCATGGCAGTGGCAAAGTAAGACATAGAGAACTTAATACTGTGAGCGCTCTTTGGGCACCTCCATGAATCCTGCTGGAGAAATCCTACTGTTTGTGGTCAGTGCAGTGCATCTAATCTCCGTTTGCTCCATTCCTGGACAGCGATGGCAGTTGGCCTTTAATAATCACATAGCTGTTGGCACATTCATTGAAAGGATGGCTGATCTATCACTTACCCAATGTCACACGTTAGGAAAGCTTTTATCTCATTAACTATGATTAATGTTTGTATGTAATGGGCTTGTCATGTAACTGTTCATATTCAGCAGTTTTGAATCCCTTAGCTTACTTGAATGGTGAAGGGTATTTCTCTTTCCAGAGGAGAGCTTTATCTTAAGGACTTAGTGAGCTCATTATCCAATCGCTATTGCCACATGGCAAAAAACAATAGTGACACAGCTCTTCCTTGACTCATTCCCCATTATTGGTGTTCAGTCATTGAACTTGGTATGTCTTTATATAACTGCAGTCTAACTGAAATATATGAACAGTTTAGTTTATGTAGAAAAGGAAGAAATGCCTTAGAACTTTAAGGAAGGATTTGTCTGTTCTTTTTTAGCCTGAAAGTTGCTTTCCTAATATGATTTCCTAAGTCTGTTTTCCTAAGGTGGTATGAAAGGGGTAGAGATAAAGGATGCAGTTACTTTCTTGCCTGTGGCTGTGGTTCTTGCTTTATCTGTTCTACATTTGACAAGTCCTTCCCCTTCGCCCAGGGCACCATTTGATAAGTTGACCAGTCAGTGATTAAACATATTTATTTAGTTCAATGGGTCAGAGCTATTGCGACAGATAGAAAATTACTGATGGATTATCAATTTCAGCACCTCTGACATCTGGCCTCAGTGCAGTCCATCATCTGAGGACTCATAACACATTCATTTCGACAATAACATGCTCAGCTACCTGTGTGATCACAGAGCTGGATATTGGAAATATTTTGCTCAGAATTAATAAGACAGAAGTCACAGGAATTAGAAGAGTTTTGCCCTGACACTTGAAAACTTAAAAGCACCTAGTAGCTTACGTTGTTTATGGCCGGAATGAGAACTGACTTGTACTTTAAACATGCTGTGCTGATTTTGCTGATGTTTTTATCATTCTTTTAACAAGCATATTTTGGAATTGATGAAACAGGTATTTGGAAATACTTTCGAAACTGTATTACATATCAAAAGATTACTTGTGTCAAAATACTCTACAGTTTTTGATGAATTAAAATAGCAGTCTTAAGTTTTTGGTCTACTGAAGTTACAGGATTAGCAAAACAAAATAACTCAAATACCTACTATTCAAATTCTTTCAAAAAGTATTTCTAAATGCCTTTCTTCTATTTATTGTTACTGTTGAGGGGTTCTTTTATCCCAAATGGATTCTAATAATAAGAAGAATCGTATAGCAAATGCTAATCCAATATGGAGATATACTCTACTCCTCTATTTCATTAAAACTTATTCCAACACAATCTTCTTCACATTCCAATTTCGAACTTTCACATAAAATTTAAGAGTGATCTTGTGATTAGGTTTTTTAAACAAATATGATTCAGGTTAGTCTGCTTTAATGTGTGCTCAGATCTTGAAATCTGGTCACACTTCTTGAGAAATTAATAGGTCACAACAGATAATAAGCTTAACTTCTATTTTGGCTCTCATTTGTAAATATTTCATGTGACTATTCCTGTATCTTTATATTCTGTGTACCTAATGGCCTACTTTATGACAATCCTACATTTAATATTTATGTGTGCTGTCATAAAAATATTTGTGAAGCTAAAAATGATTCTGAGTCTTTAAAAAGCTCACTTTCACACATTTTCTTGATTTTTCATGCTGATAAGAACTTAGAAATGTTATCTTTTTATTTTATTTTATTTATTTATTTTTTTTAAATTTTTTTTTTCAACGTTTATTTATTTTTGGGACAGAGAGAGACACAGCATGAACGGGGGAGGGGCAGAGAGAGAGGGAGACACAGAATCGGAAACAGGCTCCAGGCTCTGAGCCATCAGCCCAGAGCCCGACGCGGGGCTCGAACTCATGGACCGCGAGATTGTGACCTGGCTGAAGTCGGACGCTTAACCGACTGCGCCACCCAGGCGCCCCATTTTTAAGTAGTTTTATTTATTTATTTATTTTGAAAGAGTTGTGTGAGCATGGGAGAGACAGAGAGAGAGAGACAGAGAGAGAGGGAGGGAGAGAGAGAGAGAATCCCTGCACTATCAGCACAGGGCCCAATGGCAGAATTTGAACTCCTAAACCATGAGATCATGACCTGACCCAAATCAAGAGTAGGATGCTTACCTGAGCTACCCAGACACCCCTAGAAATATATATTATCTTTGTTCACAAAATAAAGATTGAGCTCATTGACATTACAGTTTGTGTTATTCACTAATACAAACTTCTTGTCATAAAACTGACAGGCCCTGTGGAATGTCCAGCTTTTTTCCAATATGCCATAACTTGACAATGTTACAGGCGATATGGTCATTTTTTTCATTGCTAAAGACTTCCTTATTTGTCTTAAAATTATGTGAGGTTTCTTTTATAATTCTGTGGAAACCTTCAGCAGTTGAGTATGGCATTTAATCAACCCATCTCTCCTTGGGAGAGACCTTTAAGTTGGCAGGAAAATTTTTGGATGAATGCACGTTTTAGGATCCTCTCTTGAATCTAGATGTGCGAGTCAGAAAAACTGTCATGAATGTTCAGATAAGACAATTAAAAAATCAAGGAGGTCAGATTAGAATACTTGAGTTTGATTTGGAGAATTGATTTGAGCAATCACAGGGAAGCCACTGTAACATTTTTCTTAAAGGCCGACCCCTCTGAATATTAGAACATTCCACATCCATCATTGATTTAACTTCTTAAATATGATGAACAACACTTAATACTTCTTCAAATATATTACCCTGCACTTTCAAAATTGGGGGAGGGGCCACTCTCTGCTCCATATTTTGATTAATTGTTAAACATCTAAATTTGTCTTTTCCTTTTATTTTACACCCTACTTGTCTCTGAAATAACATAAAAATTTTCATTTGCAATTTCTAACATATAAACTGTATGTAAGTTGCCAGGAGTAGGTCAACAGATATTTCCATAAAAATCAAACAAACAACATGGAAAAGTGACATACGTTATTTTGGAATAAAGATCATGTGGATCAGTCCATCATAATGAAACTTGTGATTCCATAAAAGTGCATCAACTTAGATTAAAATATTCAATAATATGAGTTGCTTGTGTTGAAGTTTCTTTGGGTAAAAGAATGTTGCTAGGTTAGATTGCCAGGTGCTTTCACACAGAAATGAATATTATCATCTGTAACCTCACAGGGAGACTAAGAAATTCAACAAAATAGCGGAAATGCCTTATGATGTATATAAAGCTCCAGCAATGTGAAGTATGTTATTTTAATGTTCTGTGAGTTCGTTGACACAGACTGTAAGGAAGAGAATACACAGCCATCCATTCTTAGAGACTTCTGTGCTGACAGTCCAAGACTTATGGTTTTACAGAATTCATATTGACATGTAATGATTTTTCATGCGAGGACATTAACATTGGCCAATTTCATGTACTAAAATGTAATGTAAGAAGACGCTCAGAGCCACAGTTTTTAAATGCTGCCTTCTATATTGCTCTTGTGAGCATTTGAATCAGTAATTTGTAATTTGGAATGACTTTTATCATGGACTGTTTTCTTTTCATCAACCCTATTAAGCATCAATGCTATTTTTTTGCTTCTTTTATATTATTGGATTAGTGCTTTGCATCATCAACGACCTTGATTTTCTGCATTTAAATTCCATTTTTAAAGCATTGTGAGGGACAGTGTGATAATTGGATGAAAGAATGATTATTTTAACTTGTCACCTGCATTGGCATTTATTCCAGTGTGTCCAGCAAATGCATCGTGCGGGATAACTTTGGGAAGATGTGAAAAGAAACTAAGTCAGTGATACTGGCATAGAAATCTAACAATTTTACTTGGATGACCCGAAAGGATTTAGGCACTAGGGGAATTTGGCAAATTATGAAGCTTCTACAATGTGAGCTGAAAGGATTCAAAGTAAATCATATTGTACCTCTGACCTGGATTGATTCATATTATAATTGCCTCTCAAAAAACTGATGATATGCTAATATTAAGTTGATAGGAAAATTTTAAATGTGATGTAACTACACAAAATTTAGAAGGAAAGTTTCCCTTTATTCTATGAATTTAACTTTAGCATGGCACAATTATGATTTCCAGCAATTACAAAGATAGAATTCAATAGCATAGCTAGAATTACAGTGATAGCAATTGGCTTTAAAAAAAAAAAAAACAACTTTGTTAGCTAAGTATATTGCTCTCTTCGGTATTCAGAATATTATACATCTCAGCTAAGTCTGAATACAGCCTTTAGGGAAAACAAAACAAAACAAAAAACTAACAACAACAAAAACTAAGAGAAAACAATTGAGCAATTATTACACTGAGTTGAAAGGGCAATTTAAAGCTGGAAATTGATTGTACCTGTAGCCAGCCTTGTTTCACACACTCCTTACACTTAGGAACCCCAAAGAATGCCTTATTAATCTGTGTTTGGGTAAACAAATAGGTTTCAGCATTATTTAGTAGATGTTTAGTGTTACTATGTCAATGTGAATGTATGCTATTAATGATAATGTTTTTTTAATTCTTGACTTTTACTGAGATCCATTTCACTGTCTATCCATTGTAAGTCCTTGACCTGTTGAAACTGAGTGAGGAATGAGACATTCTGTTTTAAATATTTTCCAGTTGACTTAGTTAAGCCAGATCTCTTTGTTTTGTTCAAGCCATAATGCTCTGTTGGAAATCATTCTTAGAAATTTTATCCTATATTATATTAGTTGGAATCTCTTAGGTGATTCTCATCATGGTAATAATTCTAAGTGTTGGTTCTCTTCATATTTATGAAATCCTGAATATCCATGCTCTGTTATTTCACAGTCAAACATTCAGCTTTTCCTTTACATAAGTTGAACACTGATTATATTCTGGAAACTTCATATAACATTTCATCTTCACTTCAAGCCACTGATGTTTAGGATATTATTTTCTTTTTTTCCTTTATGAAGAAATTAAATGGCAGATTGGGCAAATAATCTGCCCAAAGCCATACAGCTAGTAAGAGGAGACTTCTGGCACATTTCCCACGTGTCAGTTCAATGATCTGGATAGCTTTCCACTTAAAATAATATCTAGAGTATTAGATATTAGGGAGAATTCTTAAGATTGATCTCTTTGTGAGTATGAAGTGCAATAAACAATTCTGAGTCTGTGAGTTCAGGGTCTTGGTTTATTGAAGTATAACTCTTGTTCTATGTAGATGAAGCAGCTTATTGTTCAAAACACAAGTGAGTGTGTATTATGGGAGGGGGGTGTTGGGAGAGAGCGCAAAATAAGGATATTCAACAGTCTGTTTCCAGCAATACAAATGTGGACTGTTTACTTTGTGATCACAAACATAAGAACTTTTGTTTGTTTTTAATTTTTGACTATTGCCCCTTCACCTAAGCCTCCAGATATATATTTGGTGGTCATCCATACAGATGTGTACAGAGTAAGCATTGCCTAGGTGGAGAGTTGAGGTTATAACTTAGTTCTTGCCATATCTTTCCTTGTGTGTGAACTGAAATGGGTAACATGGAAATTCTTCATTCGTTTTCATATTCAAAGAAGATGTAGAAATCCACAAAGTTAGCTAATTTAAACTCAGATTATTGCTACACTGGTACTAAACTCATAGAGAATGGCCACTCAAAAAGCTGAAGTCCAGTCAAATATCTTTCTTACAGTGATGACAACGTAAAAAATGAAGCTATGATGCTTTACTCAAAGCTTACTTCTCAAATCTATTCCACATGTGGTGTTGCGGTAATATTGCAAGCAGTGAAGTATTAAAACAGTTTTGTCTTGTATTCTTTCATTCTGACAGGCCAATGACATAATGTCGACAAGCCATGTCTGATAGATTTGAAATTAAAAGTGAATGCCCTGCCTTTTTTTCCCTAGCTCTTGCCTAATGGCCTTTGAGCCAATGTGCTATTTCACTGCTTCCGATTTCGGTCTTCCAGAGTAAGTCTGGGAACAGCTTGGGAGGGTATTTTCTCAGGCTGCAAAGGATGGTTTGATCAAAACCATATTACTTTGTTATTAAAGGAGAAGAATGGAGAGGCATCAGCAGTAAAAACAAAGTCAGTTCAGAATCTGAACTCCAGAAAGCAGTCTGCTGATAAAGATATTAGCCCTATATATACAATTTAATGCTTTCACAATAAAGTTAACCAGTTGGTTTTCATGAACATACATGGAACAACATCATTTAGAAAAGTAAAGGTAGAAGTTTAAAATGCTCTGCAAAGTGACTTTTAGCTTAGTTCTACACTATATTATATAGTTCTACTATATAGTGAGATATTTTTTAGATTATTGCTTTTGCAAAGACGTGTGAGAACTTAGAGAACTCAAAAAAATAATTGAGGCTGATTATTAGTAAACTTTGGAAGTATTTTATTCAATTATTTATTTAATCAGGGAAGTACTTAACTACAGTTTATTATGAATCTAGCTTGCTTTTCTCTTGAATTAAGGTGTGGTCCTTGCTTTTTGACTGCTTGTATACTAATTGGAAAAATTAAACATACACATACGGAACTGTTGAGCATTATAGACAGTGGGCAAGAAGGTGAGAAATATAAGTAGATGCTATAGGACAGAAGCTTTAATATATATACATATATATGTGCATATGTGTGTGTGCCTGCCTGTGTGTGAAGCATTTAAATACGTTCGTGAAACAAATTCTTATTGGAAACCCCAGTGTCCAGAGTCTAGGTCGGATAAAAGCAGAGGTCATCTATTCCTTCCTTTCTTGAATCTTCAGAGAGTTCAAATAGTTTAAAGCCATTTTCATAGGATACCAGGGAGCCCTTAGCTAGATGTGGGCCGTGGTAAGAGAGGTGGGTAAAGCCTTCCTCATCGGAGAGATGGTTTTTGAACCAAACTAAAATTTTAAAAAATTGGAAGGGAGGAAAATGGGGGCATATCAGAAAGGAAGAACATTGTGAATGAAGGCGCTTGAAGCCAGGAAGAAACTGGTTTTTTTGAAGGGTTATAAGAAGACCAGGTTGGCATGAACAGAGTTTAAAATATTGATGTGTGAGATGTCTAGGTCAGGTAGAGCCGAGTTAACAGGAACCACGAAAGTAGAGGTGTTTGTTTTGTTTTGTGTTTTTGTTTTTGTTTTTTTTTTTCTTTTTAGTATCCAAGAAGCAATATGACTATGTCTAGGTCATCATTGAAAATAGATATGACACAATGAGATCAGTGTTCTATGACTTAACACCTCATGGAATTGGTGGGAATGGGTTACTTTGCAAAATCAAGCCAACGTAGGAGAAGAGTGGAGATATTTGCCGGGTTTCTTGTATTCATTTTGGTAAAAGGAATACTCACTTTGGGAATAGTAGTGCAGTTACCTTTTTTATGCCATATGTTAGCCATGAAATAAATGCACACTACAGTATACATCTTACTTGAGCTACCATTTTTAGTTCTGATTAAAAGTAGCGAATTGATTTATCCATTTTAATTGCTTACAGCTTCCAGGGACTTACATTTGCTCCTTCCCTCCTTCCTTCCCTCCCTTCACCTTTGCTCTCCTCTTACTTTCTATCTTTATTCTCCGTTTCTTTCTTTCTTTTTCCCTTCCTTTCTACTTTCTATATCTCTTTCCGCCATACAGGATACTGGCCTTTTAATTATTGTAACTATTAAACTCTAATATAATAAGATTATATCCTCATGATACAGGAATATCAGGGTTGTTTTAAAAGGGGAGAATCCAGGTACTATTCAAATACTTAGTTTAGATAATAGTAAGTCCCTGTTTCTGCTTATTTTCTAGGTAGTGTTTAGATGCAACCTTTATTTTCCATGAGACCTGAACTATAATATAATATAATATAATATAATATAATATAATATAATACTTAGTAGGAAAGCCATATTAATGATAACAGCTGTAGTCTGTCTGCACAATGTCACAATCATTGCCACATGAATATCTCTGGATTTGTACCTCTCAGAGTGTTGTGTAGGTAGATCCAGGTGATTATGCTGGAGAGATAGATTTGCCTTTGAAGTGCAAATCACAGCTTCCAACCTTTCCAGGGACTTGGCTCCTCTAATGGTGTTGGTTTCATTAATTATTTTACGTTTCTTTCAGATATGGTGCTGTTGTTTTAATATGTTAATATTAATTCTGCTGAATTTGTGGCTCTAGCCAAATTCTAGCGCTTGCTTTACTGGTAGACGTTTACTACTCTCTCTCATGAACAAAGAAAAGATTGAGAAGTGAGAGAAAACAGAGATTGTCTAAGCTGTACCTAGGTGCTTAGAATGTTTGATCAAAGGTGTGATATGAAGGAATCTAAACTTTTCATTATAAGGAACTATGAAAAAATATTTGGCTATAGAAAGAGTTTTCTTCACCAAAAGGATACTCTTTTTTGAATATATGGATTTACCAGTTATATAGTGTATTATAATTTTTATGAAGTTTTCATGATGAGTCAAGTGATTAACAACTGATTCTACAGAGTGCGATTGTTAGAAATTGACATTATAGAATAAAATATACAGAACAGTCATAAAAGTATGCTTGCATTTGGTTCATTTCTACTTCTGGTGTACTACTAGTTGTTTAGCTTACATAATTAAGGGAAAACATGTTAGCCAAGTCTACAGCCTACAAATTCAAAACAGGTTATTATTATTTATTCAGCTCCCAGCGATTGCACACATTTGACCCTAAATGACAAAGTAAATGAAAGCCCTTTTTCAAAGTAATACAATCAGTTCGAAAAATATTGTGCTAATAAAGTTATACATTCTAATTGAAAGATTGATGGCAATCCATTTAGTTGTTACTAGGTTATTTGTGACAGACAGATGCAGAGTAACCTCATTACAGTCAAAATTGTGATGACGTGTAGCTGAAGAGAGGAATAAAGCTGAAACCATTGTCACAGTCCATTTCCAAAATGTATTCAGAAGATGATTTAAAAGAAAATGTACGGCCATTAAATATAAGTTTGAATTGGTTACCTAGCTGTGTTATTATAGAAGCAATGAAGTAATCATCTGTTTGATCCGTAATTGGCCTACTTAAAATTCACAAATCAGATTTAGTGATTCCAATTTATGTAAGAGAAATACAGTAGCAAACACTGGATTAAAAAGATTATCCCTTGTGGTTTGGTATTTCCAGTTCATATTTTTAGTTGTTTTCTTCTTGATCATTAAGTCTCTATCAGCTTATTTTAGACATTTCTGTCCACAATCACCAGTTCATAATAAATTATTCAGCACTTTTCATTTGTATGTTGCCTAGTAGTTTAATGTCAGGCTTTCAGCAAGTTCTCAAGGGAATTCTATCAACATTTTAAAGTTATGGTTGAGAGACAGAAGGAATATAGATGCACAATAATTATTTTTATTTCCTTGTGAAAGATGTTGACATCTTTGTGCAATATATTTCCTGTATATTTGATTTTGAAACTTCCTTTTCTTGGTTAATGAAAAGTCCTGTAGAAATTTTAACCTAAAGGAAACTCTGTCTCTCCACACTCTTCCTCCTGCAACCCTGCAATTTCCATATGCATCTCTACGATTTCTTCAAAAGTATCCTCACAGACATTGCTTTTGTTTCAAGTGCAGTAATCTGATGCTCCATCTTGCTCATAAAACTCATCTCATCACATCTTATTTCTGGTACATTCTCATGCATAGTTGTCCTTCTCTCATATCCTTATGATCACTGCAATGTCCTTTGTTACAGCTTATCTTTCATCACGCATTATAAAGTTCCCTTATCTTAACAGAGATACCCTTTATGAGCAGACTGTTATAATTTTGATTTAAGGTTGACCCTAATATTTTGAAAAAGTGCATTTAGGGGATGCCTGGGTGGCATCCGACTTCAGCTCAGGTCATGATCTCACGGTTTGTGAGTTCAAGCCCCACATCTGTGCTGACAGCTCGGAACCTGGAACCTGCTTCAGATTCTGTGTCTCCCTCTCTCTCTGCCCCTCCCCAACTTGAGCTCTGTCTCTCTCTCAAAAATAAATATACATTACAAAGAACATTAAAAAAAAAAAAAGAAAAACTCCATTTAGGAAAAGAACATTTTCATATTGTATATAAATTTTCTGTGCAATATCTCTTAATTGCTAACAAGTATAGCATGGTGCTTTTTTCCTAAAATAATGTCTCTACATTAAGTTGATATTTTGTCTGTCCTAAGAAATGAATAAAAAGGAAGACTAGAGTGACACTTCCTCATATGTTGTGTCATCAGTTAAGGCTTAAGTTTTGGCTTGTCTAAGTAAGTGAATTAAATAGACAAACAAGTGACTAAGGAATTTAGGAACAATTCTTTAGTTTTCTAAGTTTCTATCAGATTTGACCATTTAGCAAAGGAAGTATTAAATTAATTAGAAGACAGTTAATTAACACCTTCTGATAAAGTGTTTATGTATTTTTTTATGTGACTGTGTTGTTAAAAAAGAATAATATTCTAAAACCTGGTCATTAAAGATAGGGAAAACACATTATTAAATATTATTCAACAAATTACTTGGAAGTCAGTCACTTAACGTGTATTTGAAGTGGATTAGTTTGAATACATATTTTCCATCTTAATATAGGAAAACAAAGTAACCTGCATGATTTCTTAGTGACTACTTTAAAATAGGTACATATGTACATATACATATATATATTATATAATATATATTGGAATATATAGAAATATATATAGAAAATATATATTATATATTACATACAGGAAATATATATACTATATATTATACATAGGAAATCTATATATAGTAATATTCTGACCAGCAGAACAGATGAAGTTGTTGTTGTTGAGGTGAGAGCCCAAAGGATGAAGTGGAAACAAAAGAGCTTCTCCCCAATCCTAGTTACAGATCACTTACCATAGATTACTGATTACCTATCACTTAACTTCTTTTTTTTTTTTTTAATTTTTTTTTTCAACGTTTATTTATTTTTGGGACAGAGAGAGACAGAGCATGAACGGGGGAGGGGCAGAGAGAGAGGGAGACACAGAATCGGAAACAGGCTCCAGGCTCTGAGCCATCAGCCCAGAGCCCGACGCGGGGCTCGAACTCACGGACCGCGAGATGGTGACCTGGCTGAAGTCGGACGCTTTACCGACTGCGCCACCCAGGCGCCCCTTAACTTCTTAATCTTAGTTTTTTTCACCTATAAAGTTGGATGATGATTCTAGCCTTGTAAGGTTTTTGGGAAAATTATACATATAATTTTATAATTATATAAGATTGATTCATTTATGAGTTATGAAGACTGTTTAAAAAATTATATGTACTTTTTATTCCTTAAGCAAATGGTTGGAGTGCCTACTGTGTACCAGGTTAAGTGCCATGTTAGGGGTATGTCAGTGAATAAACCAGAAAAATGTCATTTGTAGCCTCCAGTAGCTCATATTCTCAGTGCTTACATATTCAATGCAGAAATTTGAAAAATATGTGAGTGTAGATGTACAAAAATAAACTTACTTGGAAGTCCTCTGGTAATGAAGGTTCTGATAACTCCAGGTTCCTGGATAACTATATTTTTGCATGTTTGTATGTATGCATATGTTTTGTGGGGTTTTTTTTCCTCCAGATTATCATGGTAGCTGTGTCTTCTTGCTTATTTACATTTTATAAATATTTTCTCAGATCATTTTTTTCTTCACTGTCCTGTACATTTCATTTCACGTTGTATGCTAAGTTTCTTCTTCTTCCTCATTGGATATTTAAGTCATATCTAGTTTTTCAGGATTGTATATGAATGTATGAACTATAAAATACGTACTATGATAAAAATTCTTGTGCACATCCCTGATTATTTTTCTCAAGTAAATTCACACATGGAATTATTGAGTCAATGGGTTTGGATATATATATATATATATATATATATATATATATATATTTTTTTTTTTTTTTAATTTTATTTATTTCTTCTGAGAGAGAAAGGGAGGAAGAGTGCCACCTCAAGTGGGGGAGGGACAGAGAGAGAGTGGGAGAGAATCCCAAGCAGGCTCCACACTGTTAGCACAGAGCCTGGCTTGGTGTTCAGTCCCACGAACTGGGAGATCGTGACTGAGCTGAAATCCAGAGTTGGATGCTTAACCACCCAAATGCCCCTGGGTATAGATATTTTTAAGAATTTTTGAAAGTTCTTCAGTAATGCTATTTTAGTTTAAACTCAATTAATTCCTGAGAGTGCAGGTTTCTCATATGCTTCCTTTAGGACATTTCCCTATGCCTATATGATAAATGAAATCATTATCTCAGCAAGTTTACATTTTATTTTTAGTAAGGCTAAAACTTTTGTTGGGTGATAATTGCCTTATTCTTTTCTTCTTTTGTGAATGGGCTATTCCTGTTGTTTAAGTGCTTTTCCTACTGAAGTGCTCTTTTTTGTTCTTTTCATGTTCTTGGGTGTGTGTATGTATGTGCATATATGAAAGTTTTCCATTTTAGTATAGGGAAACAAAGTACCCTCCATGATTTCTTAGTGACTACTTTAAAATAGATACATATGTAATTTCCCATAATCCTTTTACTAATCTGTTATATTGACAATATTAAGATAACATTGCTGGGGTGCCTGGGTAGCTCAGTCAGTTAAGCGTCCAACTTCGGCTCAGGTCATGGCTCACAGTTTGTGGGTTTGAGCCCCGTGTCGGGCTTTGTGCTGACAGCTTGGAGCCTGGAGCCTGCTTCTGATCGTGTGTCTCCCTCTCTCTCTGCCCCTACCCCACTCACACTCTGTCTCTCTCTCTCTCTGTCTCTCTCTCTCTCTCTGTCTCTGTCTCTCTCTCAAAAAAAAAAGAAAAAATTAAAAATTAAAAACATTAAAAAAAGATAGCATTGCTTATCTGTGAACTTTTTTTGTGTGTGAGTGTATGTGAACATCTTACATAACTAGTTACAGAAATAGATTTCTTAATTTGGCTTTTGTTTTTTTCTCATTATAGTACTAGAGTTTCTTATTGGTTTCCCCTTTGGTACATATTATTGGCGAAGTTTTAGACAGCTAGCAAAAAGAAAGAATGGCATTTAAAGTGACTAAAATGTACAGATCCAGTGTATTTTTTACATGGATGTCATTTCTACCTTTCCAGTTCCATTGGTTTGGTAGAATCCTAGACTTAATTACTACTGAGTGTTCAGATGAAGGATATCCCCTCCCCCCACCACACGTACTTTTCCCCTGAGATACACTGGAGGTATTTGAATTTTCTGTCTTTTTTTTTTTTCATATTTTAGAGCAGGTGGCCCAAAGGCTAAGTATAGATAGACTCTGTTAGCCCTCACAGTGTTTTGCTATTGTTGTATTCTAATTGCATTTATGCTTTTAGGTGAGTTTTGTTCTCTCCAGATCTCCATATGCCCTACAAACCAGATTTATCCACAGCTTGAATGCTTTACTCATACATTACTTTGCTGGACCCAGGTGGCATGTAAATTTTAAGACAACTGCAATTAGTGACTAAAGACTGCTAACAACAAAAGAGTCACTGGTCAAGAGATTTAAAGTCTGGTGCTGGAGGAGCTATTAAAACTGCTGTTGACATCGGTGGGGGGGCATACAATCTTTGGGATCCATAAATATGAAAAGTAAATTGTTGATAAGCTTTAAGTCTAAAGAGGGCAGAAGTATATATTTCTTATTTTTTAAAAAATCTATGACATGTATCAAAGTGCCTAGTACAATTATCAATGCTCAATAAAATTTGTTGAATAAATATGATATAGTTTCCACACTCTTCATTTCAATTTATGTGTTAGACTAAGGAATTTAGGAACAATTCTTTAGTTTCCTAAGTTTCTATCAGATTTGACCATTTAGCAAAGGAAGTATTAAATTAATTAAAAGACAGTTAATTAACACTTTTTGATATAGTGTTTATGTATTTTCTTTATGTGACTGTGTTTTTAAAACATTAAAAAGAATAATGTTCTAGGGGCGCCTGGGTGGCGCAGTCGGTTAAGCGTCCGACTTCAGCCAGGTCACGATCTCCTGGTCCATGAGTTCGAGCCCCGCGTCAGGCTCTGGGCTGATGGCTCGGAGCCTGGAGCCTGTTTCCGATTCTGTGTCTCCCTCTCTCTCTGCCCCTCCCCCGTTCATGCTCTGTCTCTCTCTGTCCCAAAAATAAATAAACGTTGAAAAAAAAAAAAAAAAAAAAAAGAATAATGTTCTAAAACCTGGTCATTAAAGATAGGGAAAACACATTATTAAATTATTAGATGGATTATTTTGAAGTCAGTCATTTAAAGTGTATTTGAAATGGATTACTTTGAATGTGTAGTTTCCTTTAGAATATGACCTAATATATTTCCATAACTCCCTCATAAAATTATGAAAATAAAGATAAGTATATTTTAATCTTTACCTACAAAATACATATGATTTATTATAGGGTTGTGATTTTTATCCAACATCCTAGTATTGAATGATGGTGTTTAATAATACTGTAATACTGTATGTCAGAAGATTTATTGTAGTTTTAATTTCTCTCAGCCAGGAGACAGAGTACTTGAATGTGTTTGGCGATTATTGACTGATAAGCAATAAAATGATCCTACATAGAGCTCAGTAGCAAATGTTTTTCAAACTCTCTGATGAATATGGTCTTTTTGGTGTAATGTGTCAATTTTATCAGATTCAAATTTATCATCAAACTAGCTATAGTAGTTTTAGTTCTTAGAAAGGGCCATTTTGACTGAGCTATCATTACATTCACAAACAAAATTGTTTATACCACCAGGAAAGTCCTTATGAAAAAGTCACTCTTCATTACTGCCTGATCAGCCAAAAATACCTTTAATGCCTTTATAGACATTAGATGAAATAAATGACCTATGTATCAGTAGTTTTGGAAAATTGTAATTATTTCTAATAGGCTAATGGAAGTTTCTATCCAGTCACTGAATCTTTTTGACCACTGACTTTTTAAGTATAGCAGTCTTTAGTCTCTAGAATATGGAAATGTCTCCAATAATTGGAAGTGCTAGAAAAATGTGGATTACTAGCAGGAATAAAAATCTATGGAGAGAAAATAATTCAAGTAAACTATGCTTGATATGCTTATAGTTTGGTTGAATTTAATTCAGCAAATGTCTTTTGAACACCTTCTGTATGTTAGGATGTATGCTAGGTTGCAGGGTTCTAAAAATGAATGTATGCTAAGAGAAATGAATAGATAGAAGACATTTATTAATCTTTTCTAGAACACAACATATGAAATAACCAAGAATGGAGACATATAAAAAACTTTTTACTTCCTGCTTTCTTTAATCTTGCAGTATACCTCTGTGCTTATTTATTTATGTGGTAAAATGCATGATTGAAACATTTTACAGCAATTATGGTTTATAAGTACAATTTTAATTTTTTTCTGGGTCATAAAGAACAAAAAGCCATTGGAATGAGAGTTGAAAGGTGAAGGGAGATTATAGAATAAAAAAAAATTACATTTTGTCAGGTAATTTCTTGAGGACACAGTGATTAGGCCACTGGAGAGAGGAAACAGAAAACATTGCGTGATTATCAAAATAACAGATTATGGAACCACGACTGTCCTATTTGTAAGAATTGCATCACCCTATTGTTAATATAATGTACTAACAATAAAACTTCACTCATGAGGAAATCGGATAGCAACACTTTTAAGAACTTTGAGACCACCAAAAGAAATCTTGGCATTATATTGACCAAAATGTTTGAAATCTAAAATGTTTAAAACACAAATGTATCATTGTTAGAGGAATTATGTATATCTCATGGATTGTGTGTTTTGCAAAAGACAAAGAGAAAGCAATCTAGTAACTCTGCTCAACTAAAACCACATTCTGTTTTGGGATTCCTTTAATTTTTGTATGTTTGCTTCTAGAAAAAATTATAAAATTTTAAAAATATTTGTATTTATTTATTTTGAGAAAGAGAAAGAGGGAGACACAGAGAGAGACAGAGAATACACAAGCAGGGAAGGGGCAGAGAAAGAGAGAGAGAGAGAGAGAGAGAGAGAGAGAGGGAGAGAGAGAATCCCAAGAAGGCTCCATGCTGTCAGTGCAAAGCCTGATGTGGGCCTCCATCCCATGAACTGTGAGATTGTGATCTGAGCCAAAATAGAAAATCGGATGCTTAACCCCCTGAGCCACCTAGGTGCCCCCACCCAGTAATTTTAGTTAATATCTTAATATATTATTACTAAGGAAAAATTGTACATATTTGGTTGTACATGTGGATAATTTATAAAATACAACTATTTCCAAAGGGTTTTAAATCTGCCATATTTGTTTGTTATATATGTTGCAAGAGACGCCTAATCCTTTTCTTATTTCTTTAGTTACTGAGAGGGAAACCATTCTGATGGTTGCTCACATGTTTGTAAAACTCCAACCAAACTGTTCAGAAAAACAGAAGTGAAGACAACTGAAATTTATTGTTTTCTTTCCCCAAAGTTGCATCAGAGATACGTAGGCAAGGAAAGGTGGTTCTTGTGAGAAAATACTTTAAGTTCCACAGAATTTTTTCTACTTTCTGTTCATGATTTGTGGCCTTTTAAAAATCTGGAGGGTTAAAAACAATGCACATTTAACTTTTTGGTTTTTTACTACTGATTTTGGTCAAAGCAGTATTTAAAGATTAAAAACATGGAAATGACTTTTTACCTACTGATCTATTCTTCTCAGACAGCATATCAGGGTGCCTTACTTACCAGACATGTGAGGCTATATATCAAAAACAGGAGGGAGAAATTGAAGGACAAAGGTTTTAGCTCATGTTAGGGTTCTTTCAAGAAGGTTCCAACATTGGCATGGGTGAATGCTGTATCTATGCCCTTTCAGTTAGGACCAATGACTCTGCAGTGAGACTCTGATCGGGAGTGTTCACATCTCTACCTGTCAGCACTTCTGAAACCTTTCAGCACTTTGTTTCTCAGTTTCTTCTTGATCAAAGAATGACCTGCTCACTAAGGCTTTTATAAGGTAATAATTTAATAACAAACTCTGAGCCTGAAGACAAAGGAAAAGACCGTGTAGGAGGCCACTGCTAATTTCCCTCCCAACATAATCAAATCAGTACAGCTATCCAGCCAGGACTCATAACCCTTAATAAGTCACTCTACTCGATTAAGAGAAATTGATTTTCCTCTACCGTGGATCATAGTGATTATGATAAATATGGTATCTGCCGTTCATTGTGGCCCCCCCACTCTTTGCTGCCTGTGGCTATTTGTTTGCAAGGCGGCAGGTATACGAGCTAGAGGATGATGCGGTGTCATTAACTGCAGTTGGTATCGGTGCTTTGACAGCTGTGGAATTGAGTGGTTCCATAGATCAGCTTCGAAGCCAGTTGTAAGAGGCTTGTGCAGCAATTACACAGTCCTGGCAATCCTACTGGCAGCCTTCAGCACAGAAAACCCCTGGGTCATGATTTTAAATAGTCGGGAATGATGGAGTTTAAACTTTAGTTTTATAATGTAAAAAGTTACATGAGGGCCAAACAGCAACATGGTACTTTGTCAGGGTGCTAACTTGATCTTCTAGTTACTTGAAATCTACCGTGGGTCTGTTTAGTTCTATTTCTACAGTCAAATCTAGATTTCCAGATAAGCAGTACCTTAAAATAATAACGTTGGTTGCAGAAATTTGGGCTTAGCGACTCTTCTGACCTTTCTTGTAACTCACATGAAGGATCTTGAAGAGACTAGTTCTATTTGACAATTTTCCATCTCTTTACTTCAGGTGGTAACTCTTGATACTCCCTTTCAACATCAATGGGGGCGGGGGAAGGAAAGGAAAATATTCAGAGCAGAGTTAGTATAATTGCTGAGAATTCTCATAATAACTCTCTTTCTCCACGTATAGAATGTTTGTTCCCAAACAATGTAAAAGTACATTGTTCTTAACTTGGTGTCTGAAAGGAATTTTATATAGTGCAATATACAAAGATAGTAGCAGTAATAGAGATGCACTTTTTACTACTTTTCATCTTTTTAAAGTATTTTGGGTTTGAGAGATTGTGCATACAATTGGCTTTCGGTAGATACCTCACGTTTCCTTGTTGAACGCAAAATGGGGTATTACAGGGGGATAAATCGCAGAAGTGAAATATTCTTTTTTTAAAAATTTTTTCAATGTTTATCCATCCTTGAGACAGAGACAGAGAGAGAGACAGAGAGACAGAGCACAAGCAGGGGAGGGGCAAAGAGAGAGAGTTACAGAATCTAAAGCAGGCTCCAGGCTCCTAGCCATCAGCACAGAGACCAGTGTGGGGCTTGAACTCACAAACCGCAAGATCATGACCTGAGCCAAAGTAGGATGTCCAACCAACTGAGCCACCCAGGCACCCCAGTGAAATGTTATTCTTAACTGTGGCAGCAGTAAACAAATTATAAGAGACCTTCAAAATAGACCTTAGAGTTCTCTTCATAAAAAAATAGATATTTTAACTAAAATTTTATCTTGGCTTGAGTCAGACCTAGGCTTTTTTGAAAATAGCTTACTATTAAATGCCAATGTACTGTTTTCTATTAGGATATTCTAAATTATTGCATGTTAATTGTTGCGTCTCTGGAGAATAATATAGTCCAAGGAAAACTACTCTTTAATTCTTATCTTGGTATCTTTTACCTTTTATGTAGGAAGGGGCAAGAAAAAATGTGGGGTTTTTTTAGTCTTAAAAATGCTTTGGTGAGTTTCACTTTATTCTTGAAATTAAAATTATTCAAAATTAAAATTATTCTTTGCTTTTATTTGCATTTAACTTTTTGGGACTTGAGAAGTAACAAACTACATGATGATAAAAGTTGTTAAAACTCTGGCTCTATGCCCACCAATTTTGAGGAAAATTTCCCCCCTATTATCCAGGGGATTCTGATTGTACAGTCCAGTGAGCACAGACAAGTCTGTGCTTGAGGGTAACTCTCTAAATGGCTGCTTGACCATAAGAGTCGATTGTCCAGTAAGGAAATGTGGAGGAGAAGATGCATTTTGCTCAGTTCTATAGGCTTAAGCTGGAAATTTAATGAATGAAATACAGCACAGTGTATTCAGAATTCTCCCTCTTAGAGCTGGGCTATCCCTTGATAGAGAAGGTCTCTGTGTGGAGCTTCCAAGTAAAAACAATTACATTTAATGAAAAGTTTTAGCATTCACAATATTCCAGACACCACAGAAAACTTGGACCACATAGATGGCTTTAACACCTATTTGAATCTGACAGACTATCATGAACCTTCCCTCTTATTTCCTCCAAAATTTCTCTTGCAATGTAGTTTCTTAATTGTTATCATCATGATAGATCATTTGATGATATTGTCCAATTCTCCAGCCCACTGCTGTAAGTCTAGTTTTTATACTAGCTTTCGGTCACTCTTCAATTTTTGCACTGAAATTCACATAGCCTACTGAACAACCACAGTCTCTTTTCACTCTCATTCTACCTTTTAAAATACAGTTAATTTTAATTTTATTAAAATACAGCTAATTGTAATAGTACAATGCATCCTAGTGTCTACTGCATACTGCTTAATTCACCAAACTACTTAAACCTGGTTTATGGAACCTCTTCTCAATAATAATTTAGATACCTTGACACTTTCAATTACAGAATCATGAATGGAAAAGATCTTTTTGAGTACAAACATGCAAACTGTTACAGAATCTTTTGTGCATCTAGTTTAGAATACTCAAAAACATGTTTTCATGTTAGGCATACAGCATGGACTATGATTAGCAGAAGAGAGACCAATCATTATATGAAGACATAGATAAAAGGACTAAAATGATGATTAAAAGCCTTTAAATGTAGCATGTAGAGTGTTTAAAACCCTGTGTGTGTGTGTGTGTTTTACTCCTTGTTTAAAGTTCCATTTTTAGTTTTAAGTCAACAGTATAACTAATAACAAAGATAAAAAGACTTGGAATGATTGTTTCTGTGTTCTGTTTGATGCCAGAAAGTGGTCACAAGCAAGCACACTGAATGTGGAATAACAGGAACAATTGCAAAGCTTAGGGAGGCTTAGCCAATTGTAGGCTTCCACTCTTAGCAAGGAGAAAGCATATGCATGAATGCAAGAGCGGAAGTGACTGGCTGTGAAGAAAGAAAAATGTCTAGGTCTGTGTTGAAAAGTAAAAGGGTTTTGATGCTAGACCATGGTTCAGCAATTGAACTGTGATTCAAATTATTTGTGAAATGAGAATTTATTATGAATTATATTCTACTGAAGGGAAAATGGTCAGGAGCAGTCTGGACAGCTCTAACCTCTGGATCTATAGGAAAATATGTTTGAGTAGAGAATAGACAAAAAGAGCAATAGAGGGAAAAATGTTGAAAGTCTACATTTCAGTTGCTCCCGGGAGTTAATCTGGTTATTCTCAAGAGTACATACAGAATGAGAGTAGAGAAGAGTATAGCTGCTTCCCACTGCCCTGCTGGAAAAATATATATACGCTGAAAAATTTTAGGTACATGTGAACATTTTCCTGATATTAAGAATCTGGTACTAGACAAGGAAATCTTCTGAATATTTTAATAAAATAACAAAAATCTACTTTCATGTATTTAATTCCACTAATATACTCCATTTACATTTTAAAATTATTGAATTTTAAGTCTAGTAATAGACCGTACTTGGAACAGTACATCAAACCATAACTTACCTACGGTGTGTTAATACTAAGTAGCCTTGCAATCAGATATACCAACATTTTAAGAGCTTAACAGGAAAGATCTAATTTACCGCCTCAAGTTTGTTTTTGAATCCTGCATCACTTGAGAGATTTGGAAATGTGGCTGTATGATGCAGATTTGAAACCCGTTCAGTCACTTAACTGTTCTGAGCTAGAAAGATCAGCACATTCCCCCAGCAGAACACTCCTTCAGAGCACATCAGTATTAACACTCTTTTGCACTTTCCAGTACAGTTTTGTGTTCATGTAAGCCATGTCTCCTGCCCTCAGACTTTAAAAGGACCTCTCGTCCCCACTTTCTCTGGAGTTGGACAGCAGCCGAAGTAGCAGCTGCCTCGCTAGTCACTTTTCTTCCCCTTGTTTTGATAATTATGAGCAAAGGTCAATCACTTTCCCATCAAGGCAAATCCTGACAACGCCACATGTCAGAGCCTAAGTTATGGATGACATGCTTGTCAACATCAAAACCCTGGGAGTCTATCTTTACTTCCTCATGACCAGCTAAAGTCCGAGCCCTACTGAAAACCAGAGGCAGGAGGGGATGAAGGAAGGGTGGCTGCGTGCCCTGCCTTTGTCAACCGCAGATATATGGTTCTAGGGAGATTCTGTAATTTTAAGCTCCACAAATGGACAATTACATTCCGCTTGTTAAACATGGACTATGAGCACCCTGACGGAATGCAAATGCTTCTCTTAACGGCATGACCTTGTAGTGCCTTAGAGGGAGAGGCTTTAGTTTTATTGCGGCGTTTTTTTTTCTGAACCCAGCTTAGTTTTTCAGAGGGAGATGGAATGTTTTAAAGCTGGTGGGGGAGGGGGGGGTGAATAATGCTCTTTTTGTAACTAAATTCTGGGTAAACGAAAAATTTGGCTAAGACCATTATAGGGATAAAGCTGCATAGCTCTGTTCACTAAGCATTGAAGGAGTAATAAGAGGGATATTTCGTTCATGTTATAATTTGATACTAAATTTGCGCTGCTCAGATTAAGTCAGGGGTTCATTTACATTTAATTATACAATATTTTTCAGTTTCCCTGGAATCAGCGTTTGTGGAAATATGCATTATTGAGTCTGCTGATAACTGACCCTGAAAACATAAAGAGAGCAAATCAGAAATGCATCAGCAATGGAGACTTTCTGTTCAAGTGGCCTTTGGTATTAGAATTCTTGCACTCCCGTCAACTTATGAGTCTAGCCTAGGTTCAGTGTTTCTAGCACTTTATAACATAAGAGAATAGGGTGTGAGGTTAAAATGGGGTGCTTTCCTTTATACAATCAACAATTTTCCTAAAATTCCTTTGGTCATTTTATTTTAAATACTCTAAGGACTTTCTGTTGGAAGAAAATCTATAGCAACACCACTTTCTCTTCTTTCTAGAAGGTAATAAATCCTGCTGCACGATAAATCATTACTAGCAAGTCACTGTGCTATACACCTTAAACTTACACAGTGCTGAGTGCCAATTATATCTCAATAAAATGAAAAAAAAAAAAACCCTCCTTGCTTCTCACTAGTTTAAATCAAATTTTTTATTTACTGCACTCTTTGAGTGTTATATAGCGAGTTACCTCTAGGTATGCTGTGATGAATTGTCAGTGGGACGTTTGCTTTCAGGATGAAAGAAACCATCACTTTCCCAGAAAGTTATCACCCAATGATAATTTAGAATTAAAAGGAAGTGTTCTGTGCATTTCCTGCAATGAACAAATCTAATAGAATCTTATAGCAAGTCATATTTAGATACTTAAGAATTCAAGTCTTTATAGAAATGTAATAAGTTGTGGGTATATAATTTTGTGTTCTGGCCAACCAGCTCTTTCCTTTATATTCTAAAGTGAAATATGTAAGCGTCTCATAACAGATACACTTATTTTATTATCAGTCATTGTTCTTAGACATATATTTCTTCAAACAGAATGATAAGCTCTTGGGAACACTCTTGAAGACCATTGCTTTTTCTTCTTTTCTTCTCCGTTGCCCTGTTGCCTACCTTCCAGTTGCTCACCTTTCTTGATACCCCCAAGAATGGAGTCAAAGACTAGCAAATACACAGGTGTTTTGTCACTTTTTTTTATCCCCTCCTCAGTTATTCATTATGGTAATGGCACTTTGTGATGTGCAATTTCTGGATTTATGACCCATTCTCGATAAGCGTGAATCCGGACTGCGTGTGCATCTTTGATAAGGTTCTAATTGGATAGCAGTGACCTTTCTGAATGTAATTCAGAGAGGAAGATTAAAAAGCAGTCCAGGAAGTGACAGGTTTGGGACAATAACGTATGAATTCGGCTCTGCTGGCAGGCAAGAGATGTAAGCCGTGATAAATTAGAGGCAGACCAAACAGGCTTAGTGAATGATTTTTCATTTCTGCTGCATCCTTGGGTAAAACTCTATTGCAGAAATTGTGCTAACACTAGGGTATTCCCCTACTCCGATGTTATACTACCTGTTTACTGATTGGAAGAGTTGGCAAATTACTCAGCTAATATACCTTCAAAATGACTGAAGACCATGTATTCAATTAAAAGTACAGTCTGCAGTTAGCACACTTATGCATTCCTACAAATTGAATGGTTACTGAGTATTTGGAAAAGAGCCACCAAAACTTAGAAAAATCTGTCTCTCTTTCTCCTTCATTCCCTCCGTTTGTCACTTCTGCATTTAAAACCTATTAAATATGTGTATATAGACTCAGATCCTGAGATCACCTTTCTCCAGTTTTAAAGATTGAAGTTTAAATTTAAAATTAAAATTAAAGATGGATTCTAAAAGGCAATTTAATCAGGAAACCATATTCTTATAGTTAATAGTTTTAAACTCCTAATATATCATTCACTTTGAATACATAGTGGAAATATACTTGTATAGACAAGTATATTTAAGTATATACTTAAAAGAATAGGAACACACACATTCACATGCAAACACGTATATATCTTCCTCCAAAGTGATACTTCTCTCGAGGAGTGCCAATATATGATAAGCTAATATTAAGTATATAATAAAAATGCTAATAAAATAGAATTAACTGTTTAAACAAAGAAACTGCAAAGTCTAAAAGGTAGCTCTATCAGATGATTTTGTGATGTCTGATTTCTGTGCTACTGGTTTCTCGTACACATGGAACACAAAATAAATTGTCCAAGTACCAAGCAAGTCAGTTCTTGGGCTTCCCTACCAGGATTAATGGAGGGAGAAGTTCTTTCTGTCCCATCACTTCCTCCTCACACATGGGTGCCTTCAAGGAGCACAGGTCTATCAATTCTCTATTTGCTTTAAAAGGGAGCCCTCTGCAGCTTGCCATAGTGAGGGAAGGCAGGTGCCTTTTTTGAGGGTTTGAAGTGGGTCAAACGCCATGCTAAACCCATGTAGAATTGCAGCCTGGCCTCACCAGAGCTCAGGATGGTGTTATTATTAGAGCTGTCTTTCCAGATGAGAAGAGAGTTTTCCTAATACTCCGCACAGGGCTTGCCCCCCAGCAGTTACCATGCAAATGGAAAACAAAATGAGTAAGCCTGGGAGAAATGAAGTAACTCACCCTAAGATTACACTAATTGAAATCTGGCAAAACTAAATTTGAACCTGGGCTCTGTGTATCTTAACGCAAGCCAGCAGCAAAAGCAAACTTCTGGCTGTGTTACTTTATGGCAGTTTTGCAATTCACCTCCCTGACACCATTTTTAACAACTTTTTGAGATACTTGACATACCATACAATTCATCCACTTAAAGTGTTGGATGTCACTTTACATTTTATAACTGTTATAAAATCAGCATAGTACACACTGCCTCTTCCTCAGCTGTGTTTACTACTTATTGCCGAAGACTTGTTTGTTATTTTTCCCACTTCAATCCAATATTATGTATTTCTGCTAAATTCTCGGATACATAAATATTTGTATTCTTCTAGAATTACTCTGACATACATTTCCTGTTCTTTTTTTTTTTACATTCACTATTTCATATTCACTATTCTGACAGACACTGGACTATTCCTAGAGACACTTATTCATTCCTTTTCTAGACTTTTTGCTACTCCCTTCCATCCTATACGCTTACTGATAATTTAATTGTCACAGAAATTTTACTTTCTCCTTGATGCTTTTCTGTTCTTAAAGCACGTTGTCTGTCAGATTAAGTTAAAAAGAAAGAAGAATCTTCAATGATGGGCTGCCAATGCCCTGCATCATCTGATCCCACTTTATTTATGAAATCCTTTTATTTCATAATTTCTATCAGGAAATGCCTTCTCTGTGTAGACCAAACCCCTTAATGTCTCACTTATGTCGATGTTGTTTCTGACTCTGTGCCTTTTCTTGTTTAGGCAGTTTGCCCTTCATTTTCTTAAATGTGGCCTACAACAAAACTTAAATAGTAGTACTTCTATCAAGACTTACTCTCCCACAACTAAGATCATCGTCACCCTTTCAGCTTTGAAATCCCATTGAACTTCCAGGTTTTTTCACATAATTTAACTCTTGATAATCAATTTTTCCTTTCCATCACTTTTCCTTTAAATTTTTTTTTGTTTTTATTTTATTTTTGAGAGAGAGAGAGAGACAGAATATGAGCAGGGTAGGGGCAGAGAGAGAGGGAGACACAGAATCTGAAGCAGGCTCAGGGCTCAAACACCCAGACTGTGAGATCATGACCTGAGCCAAAGTCGGATGCTCAACCGACTGAGCCACCCAGGTGCCCTCCCATCACTTTTCTTCTTGAAAATTTCGTATATGATCATGGTGCCTCTAAACATTTTAAATTTCTTATCATGTTTCATGTATTTCTTTTTTTTTATTAAAAAAATTGTTTTTTTCAACGTTTATTTATTTTTGGGACAGAGAGAGACAGAGCATGAACGGGGGAGGGGCAGAGAGAGAGGGAGACACAGAATCGGAAACAGGCTCCAGGCTCTGAGCCATCAGCCCAGAGCCTGACGCGGGGCTCGAACTCACGGACCACGAGATCGTGACCTGGCTGAAGTCGGACGCTTAACCGACTGCGCCACCCAGGCTCCCCAATGTATGATTTCTTCATGCAACTTTCTTCCTAGCATGTTCTTCTGAAAAGAGAATACTACATTTTTACTTGTGTATATTATATATTTATCCTCATGTACATAAACTCATAACCTTGTTTGAAAAGGAAAAAAAAGGGTGCCTGAATGGCTCCATTGGTTAGGTGTCTGGTTCTTGATTTTGGCTTAGGTCATGATCTCATGGTTCGTGGGTTCCAGCCCCGTGTCAGGCTCCACACTGACAGTATGAAGCCTGCTTGGGATTATCTCTCCCTCTCTGCCTCTTAACTCCTCTTGCTCTCTATCTGTCTCAAAACAAATAAACTTAAAAAAAAAAAAAAAAAAGGAGAGAAAGAAAAAATAGATTAACACAATTTATGTAAACTTTGTAAACTTCAATAAAATATTGAATAAAATATAGTAATTCATATTTGAGTGGACTCTATGGATGAAATTATGACAAGATATCTGGTACTGGAGATCTGAAATGAAGTTATATTACTAATTTTTAAGAAATATAAAAAGCCAACTGGTGGAAGGAGGTGGAAGTAAGAATTTTCATCAATGGAATTAGTGAAAGTTTTGTGATAAAGTTAGATATACTTTGTACTCAATCAGGGTCATGCCTCAAGTATCAAAGATAGCGTGAGCCTGTGAAGCAATTATTTATTAATACCTTGCTCAATAGAGCGTGATGATAAAAATGGGCAGTAGACACTTCTCTGAGCATTTGTTTTGTCTCATTTTAATCTCTCTAAATGCAAAAGTATGAATCATGACAGGAAGCTGTCAGTGTCCCTGATTCATTTGTCTTTTGCCATTTTTTTAAAAAATATTAATATTATAAATAATGAAGTCACCTTGGATTCACACTGAAAACAAATAGAGGAAGTTTGTGGCTTTTGTACTTCACAGTCCAGGATGGCCACAGCAGATATCTGAAGAGTGACTAGTGCAGCATAGCTGGGTTGAACATGAGCTACGTGGATGATGTGGGGACTGCACATTTCCAGGAACTCAAGAAATCAAACAAAGAAGTTCTAAAAGTGAAGGGAATTCATCATCTCTTGGTCTTTTCAAAAGTATTAAGGTAAAATAACATAAATACAGATTCAAGGGAGACATGTTTGAAAATTGAACATTTTGGCCATGACAGCTATGGTTACAAAAATATATGTTCAGTTTTCTAGGATATTACTGTGATTCTTGTAGCTAGTTTTCTAAAGGATAAGTACTGTGTTTTAGGTTATGTACATTTATAATACATATAAATAAAATTTCTAAATTGCTTTAAAAGTTAAAAGAGGGACGCCTGGGTGGCTCAGTCGGTTAAACATTGGACTTTGGCTCAGGTCATAATCTCACGGTTTGTGAGTTCAGGCTCCACATCTGGCTCTGTGCTGACAGCTCAGACCCTGGAGCCTGCTTCAGATTCTATGTCTTCCTATCTCTCTGTCCCTCCCCTGTTCATGCTCTCTCTCTGTCTCTCTCTCAAACATAAACATTAAAATTTTTTTTAAAAAGTTAAGAGAGACACTATTTAAAAGTGTTAATAAAACATTGCTTAAAATTTTATGTGTTTCAAAATATTCCCATATGCTTTAAAAATAGGCAAACTATAGAACCATGATGGATCTTTTAAAATTAAATGTACCAAGGTTTCATTTTCATGGTTTAAGGAGGTTATTTTTATGACTCTACCCCCTACCCCCACCAACTGAATGTGATAATTGATGAAAAAAACTGAAATACATATGTCATAAACTTGTGTGAGAGTGTTGATAGAAAAGATGGCTTCTACATGACCAATAAACAACCTGACAACAGTCTTAGTTTCTTTTTTGTTAATGTTTATTTATTTATTTTGAGAGAGAGAGCACGAGTGCGAGTAAGGGAGGAGCAGAGAGAGAGACAGAGAGAGAGAGAGAGAGAGAGAGAGAGAGAGAGAGAGAGAGACAATCCCAAACAGACTCTTCAAGAGCCCGAATCAGGGCTCGATCCCACAAACCGTGAGATCATGACCTGAGACAAAATCAGGAGTGGGACAGTTAACTGACTGAGCCACCCAGGCGCCCTTTCAGTCTTAGTTTCTAATTAATACTTGTTCATTGTTAAAAATGATTTAAAAATCTTATAGCATGCTTCTCCATTTGTGTGTAAGGTGTGGCATTATTGCTGTTGTTTCTTGAAATTTCTGAGGAAGGTAACGCATGGCTTGGAATTTTGGGTGTCATAAGTTTCTGAGGTAACACTCATGTGCCAATATTTTGAAGGTGGTGATTAGAAAGCACAGATTGCTGCTGTTCAGGTCATCTAGAATTTTCATTCCTGCTACTTAAATTTTACAGTGTAGTGCTCTTCTACAAGCTGTAGACTCCCAGCCTGCTGCCGTGTCAGGAAGCCAGAGAAATCAAAGAGCCACCTACTGACCCTCCCCATTGTCTGGGCTTGTCGTCTTCTATCAGTGGTGTGCCACAATCAGCGAGATACACATGTACCTCCTGCCTGCTCCGGGTTTGGCAGCCCCAGATCCCTGCACCTGTTTGCTTATACATGAGCTGTGCATGTTTGAATTTAAATAGACGCAGGAGGGTGGAGCAAGGGGGGGAAGGGTGATGGCTCTGTCAGAAAGGAGTTCATTACTGCGTGCAGAAGAGCCAAAACCAGCTTTTAGGGAGATGGGAAAGCATGATCGACAGTATCGGTTGATAGAAGATAAGTTTTCCCTGTAAGAATAATCTTTTTTTTTTTCTCCTTAAGTTGAAACCAGTTAAAACAAGGATAATGCTCGTTTTGATGATCTTATCTGTCAATAAGCGATATACTCAATAACATAGAAAATTGTAAATACAGGGGTGCCTGCGTGGCTCAGTCAGTAAAGCATCCCACTTCGGCTCAGGTCATGATCTTGCGGTTTGTTAGTTCCAGCCCCACGTTGGGCTCTGTGCTGACAGCTCAGAGCCTGGAACCTGCGTCAGATTCTGTGTCTCCCTCTCTCACTGCCTCTCCCCCACTCACACTCTCTCTCTCTTAAAAATAAATGTTTAAAAAAAATTTAAAAAGAAACAAACTTATGAATACAATGATGAATCATATTATCTGGGGTCTTTTTTAAACTTACCTTTCTTTAAAACCTTCAAATGATGTCATTGCAAAAGGTAATCACTCTAATGTATCAAAGAAATAACAAGAACTTCAGAAGTTCATAGTAAATTTAGTAGATCTTTGTACCATGGACTCGTATCTATGATATATACAATACACACCTGTTTTATTGGGAAGTTATTTACCTGACAAGAAATAATACCATCAGCTTTCTTTTGCAACTTTTTTGGTTAAACATGGCTCTTTCAATTTGTTTCCACTCTTAGTGATGACCCGTGGCAATCGTGTGTCAAATCTTCTAGGTTTCAAGTCAGAAAACCTGATGAGTGGCTGCCACAGTTGGTATTGTGTTGTAGTATTTTGTAGTTCTGTGACCTTGGGTAGGTTATTTAATCTGCCTGAGGTGCAAGATATTCATCTGTTAAGAGGGAATACTGGCACCTACTGGGATACCAAAGGTGGGCATTTACTATAATAATTGTGTTTTTTCAAACAGTAATGCAATATATAAGTTATGTTATATTAGACAGTATTCCTGTTAATATTGATGTTTAGCAAGTTTAGCCATGATCTGCATAAGATAAAATACTTAGTTTCATTACTAAATGTATTTTCTTTCTAAGGGCAAAATCCTTTCAAAAACAACTTTGTTACCATCATCCTAAAAGTTCCATAGAAATAGTTCCTGCGTAAAGCACTGTTTTGTATGTTAAAATATTTTTTGTGATGTACTTCCCTATCATATACAATTGACAAAATAATTCTAGAGAATCAAAATGTCAGTCTTAATATAATATTATTGCCAATACTAAACTTTGCTGTAACTTTGTTGTGCCAAGAATTAGCGCAAAAGTTATACAGACTGACGTATGCTTTTTTCTTTGGGTTTTCAACATTTAATCTAACAAAAAAAATGAAATCACTTGGAAAGAGGATCCGACATTTATAAATGCACCCCCCACACACACACTTATATCCCCCAAAGTTATAAAAGATCTGTTGAATTTGGGGATACCTTGAAAGACTTAAAGCTGTCAGCATTTCACTACCCCATGTGGTTTGAGCAAATGAGCAGCCTTGAACTTTGCACACAGAGTTCCAAGGTCTGGGCAGAAGGCAGTGCATCTGCAGGCCCTTGCATGACTAATTTCCTGTCAGCAAGTGATTTTATTATCATTTAAATAAGAATTTATAATAATAGCAGTAAACTTGCCAGATGGCTGAATTAGTAAATTTTAAAGGATATAGGCTTAAAACACTTCTGTGCATCCGTCTTCAGTGCTCCTCACCCGATGCAATCAACTGTTTTGGTGACCACTTTTGATTTAGCCACTTTCATCATTTCCATTGATTAAAAGGATTTTAATAACACAATATTGTGTTGCCTGTTTTACAAGAAGACATATTATGACTCACGGCTAGTTGTTTACATTGGAAATAGGGGAAACCCAAATACGAGTCGGCATTTCTTCCTGTCCACTGATAATCTCTGCATGAAAATTTAGTTTCTGTCTCTATTCTTACAACATTTAACAGAAAAGAAAAACTACCTAAACAACTTATTTCTTATTCTTTGTGCAACATTAAAGGCATATGCAAAAGTAACTACTGTGTATTTATTTCTCATGTTCTCTGTCCAAGAAAACACATTATTTAATAGTGAACACATTTTTACTTACAGCAGTTAAGTGAGGATAATCTTAAAGAGAAGAGATGATTGGTATTACAGCTTTTCAGTTTTTCCTAGAGTATAGACACAAAAATAATTCATACCAGATGAGATTTTACAAATATTCCATACCACTATGTCAAATGAATGCCATTAAATATGAAACAAAATATTGACACTTTCATAATACAGCGTATGGTTAATAAAGAAATTAAATACAGAATTTTAAACTACCAATTTAGCTTAATTACAAGGTATAATTTCCACAATCCTGATTAAATAAAAGTAGAAGCATGTGCTACATCCTCTCCCTTTGAACATTTTTAACGAAATGCTTGAGAAATTTTCCTGTTTGAATTATAGCTACACAAGAATGATTCTGCCGATTCCTTGTGATTTAAGGTATTAAGATCACTACTAACCAAAATACATTAATTAAAAGCTTGGAAACGCTGGGAATTCTAATGGTATCTTGCACCAACGTACGTATGTAGATAGTAGTATTTTAGGTAGACTAGCGACACTGGCTGGAGAATTAGTAACCACGCACGCTCTTACTAAGCCTTCTTGGTAGCTGTCTGTAGGCTCAGAGAACTCAACTTACCACCTATAAGACAACACATCTGTCAAGAGTTTGGTACTTGTTGCAGGGGTTTTATATTTCCATAGGTCAGTAGTGGCTTATAGAAGATTTAGAAACTTCTGGTGGCATTAGTCAGCTTCAAACATCCCTGTCATCCAACTCACAGCGTGAACTTCCTCACCTACCAATGTGCGTGTTGGCTGCCTGGACAGCAAACTGTTGAACAGCTTTGAAGAACATGGATTATTGACGTGGTTCCATCCAGTCTTATCCCCAATGTGATCTGTATTAAATATTTTGATGATTAGGCTTTATTCCCATTTTGCTTTTTCTTTTCCTGCTTTTGTGATTCTACTGTCAATTAGTGTTGTTTCCCATTTGCTTTTTTTTCTCTAAATTCTGCATATTTACTTCTTAATTGTGTACTGTTTAGGCAGGGTTATAACTAATTTGTGCCGTAACAGGAAAATTGGCAAAAAAAAAAAAAAAAAAAAGCACAAAGTGAAAGAAAATGCTTCCTCAGGAAAATGTGACAATTGGATGATTATTTTACTTAATATTTTGTTCCTGCCCCTCCCCCCCCTTTCAGTGGATGTATAATTATATCATTGTTTCAGTAATGTGAAACAAAAATTAGATGTGGAGGAAAAGTCTAAATAGGGAACCATAATGTTCTTTTGAAATGAAGAATTTAACTAAACCACTCTAAACTCCCCTGCTGGGCTCAGGCAAGCTGAAATTAATTCAAGACGGCAGATAAAATTTTTAACCAGGCCGAGTGGAGATGACGGATGTGACAGCTCTCAGTTAAAATGTCTTTTAGTGGCAAATGCATGCGTATTAGTCAAGAGATGTGACATAACTGTCCCGAGTGAGAGAAAATGAACCAATGACCATTTGCATTGAGAACAAAAGAAAAATTCTTCATAGTAAAATGTGGAGAAGGACAGATGAGTAACTCATTCACGTTTGAGGTCATTTTTTTGTAATCTTTTAACAGTAAAAAAAAAAAAAGTCTCTGAAAGTTGAGAGGAACATTTTATCTCAAGCAGTGGTTCTTTTCTTTCTTGTCTGTATCTCAGAAAAGGGAAATTTTTTGAATAAAATGTCTATGGCCAAGAAAGAGGCTGTCCTTCTCCCCACCCCCACCCTTTTCTATAGAGAACAACAGAAAAGTGTCTATAGGTCATCATATTTCAAAGCTGGGCAGGAGAAGCCTTATAAATTATAAACCCAGATTTGGCTGTATTAATGAAATCCTGCAATGAGAAGTTTGTTGTTGCTGTTTCCATAAGGATACTAGCTCTTTATTTTTTCATTTCCGAAGGATAGTGGCAGTTTGGTAGTTTATTATAAAGCAATACAAAGAAACAGGAATGGATGTGATTCTATGGCAGAATGTAAATAGGGAATGAAAATGATTTGGAAACTATGGTTGGCAGAATTCGACCATGTAAAAGTCAAGTTTAATTAATTGTAGGAACAGATGCTTTCAGGACATAGTAGATACCAGTAAGAGCTGCAAGTATAATTGAGTTTTTAATCATATACAGTTTATTTTCTCAATTAAAATCAAATTGCATTATCATAATTTTCTTATTAGATGTGACACTCTACACTTTAAAAGGGACACTGAAGTATGAACCTAGGACTTAACCTCTTTTTATCAAAACTAAAAGAATCAACCTAGGTGTGTTGTTAGTCTCAAGACAAAAATATATGTAATTTCCAGTGTAGAATTTAGTTGTTATTTCCTTTAGTAATCTTTTATGCTCAAGAGTAGTTGTTATTTCCTTTCATAATCTATTATCCTCAAAAGAGCATATAAGAACATAAGAAATTTATTACAATATTATATGGGCCAAAGTAGAATTTTGCGTACAAATAGTCAGTTAAGCTGTGCAGGTTAAGAACATGCCACAGAAATAAAATGATAATTTATCTGAGGCTTCAGGGATAAATAAGAAATCCCCTTCAAAAGAAGACTGTTTAATTCCAGGTGAGGTAAATCATGTTATTCGCTTACATCTCTGGCTTTTCTTTCTCTTTCTTGTTTGTAGGATTGCTCTTATATACCAGGTTATTAAAACTTTGAATCCCTTAAGGCTTGGTCCTAAGTCCTCCTCACAATTTATACGTGCTTCCTAAACTATTTCATCCGTATACATGACTTTAATTGTAACCTGTGTACTAACACCAAATTTATGTCTCTCAAAACAACTATGCATGTTTCCAACTATGCAAATATGCTGACACCAAATTTATATCTCTGAGGCAGACCATTCTGCTAAGCTTCAGATCCATGTTTCCAACTCTGCATTTGACAACTGTTCTTAAAAGTCTCAGGAACACTTCAAGCTCAAAATGTCCAAAATCTGGGGCGCCTGGGTGGCGCAGTCGGCTAAGCGCCCGACTTCAGCCAGGTCACGATCTCGCGGTCCGTGAGTTCGAGCCCCGCATCGGGCTCTGGGCTGATGGCTCAGAGCCTGGAGCCTGTTTCCGATTCTGTGTCTCCCTCTCTCTCTGCCCCTCCCCCGTTCATGCTCTGTCTCTCTCTGTCCCAAAAATAAATAAACGTTGGAAAAAAAAAAAAAAATTAAAAAAAAAAAAAAAAGTCCAAAATCTTACTAATACGATGTCTCTCAACCCCAAAGCGACTTCTTCACGAACTGCTAGTCCAGGGAATGGTGTCTGTTTGTTTAGTTATGCCTCCTTGACTCCTGCCTCTCTTAACCCCTATATCCAACCCAGAACCAAGTCCTATTGGTTTTACCTCTTCAAAATTCCTCCTATTGGGGCACCTGGGTGGCTCAGTTGGTTAAGTGTCCAACTCTTGATTTCAGCTCAGGTCAAGATCTTGGGGTTCCTGAGATTGAGCCCTGCTCGGGCTCTGCAATGACAGTGCACAGCCTGCTTGGGATTCTGTCTCTTCTCTCCCTCTGCACACCTCCTTCAAAATAAATTCATAAATAAGTAAATAAATAAATAATCTCTCCTATAATTCCAATTCTTTCATTTCTATCAAACAGCCGTCACTTCTCACCTAGACTACCACAATTTCTTTCTAACTCGTGTTCCTCTTCAATGTATTCTCAGCGATATATCAAAATAAAATCTGATCAAGTCATATTCTATATTAAATACATTCAGTAGCTTCCCATTGCTTAAGAGATTTTAGATGGACTAATTCTTACTTATTTTCTCTGTATTATACTGTATCTCTTCCTTTCTCTTTGTGGTTCAGGCTAATATTTTAAGTTTTATAAATTTATCAACATCCTGGCCCAGAGCCTTTGCATATACTATGTTTTTTCTTGCAGTATTTTTCAATTCTGTCAATATTCTGTGTGACGTCTACCCATCCTTTGAAATGATGACTCAAGGGAAATAAGTCTTCATTGGGCATACCCATCCTGCCCCTGCCCCAATCTAAATGAAATCTCTTAAACTCATTAATGCAACATTCATCTTTTTCTTTCATTATCAGTTCTCATAGTGGGAAGTCCTCATATAGTATTGGCGTTAGTGACCTAATGTCTGCTCTGCTCATTAGAATATCTTTTTTAATTGTACCAGGATAGTATAATATATCTACAATATGAGAGGTCATTTGTATTTTTAGTAAAATTGGTTAGTGAATATGCATGTGTAGACATTGAGTTATTAAGGTGTATGTGAACTTAAAAATCATTTATTTCAGTTTTGCATTGAAAATTAACCTCGATACTGGCCTTTATATATGTTTTGGCATAGTATCATGTGGTTCACTGAATGCCTTTTAAAATGTTCTGACATCCTAGTGCCTGGAGCATCTGGGTGGCCTCAGTCGGTTAGGAGTCCAACTCTTGGTTTCAGCTCAGGTAATGATCTTATGGTTTGTGTATTTAAGCCCCACATCAGGCTCTGTACTGACAGGGCAGAGCCTGCTTGGGATTCTCTCTCTCTCTCTCTCTCTCTGACCCTTCCTCTCTCTCTCTCTCTCTCTCTCTCTCTCTCTCTCAATCTCTCTCTCTCTCTCAAAATAAATAAACTTAAAAAAATTAAAAAAATAAAAGAAAATGTTTTGACATCTTAGAGAAAATTTAAAAAAACAAAACAAAAAAAGTGAGAGATGCATTAAAGTTCTTGTTATCTTTGCCTGGTTTCCTACTTTTTTCCTGGCCCTTTTGATTTGTAATAAGTGTGCAGTTAGTCACAACCTCAAAGATTCATTCATCCACCTTGCCAGGATGAATGTTTTGTGAGTCTTCTGTTTCTAATCACCAGCGTAATTTTATGTGGACCACCAATCTTTCAACCTATAGTCTTTGGTCAGCATATAACTTTGATTTGCTGTTCAGGTTGTCCTTGACTAAGTTTGTAACAATGCTTAAGTTGATCTATTTTATGCTTATTTAATGATGTAAGTCCCCAACACCACTTTAAATCATAGAAAAAGACTCATTTATTTCCCATTTCTAGCTCAGCATCAAAAGATGGTATTTTTTTCTATGTCTTATATTAAAGTTTGCATTTGCAAATGACATATTTTACTGAGGTTGAAGGGATTAAGCAGTATTGATTATAAATTTCCATAGTGCATATAGGTAAAATTTATATTTTGGCATGAATAAATATACTGTTAGTTTTCATGGCATCTCTCCCATTAAGCTCTAGCCTTTAGATGTTTTTCCCCTACTCTGTTGCTTTTGTTAGGCTCTAGTATACACTTTCTACCACTCTAACACCATCACAATCCTCAGCTGCATTATATTATTCAAAGACAATTTCCTTCTGCTCATCTTTGATAACACTTCTTAAGATCACTATACATACTATTTGGGGTATATTCCTTTAAGTTTTTTTTTTAAATTTTTTTTCAACGTTTATTTATTTTTGGGACAGAGAGAGACAGAGCATGAACGGGAGAGGGGCAGAGAGAGAGGGAGACACAGAATCGGAAACAGGCTCCAGGCTCTGAACCATCAGCCCAGAGCCTGACGCGGGGCTCGAACTCCCGGACCGCGAGATCGTGACCTGGCTGAAGTTGGATGCTTAACCGACTGAGCCACCCAGGCGCCCCCCTTTAAGTTTAATTGTATTCATTCTGCACAGTACATTTATACTACAACTATGACCCGTTTACAGCTGATGACAACTAAGAACATTCTTTTTTTTTTTTTTTTTTTTTTTTTTTTTTTTAAATATTTTTTTTTTTCAACGTTTATTTATTTTTGGGACAGAGAGAGACAGAGCATGAACGGGGGAGGGGCAGAGAGAGAGGGAGACACAGAATCGGAAACAGGCTCCAGGCTCTGAGCCATCAGCCCAGAGCCCGACGCGGGGCTCGAACTCACGGACCGCGAGATCGTGACCTGGCTGAAGTCGGACGCTTAACCGACTGCGCCACCCAGGCGCCCCAGAACATTCTTGATACTGATAATGTCTTGTCCTATGTAGTAAAACAATACTATTTGCTGGTGATACTGAGAATATGCACTAGAAGAACAGTCTCTCAGAAATATAATGTAAGCGATATAAGTAAAGTTTTCTGGGAGTCATACTAAAAAGCTAAAAAAAAAATAGGTGAAATTATCATTATATTTAACCCAATATCCAAAATTTTGTATCAATATGTAATCAGTATAAATGTTATTAATGAGATCTAAAATTTTCTTTTTTCACGCTAAGTCATTGAGATCCAATGCAGACTTTACACTTGGGGCACATATTAATTCAAATTACCCACACTTTCAATGCTTAATAGCCATGTGTGTCTGGTGGCCACCATATACGACGGCTTTGACTCTAGGAGCTTATTACTCAAAGTGTGCCTTTTAAACAAGCAGCATCCATATCACCTGTGACCATGTTAGAGGTGTAGAATATCAGGCCCCACGCCAGACCTCTCCTGGTTTAGAATCTTCATTTTAACAAAGATCCCTGGTATATTAGATGCACATTAAAGATTGAAAAGCGTTGTTTGGGGCGCCGGGGTGGCTCAGTCGGTTAAGCTTCCGAATTTGGCTCAGGTCATGATCTTGGGGTTTGTGGCTTTGCGCTCCATGTCAGGCTCTGTGAGAACAGCTCAGAGCCTGGAGCCTGCTTGGGATTCTGTGTCTCCCTCTCTCTCTGCCCCTCCCTGCTTTTGCTCTCTCTCTCTCTCTCTCTCAAAAATAAATAAACGTTAAAAAAAGAAAAGCATTGTTCTATTGATGTAGAATTTCTAGGTTCCCACATGTAAAGCAAATTGGTATTAGTGTTACTCCATATACCATGGATTATCTGTTATAACAGCTTTATTGAGATATAATTGACGTAACATACATTCACCCTTTTAAAGTGTACATTCCAGTGGTTTTTAGTATATTTAAGGTTGTGCAGCTATTATTGCTATCTAATTTTAATATTTTTCTCATGGTGGAAAGAAAATGTATATCCCTTACCCAGCATCTGGCAACCACTAAAGTAAAGTTCTTTCTCTATGTGTGGATTTTCCTATACTGGGCATTTTTTAAATAAATGGAGTGATACAATATATGGCCTTTTTCCATCTGGCTCATTTCACTTAACAAAATATTCATAGGGTTCACCATGCTGTAGCATGTTTCAGTACTTTATTACTTTTTTTATGGATAAATGATATTCCAACACACTGATGTACCACCTTTTGTTTATCCATTCATCAGTTGATAGCAATTTGAGTTGTTTTAACTCTTGACTATTGTGAATAATACTCCATGAACATTTGTGTGCAAATTCTTGTTTGGACATATATTTTCAATTCTTTTAGGTAAATACTTAGGAATGGATTTAGGTCATATAGTAACTTTATGTTTAATTTTTGAAGGAATTGCCAGATTATATTACAAAGTGGCTATACTACTTTGCAAACCTACCAACAACATATGGAGGTTCCATTTTTTTCCACATCCTTTCCAGCAATCATTGTTGATCTTTTTTTTTTTATTCTAGCCACCCTGGGAGATGTATGTGGTATTTCATTTGGTTTTCATTAACATTGCCTGATTAGTGATAGTGTTGAACATCTTTTCATATGCTTATCGATCATTTGTATATCTTCTTTGGAGGGATGTCCATTTAAATCCTTTGCCAAGTTTTTAATTGAATTATCTGTCTTCTTATTGTTGAGAGTTATGTAAGAGTTCTTCATATATTTTGGATACAAGTTCCTCATAAGATATGTGATTTGCAAACATTTTCTCCCATTCTCTGCACTATCTTTGGACAAATTGTTTAAAGCAAAAAGTTTTAAATTTGAAGTATTGTCTGTCTGTCTCTCTTTCTCTATCATCTATCATCAATCTATCTTTCTATTATCTGTCATCTACTTTCTTATGCTTTTGGTATCATATCTAAAAAGGTATTGCTAAATCCAAAGTCAAGATTTATCAGTATATTTTCTTCGAAGAGTTTTATAGTTTTAACTCTTACATTTAGGTAGTGATCAATTTTGAGTTAATTTTTATATGTGGTGGGAGGTAGGGGCCCAATTTTACTCCTTCCCATGTGGATATCCAATTGTACAAGCATTGTTTGCTTAAGAAATAATTTTTCTCCCACTGAATTGTTTTTGTACCAATATCCATTATTAAATAAACATTGATATGTGTATCTATTTCTGGACTCTCAGTTATATTCTATTGACCCATATGTCTGTTATTATGCCAGAACCACACTGACTTGATTAGAATGGACTTGTAATAAGTTCTCAAATTGGGAAATCTGAGTCCTCCAATTTGTTCCTTTTTTAAAGATTATTTTGGCTATACATATGAATTTTCAGATTAGCTTTCCAATTTCTGCAAATAAAGCAACTGAGAGTTTTATTGGAATTGTGTTGAATACATAGGTCAGTTTGGGGAGTTTTGCCATCTTTAAAATATTGTCTTTCAATATCCCATGAATATGACATATCTTTCCATTTATTTAGGTCTTTTTTTAAAATTTATTTCAGTGTATTTTATAGTTTTCCATGTATAAGGCTTATACTTACTTTTGCTGAACTTATTCCTACATATTTTATCCTTTCTGAAGAAACTATAAATGAATTGTTTTCTTAAATTTATTTCCTGTTTAATCAATTTTACTTGTATTTTGCAACCTAACTAAACTGTTAATTCTAATACTTTCCTTTTTGTATATGTGAATTCCTTAGGATTTTCTTATACACAGGATCATTTAGGAATAGAGAAAAATTTACTCTTTTTTTCCAATCTGTATGTCTTTTATTTAATTTTCTTGCCTAATTTCTCAGGTTAGATCCTCCAATACGAAGTTTAAGAGAAATGATAGACCAGACATCATAGGGAGAAGGTACTTAGTTTTTTTCCTATTAAGTATGACATTAGCTGTGGAATTTTCCTGGGTGGTCTTTATCAGGGTAAGAAGTTCCTTTATTTTCCTTTCTTGTTGAATATTTTTCAGATGAAGAAGAGTTGGAATTTGTCTTTTTTTTTGCATCTGTTGGAATGATCATGTGGTTATTGTTTTTCTTTTATTAATTGATACATTACATTCATTGCCTTTTCTTTGTTAAACCAAAACCACATTCCTGGGATAATACTTCTTGGTCATAGTACATACTTTTTATATGCTGACGGATTTGGTTTGCTGGTATTTTGCTGAGAGTTACTGCATTCATATTTATGAGATACTGGCCTGCATTATTCTTTTCTTGTGATGTCTCTGTCTAGTTTTGGGGTCACAGTAACACTGGTCTCTAAATATGTTGGGAAATATTCTCTATTCTAGTTTTTGGAAGAGTTTGTGAAGAATAGTTGGTAAATCTCCTCTAAACATTTGGGAGAATTCTCCGGTGAAGCCATCTGGGCCTGGGCTTTTCTATGTGGGAAGTTTTTGTTTTGTTTTGTTTTGTTTTGGTTTTGTTTTGTTTTGTTTTGTTTTTGGTTACAAATGCATTCTCTTGCTTTATGTCTATTCAGATTTTTTATTTCTTCTTGAATCATGTTACATGGATTGTGTCTTTCTAAAAATCTGTTTATACCGTTCCATGAATGAAGTGTGGTTGTTAAGTGAATTGAGGAAAGCCAGCTTTTCTTTCACTACTCTCCATGTAATATGCAGCAAACAGCATTACCTGTAATTAGCATTGTAACAGTACAACCAAAATAAAACCTGGGAAGTGTATACTTGAATACATCTTCATGAATTCCTAAGAGCAAATGATGGAACCAGACTATTTCTGTAGCTACAGTTGACTTACTAGTCCCCCATAAGATGCACAGATCATTTAAATAATAAAGGAAAACTAGATAGGAAAAAGACAGTACTCGTGGTGAAATAATGAATGTAAGTGACCAGCCTCAAAAAAAAAAAAAAAAAAAAAAAAAGACCTATATATTTACATGGTATAGGGCATATCCAAGTTAAGTCCATATACTAAATATTGGAAGAAACTTGATAATAATTTAATGCGGCCTTCCACCCAATATTATTTTTAACATTTCTATTTTACAATAGGGTAATAGCCCTTCACCCCTTTCTTGAATACTTACTCTAGCAAGGTAATTACCTTTCATAATGTAATCCATTTTATTATTAGCAAGTCTAATATTTAGTAGGACTTCATTTATTTTAAGCAGAAAACTGCCTCCTAGGCTATGTACATTCGGTTTTTGTTCTGTCACCATGAGTAGTATGGAACAATTTACTTTATTTTCTTTTTTGACAGCCCTTCATATATCAGTAGGCAGCAAAGCATTTTCTTCTCAGCAGATTTTGTAACAAAAATATAATGTGATTAAGCTAAAAACAAATTCTGAGAACGTAACCTATACTTTAAATTCCCTAATGAGTTTTCTCTTGAAACATACACATAAAGTATCTAGTACCATTTTCTAAGCGTTTTGGGGGGGAGGTTGAAACTGCAAATAGATTAGGGATTAAGAACAGATTTGGTAACTTGGTTAAGTGATGCCATTTGGGGCCTGTGGTTTTCTTTGTAACAGAGCCTTCTCCTCTTCTTGTTCTAGAAGCCCTTATCTGCATTAACTGTTTTTATTGCCTGTCATTCTATATAGCATGCATATTTCTATTTTCAGTCCAGACCGCCTTTCTGAGGTCTACCCATAAAGCTCACTGCCTACTTGAATCTCCTTTTCTGTCTCCAAGATTCTTCAACTCAGCATCTCCCAAACCGAACTCATAACTTTCCTTGTGTACATGACACTGTTCTCTTCCTCCTTTCATAATCAAGACATAATTTTTTAAATGTATCTCCAATTGATCCTAATTTTTATTCCTGTTCCACCAGCATCACCCTAATCTTGCCGTTACCATTTCTCACCTGGACTACCTCTAAATGACCCACCTGCATCCACCCTGGACTGTGTTCATTCTGTTTTCCACCTTTAAGTCACAGTAATTTTAGTGTCAACCTCACCATGTCACATCTGTAATTAATAGTTTCTCTTGCCTTTAGGATCAAGATAAAACTCCTGTGAGTGTCATGCACTTTTCCAATTTGCTAAAATACTTTAGTAACCCTAGTAGCAAGTGAAGCACCCCGTCTTCAATATAATTTTAGCATGGTTTTAGTCTCAATCACCACTTTTTTACCTAAGATCATAAATAATAAGGAATCATAATCTGGAAAACATAAAGAATAACCAATATGGAATTAAGGTCTCTAAGCTTTTCTTCCTGGTGTTTTCCTTCACCATTGTCCTAAGTTATGTGTCCTTCTGGATTGATTGAGAAAGTAGAGAAGTGGGCTCCACTTGGAAAGGAGGGGGAGAGGTGATGTAGCCTAGATGTGCTGGAAATGCAGTCAGATCTGAATTGCCCTGAAATCATGTTAAATAACATAAGATCATATCTTTACACATATAAATAATGTTTTGTATTTTCCACAGTGAAAGTAATATCAATTTCATTGATGCCAATTGCCAATTTTGTTGAATCTCAAATATCAACTGGTTTGCTTTTACTGCCGGGTTGAGTTGTGAATGTCTGATTGATGTACATGTGACACTGGAAAACCATTATTAGTTAAATCCATTGGCACACATATTAGTCATTAGAAATTTAATGGACAGAATACATTCCATTCACACTCTGATGTGAGAAATTACAGCATTTTTTCCAAAGATTTTAGTAGTGTTTATGCAATAAAGTTTTAATATTTTTAAGTTCCTGTAATATGGTATTACTTCACAGCAGCTCATTTAATTGTTATAAATTTGTGCTGGTGCTTAGAACTCCTTTTTATTGATTCATGAGAATTTAGAAGGATTAAGCTAACTAGTGAGTAAACATCCTAGGATTTGAATAGAGTGCTTCTGTCTCTAATGTCTGTAATCTTTCCTGTATCAGTGGTTTCCAAAGCGTGGTTACCACACCAGCAGCATTAACATCACTCGGAAACTTGTTAGGAATATAAATTATTGGGCCCCACCCCAGGCCTACTTTTTCAGAAACTCTGGGATGGTGCCCAGCAATAAATGTTTTAATAAGCTATCCAAATGACTCTGATGGACACCAAATATTGGGAACCAATATCTTTCATAATCCATAGATCCAACAATCACCTCACATCTTTCTTATTATTTTTGCCTTACAAATTTATGGCCACTGAAACAGAATAAGCAAATAATTCAGTTTTATTACAACTTACTAAGCAAGAGATAACAGACTTAATAATTAGTGTCCCTAATTATATTTAGGATAGCATATAATTAAAAGGTTTAAATGTCTAGAAATTAATTGAATGTTCTTATTGTAAACTATATTTAACTTCAGTGTCCTGTGCTAAAAGTTTTAGTTCATTATGGAAACTTAATGATTCTCCAATTCCCAGGTTGAATTGCCAAGGGAAGAAACTTATAACAAGTTTATACTTGGAGGAGAATTCCTTTGCTTTCTGTATGGGAACAGAGCAGTTCTTTTTACACATTTGCTCTACTCCCATTGAAAAGAATAAGGTAACCCTGAAGGCCAATGGAGTCCATGAGGTGGGGACTGGTTAGCAATTAGTAACAAGTGAGGAAGCTGTGCATTCCTTCATTTGGGGCATGCTGATCGTGAATTGATTTGAACATCCTTGCTTCACTCTATTACAGGTTGAGGAGGACAAATGTATGAGGAAATACATTCTGCGCTCTAAAACTAACTTTAAATGAGCTTTTGGGAAACAGAGATTAACTGTATTTTATTCTGGAGAATGAACATTGCTGCTTAGATATTAAATTTTAGTGAGTACCTATTTAGTAAAATTTGATAGGAGTTATGGGAGCCAGGCGAGTAACAGGGCACAGAAGAAATCCCGAAATGCAGCCCTGCCTTTAGCCAAGCCTTCATAATTCAGCTGTTTGACTTAAACAAAGGGAAGGGAAGTGGACAAATTGTAACTGAAAATTCTCATATGAAATTCATCTCATTCAAGGTACCTAGCCTCTAGATGTCGTCACAGAAAGTATAGTTAAGTACCATTTCCCTGTAGGCTGATCCAGGGGTGAAAAAGTTTAACAATGAAAACTTTGAAGGAGTTTGTGTTGACGATGTGTAAGTTGGACACACGCCAGGACCCAGTAAACCCCCTGTTCCCACATGGGGTGGAGCTTGTTGATAACCAAATGTGGTTAGCAGAACCTCCCTCAACGAGTAATTGGGCTATCCAGCCTATATGGGAACAGCCCCTGCTATCAATGTTTGAAGACTGTTACTTGCCTTTAAATAGCTATGATTTAGAAAGCTACCGCTCAGGCACTAATGTAGTTCAGTGTGTGAAAACCAGACGGCTCACCATGAGGTAAGTTAATATATGTAATTGGGGATACTGAAAGTTAAATTATTTGGAGGAAAAGTGGTTTACAAATTGAATACATTAATAACAAATATCATTACTAGTATACTTATGACATAAAGAATAGGGCCAAAGGATAAAATGCACCTGGAGCTTTTGTAACTCAAGAGATGTTTTCATATCTTTAGGTAATAAATACTTGTAGCAGGAATTAGCTTGTACCTCAAGTATGCGCTAAGAGACCTCTGCCTGAAGAGTTTGTCTCCTGACATGCCGAATTGCCCCGGGGTCGGTGGCAGCTTAATAAAATATGTGAGTGTTCAGTGTGGAGCTGTTAAGTTATTTATTCCTCTTCTGATACTGCATGCATGAACTGCCAGTGTTTGATGAATCACTGAAGAGAATGGGAGCTGACAAACAACTCTTCCTTTAGTGGCTGGTCACACTGACAGCATCAATAGAAAAACACATCATGGGTTCTAAAATGCCACATTTTCACCATTTACCCTGAATGAGACATGAAGCTCTTTAAGGAAAGCAGTAGTACGTTATCATTAAGGGCCAGCTGACAGAGAGGCAAGTGTGCTTTGAACTCTCTCCAGTCATCATTCTTAATTTCTTCTCTCCTTAGATGGAAGGCCCACCCACATGAGCTCTGAGCAAAGCAGGGACTATTGCACCTTTTAAACTCCCATTGATAGATTGGTCTCATCAACACCCATCCTGGATCCTGCCCATTGGGAGAGGCTCCTGTTCTCATTAGGGTCCTGTAATGTCTGCAGCTAACATTGTTCTCATGCAAATAGAATGGCACAGAAGATAAGTGCCATGAAAATTCAATTTCCCCCGACCATCATTACCCTTTTTCTTTTAGTTATTCCCACTTCAATCTGCGGGAGGTAATGTGTGCAATCTGCTGGTACTTTCGCAAGATGATGACTACATTTTAGTAATGAATTTCCCAGCTATTGCACTAGGGGGTGTTTTAGGAGGTTCCCTAGTTTTCCTACTGCAGACTTGGCAGCAATGCTTGCACAGTACTTCCCCAGTGGATGTTCAGCGTGGAGAATGCCCAGCTAATAGTACTTGTGTCCGGTACTTTCCCTTCTTTCGTCCTCAGTGGCATCCATGAAAAATAGCACATGACTTGTTTACTGTTGTCTAGGAAATGAGAATAACGTGTGTCTACCTGTCCAAATCCAGGGATTAAAAACTCCTCTCAGAAGATGCATACTAATAGGGCGCCCAGGTGGCTCAGTTCCTTAAGCTTCCGACTTCAGCTCAGGTCATGATCTCACGGTTTGTGGGTTTGAGCCCCACGTCGGGCTCTGTGCTGATAGCTCAGAGCCTGGAGCCTGCTTTGGATTCTTGTGTCCCCCTCTCTCTGCCCCTCCGCTGCTCACTCTCTGTCTCTGTCTCAAAAATAAATAAACATTAAAAAAATTAAAGAAGATGAATAGTAATGTTTCTCTGTAGTCTATCTGTGACCAAACTTGGATAACTTAATAAGAATATAAAATTCAGGGTGTCTCATATAAATATATTGAAATTATTAAAGTGTGCAAGTTAAATAAATCATGTTTTAAAACGGGGGAGAATTCCTACTTGGGTTCATCTCTCTTCATCTGAGAGAACTGATGGGCTATATTTAAAATGTTTAAACTTACTCTTATCCTTTATATTTTAAGTTCTTCAACAGTGGGATTAAATTGTAAATTTTTTTTTTTTTGCCAATAATATATCATGTTATACTGGTTCTATGTTTCTTCTAAAATTAGCCCCCCCACAACTTCATTAGTGTGGGAATTAGTTATAAGAAAAAGAAGAGAAAGAATAAAGAGAAAAATGTAGATTTAACTGGAGATAACACATTTGTGTGTGTGTCTATTATGGACACTAATATAGAATGTAAACTGTACCTTCTCTGATTATTATCTTAATAGTAATTGTGAAGGGCAAAAACACAGGCATACTTTTTCATATATTTTATGGAAAACTTACTTATTTCCTAAGTAAGTATAGATGTGCTTTCCCAGTGATTAGGAAAGCCCTTTACCTATGACAGCAATTTTATGTATGAAGGGGAATAAAAGTTTTCAGAAATTTTAACACTTATTTGAAAAATATACTGACACAGTTATTTGTATAAGGCTTGTCTTGAGAAATACTTTTTCCTTACCAACTGTGAAGCTATTTTTGTAGGGCACATGTTATTTATGTTATTCTATTTACATGATCTTGAGGTATTTTTAGTGGATTAATGTGTTAGATGCATTAGCCATTTCTTTTACTACTGAAAAACGCTTATTTAATAATATAGCCCCAGAAGTTGGAGATGCTGATACAATGAAAAAAAAAAAAAAAAAAAGAAGTCCAATTATTTATTTACCTGAATTACTTCATTTTTCAAACTGATATATGTAACTTAGTTCAGTAATTAGGATGTAGCTCTTCAGGATATCTCTGGGGTATGCCATGCAGTTCAGACGTGAAGAGTCGCCAACATGTGGTACAGAAAATATATTTGAACTACAGCTATAGTAATGCTACTTCACGTTACACACCAAACATATAATTACTGCATTCTTGGTACGTAATTACATAGGAGTTACAGTTTATATTGACCTCAAGAAATACTGATACTGTAATTTTAAACTAAAAAGTAGAACTTGAATGTGAAACTGTATGTTGATCTTGAATGGCTTGTATTGTAAATTTGGTCTCCTGAAGAATAATTTACTGCTATGATAACTTTCCCAATTTCCTATTAGAATACGCATTGGAATATGTAAAGTGTTATTAAAGCATCCTTTCTGACTGAATGGTTAACTGGTTACACAGATAGGTAAAAGAAGGAGAACTCCAGTGGGTTGGAAGGAGCTGCTAATTACAACCCTCCCTTCCCGTAAGCTTCATGGTCTGCACTTCTCAGAAAGATAGAGCCAATGGAGCATGACTGCCTAGGGCATCTCAATCCCAGGGGGTTTTAGTTGTTTGTTTAGGTGTTGAGAAACACGCATTATGACCGTAATAATAATTATGTATTTGGAATTGGATTTTTGCATCTGCAACACAAGATTCCATCTTCCATAAAATGCAACCTCAGCACCATTTTTATGGTGCTTCATTTGCATATGGAGCTAGATACAGGTTTCATTTGACTATGGTGTCACCATTGTTAACATAGTGTTAAAGGTTCCCAGTGACCACTCTTCAAGAAATGTTTCAACTCTTTATTAAGGACAAGTATGTGTACACAGTCTTTAGTTGATATGAAAAAGTAAGGTTAAAAGATTATTAGTTATTTTCTTTTTCAGAGTAATTAACCTCCTATACTTGTTCATAACATGACAGAAGTAAAGTACTTGAACTTTGTTTATTTAGATAGTGATTCCATAGCAATGTGCTTTCATTTTCTGAAATATGGCCCAAAGATATTCTATTTTTGGCTCCTCTTAAGAAATCAGATTCAGAAATAAAAAAGAATTCAATCTGAAAATTAATTAATACTCTAGCTTTCATTCACTCCCATGTATTTTCTAAAAATACATCTTCTCTTTGTTTCTCTTGTGACAGGCAACAATCATTCAGGTTTTTTTTTTAATTCTTTTCTGCCTCCGTCCTATTGTTTCTTATCCCATTCTCTGCTGTCATGTTTTTTTTTACTGAAATATGTAGTTATTTCTGCACAAGAATATTCCAAATGATTGTCAAATTAGTAACTTGATCCAAATTATATACAAAGTCGTGGTCTGAAAGTAATATAGGAACAAAACTTCTCTATTGCAAATTCAATTGTACCAATAAAAAAAAATCTCTTTCTAAAGAAGATATAGATGTAATTCATCTCTTCTCACATTCAGTGTATAACAACTTGAGAGTTAAAATCCTGATTTTTAACTTAGGACATTTACAAACTTTCTTAAGTCGTAGCTCTCTAATATCACAAAAAGAGGACATATGGCAGAAAGCATAGTCTGCAAAATAGAATAGCTAAAAAAGAAAAAAAAACACAACAAAGCAGTTTCAGAATAAATATTATGTCTGTACCAGTAATAACACAATATATATTTTTATATTTTTGTTTTCATGGTACAGGTTTTAAATTTTTGGGGTGCTTTAAAAATATATAATTCTAGTTAAAAGATGGATATTTTTAATTTTTTTTTCAATGTTTATTTTTGAGAGACAGTGAAAGACAGTGTGAGTGGGGAAGGGACAGATAGATAGAGAGAGGGAGACACAGAATCCAAAGCAGTCTCCAGGCTCTGGACTGTCAGCACAGAGTCCGACATGGAGCTCGAACTCAGGAACTGTGTGATCATGACCTAAGCCGAAGTCAGAGGCTTACCCAACTGCACCACCCAGGTGCCCCAGAAGATGGATATTAAAATAATACATGGCTTAACAAACATTGATATTACATATCTAGATATACTACATAAATTATTGTGTTAGGAAAATAGCTACCATTGTCTTCTGAATTTAATTAAAATAACTTTCAACTGATAAACAATAGTATTTCCACAGGTAAGATCCAAGAAGTACCATCTTATAGATGCCAAGTTTAGCGTCTTAATGAATTCTTGAAATGTTGCTAATGAAAACAGTATATACCTGCCTGTGTGTCACTCTCTCCCTGATTAAAAGTGATGTGGCATAGAACATTAAAAACAATCTCCCTCCTACATGAATCATATAACTTATCATTTACAAACAGTGTACATTTCCCTTTTTCTCTAGTAAGCCCGGAGACGATTTAAAGCATTGGATCAGGACGTGTGAGGGGAGGGGTGGAGATTGACACTAGATGTGGAAGGCACTCAAAATCCTCCAATTCAGTCTTGAGAATTATTACGTTGGAGATTTCAGTAGAGGTGGTCTTACAAATTTTGCTTCTTTTCAATATGTACAATGTTTATGCCTTTCCCAATGTCAACAATGTCCCCTAGCTTTGAAAATGTATATAATAAAAATACTCTTCTTGCCATGTACACACACGATAGGAGTAAAGAACCCAGACATAGATTTCACAAATGTTATTTTACAGTATATAAATCATCCACAAATATCAAAGAATGAGAGTTCATCATTGCTGTAATGGAGAGGTCTAGCTGACTCTGACAGCAATCCTGCAAATCATTACACTGTTATTAACTTACAGAGATTACAATAAGCCAATGACATATATTGTGTTCTGGGCCATTCATTTCACAATGTTGTATATTATAAAACTCCTTACTTACGGTGATCAGCTATACTTTGACATTCCTTAGAGTTCTCCTGCTATTTTTCTTCATAGTACCCTGTCATTTCACATTATAATATTTTTCATAATTTGAAATTATATCTGCATGTTCATTTGTTTAATATCTGTTTTCTCAAGTGACAGCTCATTTTTGTTAAACAACTTACATGTAATACAAACATGTAAGTATTACATGGTCTGGGGCATATAATAGGAGCTAAAGAAAATTGTTTTGGGGGTTTATAAATTTACATGTCTTACATTTATTTAAAACAATTGTATATGTTTCAGATTTATTTTTGGCGTTACCAAAAATGGTTTCTCTTGAAGGATGGATAGATAGCTAGATACCTATCTATATGCATGCCTGTATGTCTGTAGGTAAATACAGATATATTCATATGCACACAGAATTGTTTTCTTAGGATGAATATATTTGAATTCAACTAAATATTTCATCAGTTCCCCGTTGCCTGTAAAGAGAATCTACTCTAATACAGAAACATATAGATAAAATAGTATTTGGATGTGAATATTCTAGTTGTGATATTGTACTATAATTTTTCAACATGTGACCATTGATGGAAACTAGGTCAAGGGTCCATAGCATCTCTTTATATCGTTTCTTATAACTGCATATGAATCTACAATTGTCTCAAATAAATAAATAAAAATAAAAATGGTACGTGGAATTTGTGTAAGAACATTACCAGATATGGAAAATGAAAAATAAGACAACTCTTTTTATTATCACTGTGGCAATTGGAGACATTTTGTGTCTCCACACATTTAATTTACATATTTAAAGAATTAGGCCAGCTTGAGAACATTTTAAAACATCAGTGATAATGTGTTAGTACATTTATGAGTTTTCCGTATTGCCTGATTCCTATGTTTTTGTAAATTTAACTAAATTATAACACGCATGAAGAAAAGTAAAAAATAATTCACACATATTCATTCAATCTGATGGATTTTTAGAAACTGAGCAAACCTGTGTAACCAGCACCCAAATAGGTGTCCTGACTTCTGCCTTCAGAGGTTGAGTCTTATTTTATCCCCACTTTCCTGTTTTGAAAAAAAAATTAATATATAAAAAAGTTGTAATATTAGTGTATAAACTAAATATTAATAAATATTTAAATAAATAAATATCCAATAAAATATCAACAAATAAATATGTATTATAAAATGTTAACAAATATTGCCAAAGTCCCCTTATCTCTCTATATATAGATACCATTTGAACGCTACTTACGGATAGTGACACTTTATCAATAAGTACTCTGGCATGCATCTCCTAGGAATAAGAACATTCTCCTACATGATCTCAAAAACGTTTTCATACTCAAAAACTGAATATTGATACAACACCATTATAGCCAAATCTTCCCAATTACTCGATTTATATGCATTATTACTTTTGGTACAAGATCCAAGTTAAGATCAGGGTTTTTTTTTTTTTTTTTTTCCTCTTTTTTCTCTATCTCTTCATGTTGAATGTTTTCTAAGCACTTTTGTTTATTTTTCACAACACAAAAATTTTTGAGGAGTCCAAGCCAGATGTATTATAGAAAGACGTCTCATATATACTTAGGTCTTAGAGAAAAGGTTACAAATTTGGACTAATTAGTATTTATGGTCTTTTAATTTTTTTTCTTTTAAAAATCTAATTTAGTATCTGGTCCCTATGAGGTAATAAATAAGTGACCTGGTGATAAGTTCATTCGATTTCCAGGTAGAAAAACCCATGTCCAACTCTGTTACAAACTATGTGAACTTGGGGAAATGTGTTGGTCTTTTTAGACCTTAACTTCCTCATCTTTGAAATGAATTGATTAGATTCCTTTCGATTGCTAAAATTCTATTATTTTTATATAAACATTATGTATGACCATGATACCATATTTGAAATTAGTGTTACTACTATGGAATAGACCATTATATCAAATTACTTTGCCATTTACTGCGTTGGGTAGAATAGCAATTATTCCTACATTCTTTTGAATGTTCTATGCACAGTTATGTTCTGAATTGAATTTCAGAACATTCAGATTTGAATCTATGCTATAATAATTCTATACAACTTGTCTAATTTAAATTTCCAAGCGGTTAAAACAGTTTTTGAAGAGCTGGCTGGCCTCACACCATCAAGTATACTCTTTGTTGTATACCCCACAGGCCACTTGAGGACTTTTCTTCTTTCCTTGAGTTCTAAGTATAAGAGAGGCTACTAGAGTGACAGTTAAAGTTATATATGTGTTATTTTCCTATGTATAGTTGACCCTTAAAAAACATGGGGGTTAGGGCCACCAGCACCCCGTGCAATTGAAAACGTGTATAACTTAGGACTTTCTCCAAGCTTAATTACATATAGCCTTCTGTGGGCCAGAAGTCCTACTGATAACATTAAAAAAAACAATTAGCACATATTTTGTATATTATATGTAGAGCTAGAGAAGAGGAAATATTATTTAAAGCATCATAAGGGAGAGAATGTGCATTTACAGTCCTGTGCTGTAAAAAGTTTGCATATAAGTGGGCCCACGTAGTTCCAACCTTGAACATATTGTTCAAGGGCCAACTGTATTTCATTTCATAAATATATATGTGTCTTTCTATACCCTTCAATAATCACTTCATTTTCTGTGTCATGCTTAGATTTTAGGGAAGTATGACGCTTTAGATAATATAACACATTTGTGGAGTATACTAGCATTGTTACAGTAGTGGATATATTTTTAAGATTTTATGATTTTATGAAGATGTCTTGGATCTTCTCACTTCACAAGTTTGTCATGTTTTCATGGTAGATTCTGTGCCACTTCCTTCAGAATTATTGGAATATGGAAACCTCTCTAGTTATCTACAAAGAGGGGTGACATGATGTTTCGCTGCTGCATTAACTTTACTGTTCCCTGTAAAACATTAACAGAGCAAAACTCTGAGCTTGTAAATGAGAAACCAGTCTTCATTTTGATCAGAGGAATGGGATTTGTAATTCAAATGAGAAAAGAAAATGAACTCAGTGCTTAGCCTGGAAAAGTGTTGTAATGTGCCAGTTTGGTTCTCAAAAGGTTGATTCCAAACATCCCCATTAAGGTATTGATTGTATCCCTTTGGTAAAAAGCTGAGGTGCAGTGAACTTCCCAGTGGCTTGGCATTCCATCACTATACCTGTGTCTGACAACAATAAACCTTCAAGAATTTTGCTTACCATACCTCCTATCCCCAGACATGATAAAGTCAATGGCAGAATGGCTGTGTAACCAGTATGGTTCTTAATCTTGATGCTAGTCTTGACTGTCTCCAGTGAAAAGAAACGTCACTATGTAATCCTTTATATGGAGTTATCTGTCCTCTATTGGGAGTATTTTTCTTTTTTAAAAAATAATTTTTTTAACGTTTATTTATTTTTGAGACAGAGAGAGACAGAGCATGAACGGGGGAGGGTCAGAGAGAGGGAGACACAGAATCGGAAGCAGGCTCCAGGCTCTGAGCCATCAGCCCAGAGCCCGACGCGGGCTCGAACTCACAGACCGTGAGATCGTGACCTGAGCTGAAGTCGGACGCTTAACCGACTGAGCCACCCAGGCGCCCCAGGAGTATTTTTCTACTCAATTACATGTGTGAATTTGTAGCTTTAAAAACTTGCAGGAAAAACAGGAAATAGCAAGTCCGATTTGAAATTTTGATCTTTCTTTTCTCATTTCCTTAATCATAGAGACTCAGACAGTGGAGCTATTGGAACAGGTTACATTCCCCACACTCTTAGAGTAATGTGTTTATATCATAGTAATGTGTGTGTATATATCATTGGAATGCTATATCTTTATAACAGATAACATGCAGTTGTGATTATTTTCCGTAGCTTATGTAAGCCATAGCAGGGAATGAAAAACAAAACAAAACAAAACAACAGCAAAAAAATCTGTTCAATTGGAGAACATTTTCATGATTGAATAAAAAAAATGGATCCAGTTTCTCCCTCCCAGAGAGTTCCCTTTGCTTCTCACCACTTGGAGTCCTGCCTGTATCATTTTGAGGAACATCAGAATCCATTTCAAGGAAGGACAAAATTGGTGCTGGAGTGTGCAGACTTGTCCATTCTCATATATGCAAATGTTTTCTCCCAGGTTTAGATAACTGTTTTTCTGCCAAGTGTGTTTTGTTTTTAAGTGCTACCAGAAAATGGGAACAGTGATTTCATTTCCAGTGTTCAAAGGAGAGGATTAAATGAGCAAAGAATAAGGATTTTTACTCTCTCCATGTGTATAATGTTCTTTTTAAAATTTTTTAAATATTTGTTTATTTTTGAGAGACAGAAAGAAAGAGAGAGAGACATGAGTGCGAACAGGGGAGGGGCAGAGAGAGAGGGAAACACAGAATCCAAAGCAGGCTCCAGGCTCCGAGCTGTCAGCACAGAGCCCGATGTGGAGCTGGAACCCACGAACCGTGAGATCATGACCTGACCCAAAGTCAGACGCTTAACCAATGGAGTCACCCAGGCGCCCCCTACAATATTCTCATTGTACCTGTACATATACAAATGGGAAACATTCAGATTCCATCTTCTAAACAAATGTGAATATATAAAATATATGTCTGTGTCCATTAAACTCATGTCCACTGAGGTCATAAACAAATCATTAGAGTAGGTTCCAGGTAAAGTGTTCAACAATCTCTTAGTTTTAAAACTTCACCTGGATACTTGTACACTTAGCTTTTTTTTTTTTTTTTTTTTTTTTTTAGCATTCTTAATGGGATGTTTCAGATACCATGACTAAAATGGCCTTTTGTTTCATTTTTTGTCTTCCATGCTTTAATGGATCTTTATTATTATCTACTAGACAGGAGTTCTTTTAGAAAAGAAAGTTCCTTTTAGGAAAGAAAAAAAAGGGGGGTGCCTGGGTGGCTCAGTCATGTAAGCGTCTGACTTCGGCTCAGGTCATGCTCTGTGGCTCATCAGTTTGCACCCCACGTTGGGCTCTGTGCTGACAGCTCAGAGCCTGGAACCTGCTTCGGATTCTGTGTTCCCTCTCTCTCTGCCCCACCCCCCACTTGCACTCTGTCTCTGTCTCTCAAAAATCAATAAACATTAAAAAAAAAAGAGATCATAAGACTCCTGTCTTACTAGGTATCAGAATTGGATTTAAACTCCTGTAAAAATGTTTTCATTGATATTATTAAAAATTCCATATGCTGAATGGAATATTGGTATATATGGTTGGACTTTTGTGAACACTGTTTCTTAAAATTCCTTTTTTTTTTTTTTTGTTTACCTGTAAATCAAACCTACTTATCTATACTATTTCAGTGAAAACTTTTCTCTGTTATCTATGACTGTGCTTAAACTGGAAACCCAGGTTACTAATCTGCCTTGATGTTCACCTTTTTTTTTCCCCCTTTCTTTTTAATTCTAAAGGTAAAGGTCACTTCAAGAAGGTAGTTCATGAGTTAAAAGTGTGCCAAAAAGGTGGCTATTACACGGGAAACAGCCACAGTTCCCCACAAAGGGGGTGGGAGTTGAGCAGAAGCCTCCCCACCGCAGTTTTCCCAGAGGCTCCAAGGGGTGGGGTGGGATCTGACAGTGATGGGCTTCCCTCACTGGTTCCTTCCTTTGTACCTAACTCTGGTCCGGAAATAGAGCAGCACATCATGCTCCCAGACTGACACCAGGGAAGCTTCATAAATCAGCAAGTGAGTGTTCTGGCATGATCCTTCAGCCACTGCCTTCCCTCCAGAGCTGACACCTGTCACCTTTTAAAGAGTGTACATTCTTTGTCAGCTGTCGCTGAATTCTGTCTTTTCTCTATCTACTCTCATATTCTGCCTAGGTGGTATTATCTGGGTGGCTGCCTATATATTATTAAACCACTGTCATTATGGACAAGGTTGTTTTTATTTATGCCTAAAGTCCTAGAATCTCCTTAAAGTCATTGGGTATACAACCTAAAACAATCCCAAGTGTATTTCTTTTGTGAAAGAAAGTGAGTATATAAATGTATCAATGCAAATCTAATTACATGTATTTGTAATCACTGATAAAATAGTGCACTTAATGGTCTTGTGTTATAATTAATACTGTAGAGCATATTCAATGATAAGAATCCTTCAGTATCTGTGAGTTAGGCATTTGGAATACTTTGAACATTAATCAGAATGTCACCATTGCCACGAGGTCAGTAACAATTGCTTTTTTTTATTAAAAAAATATGTACTTCCCTGTGAAGCACGTATCACTTTACTAGAAAGCCATGCCTGAATCAACTGGACTGTTATCTGGTTTCATTTTGTTGTAACTATGTTTTACATGTAAATAGCACAGTATGATCCTCCAGCTTTTAGAGACGTAGGTTATGGCAAATATTTTAAAAATTTGGCAAGGCAGAAATCTACATGGGCAGAAATTTGTGTCTCTCCAATGTTTGCATAGTAATGACATTAAAAATAAAATACTTAATACACATTGGGGATTTCTCTACCACCTCCCAAATTGACGTCTTAAATCTTACTGGGGATTTTAGTGAAGCAAACGAGGACCACAAGGTGTTTATAATTGGGGGGTATTAAGTGTAGAATACAAGTAGAGAGTGCTTACAAGGGACAGAAAAAGTCCATTGCCTATTGATTGAACTGCGGTGGGATAAATGTGTGGCTTCTGCCCTTAATGGAAGCTGATTGTTCAGGGATGTGCCGGTGAGACTGGTCGATTCTTGAGCTGTTGTTTACTGGGAAGGACAATATCAATTTTCCAGAGGGATGATTGGTGTGATGTCAAGGCTGTCACCCTTTTCTCCTCGTCACTGACAGACAGCCCAGTGACAATTACCAGTGATGGGACATTGCCTGCACTGGCATATACACTAGAGGATATAACTGGCAAACAAAAAAAGAGGAAAGCACTTCTGTAAAAAAGATATAATCAGCAGTTGTCAGGACTGGTTACATATATGATGTCTGAATAACAAGGCCACAGCACATTGCCTTTACCTCTGATGTAACATGGACACTGCCTCATCCTGCTTAGAAAATTAATCATGGAATTTGGGGGGGGGTGGGGTGGGGGGGAGAGCATGAGTTGTTGGCATTATTTGTTTGAGAGTTAATATCAGAAAAAAAAACACATTTTTGCTTATTTTTTCTAAATAAAATAGACTCTGGAGAATTCAGATGGGTTTGAAAGGCGAATTTTTATTCTTTAGAAATAGTTACATTTGTAGTATATTTCATGAGTTAAGATAACTTTTATGACTTTTCCTCCTGGTCTCATGTTATTGGCCAAAGTCCAAATGTACAACTTTTGAATTGCATTGAATCAGTATCAGAATGAAATACTAACCTCTATCAGTTTTTCAAAAATGCATCATTTAAGTTCTGGGTAGGGTATGTACTACATGTACCTAACTTCTGAATTTTCTATAAAGGTTCATCTTTCCCTTTGTTTTTGTCCTATTGTTTAATAATTTCATTATTAAAGTTTATTTATTTTGATAGAGAGAGAGAGAGAGAGAGAGAGAGAGAGAATCCCAAGCAGTCCCTGAGCTATCAGCATAGTGGGGCTTGAACTCACAGACCATGGGATCATGACATGAGGTGAAATCAAGAGTCGGATGCTTAACCAACTGAGCCACCCAGGTGCCTGGGTTTGTATAATAATTTCAAACAAGTTTAAAGATAAAGAATGATATTTCCAATGCCTACATTTAGTTGTAGAAAAGCTAACACCTAAACTAGTCAGACTACCTGGAGCAGGGGAATTGCCAATTAATTGTATTTTTTTTTTCCTCAGGAAAAGATTTTTCTTTGTATTAATTCATAAATTTCATGTGTTTAATTTATTATATTCAGGCTAGGCATTTCATAAATTTACTATATTCTCCTGGAATTTGACTGGAAGAGTTCACAATGAGTATGGTTTTACACAGTCAAATTTACAGGTATTTTTGTTTTGTACGAATTAGAAAATTTTCTCCACTGCAGATAATCTTAACATCAAAGTGAAAATACCTGTAAATACATAGATAAACACATTTTTGTCTACTTCTCAACAAGAAGGATACATTGGGAATACTTTCTAGGCTTTTACTCAATTGCCTCATGAGAGTTGCTTTCTACAGAACTGGTCACTGTAGAGATGAAAATAATTCAATATATAATGTTAGTTTTCTACCATCTGTGATGTATTTTTTCTTTGTGAGAAATATGTTCTAAATATGATTTATATGATTTTTTAATGTTTTTTGTTTATTTATTTATTTATTTATTTATTGAGAAAAAGGAAGAGAGAGAAAGAGAGAGAGAGAAAGCCGGGGAGGGGCAGAGAGAAAAGGAGAGAGAAATCCCAAAGCAGGCTCTGCCTTTTCAGCATAGAGCCCAACGTGGGGCTTGAACTCATGAAGTGTGAGATCATGCCCTGAGCTGAAACCAAGAGTTGGACACTCAACTGACTAAGCCACCCAGGTGCCCCTTTTTATGTGATTTAAAAGGAATGTTCTTCTATAGAATTAGATATTAAAATGTGCAAATTATGAAAATAATTACCTACCATTTACAGGAAAACATTGTTAACATTTTCATATTTGCCTATTTTGTTTTTGGTTTTAAAATTTTAAGTATCTATATGTGTATGTATTCTTTTAAGTGCTTTCAGCGGTGCTATTTTCAAGATTGGTAAATATATAGACAAGTCTATGGTTTTGGTGGTGTCCTTTTATTTTAAGTAAGTAGGTTACAATACTGTCAAGTGATTGCATATGGAGGTTATTTCTGATAGGGCTTGTAAGATGGTGTACAAAAGTTATCTTAATTTCCTCTCATAAACCACCGGCTAATTGATTTTCCATTGCACTCATTAAAAATAGATACTCAGCTTTTCAGAAGATTGTCTCAGAAAACCAAGGCAGGGCACAAGTCCTCTGGGATGCCATCAACTGACCATTCCATCAGGACTAAAATAGTGGCCCTCCTACTTGTCAGAACTGAAGTATTTATCCCATTTCCCAGCAGATAAACATTTGCAAGGCAAATAATAAATTAGCCATTAATCAGAAGAATGTTTGCATTCAATGAACTCTGAATGGAGTGGAGATGTCAGGTAGATAGACAAGGTAAATCAACAAGGCAGAATCAATCCCTAGGAAGAGCCACCCATAATTTAGAGAGTGTGGCCCATATGTTTAAAGACTTTGGAAGTTAAGGACATTTTGTAAAGGAAGAAAAGCTATTTAGAAGATATAAGTAGATTTTAAGAATAGATAGTATGTTAGCAATTTTTATATATTTAAGCCTCTGTTATAATGAAATATCATTTAGAAGTTTGATTGGAAACCTGACTGCCAAATATTAATTTTTAAAATCTTTATGTATTATAATATGTATATTTTTTCAATGCCAGGAGAGTGTTCAGGTTTCATGAAAAGTTTCCATGCCATTATTTTTTTTCCAATTAACAATCTGGCAAGTGTATTGCTTCGGAAACAAGAAATGACCTTGATATTTTAGGGCTATTTTTTATTCCTCATTTTGTTTCCTTTCACATATGTAATACAAAGACTTAGATTTAGAGTCAGAGAGGCTTTACTTGGCCACATAAAAACATCTGATCATGGGTAAGTTACTTGAACTTTTATGACCCCCAATTTCCTTATTTGTAAAGTAGGGATATTAATGCCCATCTCAAAGAGTTTCCATAAGAAATGAAATAATGAAACAAATGAAATCTATCTATCTATCTATCTATCTATCTATCTATCTATCCATCCATCCATCCATCCTAACACAGGTCTGACATTGTTATTTATTTATTTTTACATAGAAAGCATGTGTATATCCATTTATTCTAAAGCATTATTAATATTTAATCATTTCAAAAACATTTTTGTAATCATTTAGCAATGCATATTTTGTTTCTGGAGATATCATATCTGAAGGGTCTTAGAAGGCCTCATGGTTGCAGAGAGGGAATATTATCTCCTTCAATTCTCTCGAGATTAGAAACTACAACCTTTGTTGTTTTAGAATTGACCATAAGGGAAATTGCTCTTGATTCCAAACACCTACCATCTGGCATGCACTATCTTCTCATTGTGATATACAATGACTTAGGCATTTTAAAAGTTCGTGTGTGATATATCCCCAACTTTTCACATCTTTTTATTTATTTATTTACAAGTATAAGAAAGAATGAAAGAATAACCCAAATCCTCAGCACTGCATTCCAGACTCTTCATTTATCACTCATTTTTTTTTTCCTCATGAGTAGAATTCTATCCTCAGGCTAGGTTTCCTACAGTAGGTATTTTATAAAGTTATTATACCTTTTAACCAAACTATTAACTGGGTCATAGGTGTGCCATCCCTATAGTGTCGATTGACTGAGAAAATCTTTCTAATCGTGTATTTTAAGTAAGACTTGCAGTATTAATTAGCATTGCCTCAAGCATAGAGAACAATTAAAATGTTTTGAAATTTTAAAATAATATAAATTACTCTTGCAAAGGAGAAGAGATTTCTTTATAGAATCCAGAAGCTATTATATTAACCTCCATTAATAGATTTAAATTGAAAAACATTTAAATCAAAACATTTCAACTCAGCCTATAATGTTTATTTTTTTTTAATTTTTTTTTAAACTGATTCATTCCTGTGGATCTCCCCTCCTCTCATACCACCTTAGAGGATAACTTCAACCTGAATTTCATGAAAAAATATGTAGTTATTAGGTGACTTATTTAAGTTTTTCTCTGTTTATCTAAAGATTGCTCCAAACCTTCATTTATCCTTATCCCTCTGGTTCTGTTCTGACTCTTGCCTAAGGCTAACCTATCTAGTTATGTTTATGATTTTCATTTACTCCCATTCTATACCTCACACATATCCATTCTTTCTGGAATTTCACTCTTTATTGAATCATCCTTAAAATAGAAACATACCCACCTCTCATCCATGCCAAACACAGAACAATATAGATAAATTAAAAAAAAATCTGTAAGATTTCTTAGAAAAAAATAAATTTAGTTTTGGAAAATTAAAAGGCCGCAAAAGACAGTGCCATTTGAAGATATTCTTAAATAGTAACATTTTAAAGCCTGCCAAAACATAAAATATTACTAATGATCATCATGAAATATTTTAACTATAACTCACTCACTTATGTATTTATTTATGTATTTATTTATTTATTTATTTTGAGAGAGAGAGAGAGAGAGAGGTGAAGGGGCAGAGAGAGAAAATCCCAAGCAGGTTCTGCACTGTCAGCACAAAGCCCGATGTGGGGCCTGAACTCACGAAGTGTGGCATCATGACCTGAGACAAAAACAAGAGTCAGATGCTTAACCAACTGAGCCACCCGGGTGCCTCAATTATAACTCACTTTTAATACCTGAAGCATACAGTGAGTCACAAAGTCTTAATGGTTTGAATTAACAATGCATCTATTTTTCACACTGTATGAAAAGGTCTATTACTGTTTCTATTCTACAGATGTGGAAAGTGAGTCATAGATTAAAAACTTACCTGAGATATATATATATATATACATACATACACACACACACACACATATATATACACGTATACATACATATGTATGTATATACATATATATATTTTACTTTTTTGTATGTGAAGCATCTAAAGGGAAGTAGCATGAAATAAGAACAGAAATGTAGGTTGGAACTATATCGCAGAGGTTCTTGAATTCTAGACTCAAAAATTCTGACTTAATGTAATTAGTGTACAATGAGGGGCTATCAAACGTTTTGAACATGAAGTGACAGTTCTGGGGCTACATGTTAGCAGTTGTAGGAGAAATTGAAGCAGAAAACATTGATAACATGGACAATCATTTGGAAGCTATTACAGTAGTGTGGATGAGAAACCATGAAGCCTAAATCAGGAAGGTGATAGTGGAATGGGAAGGAGATATATTTGTCAGAATAGTTTAGGTAGAATTTATAGGATTTGTGAGCTGGAATAGTCATGGACCATAGGATCAAAGGTAAGGTGGAAAGATATGACTCCAAGACTTTAAATTCATAACTGAGAATTTAGAGGAGCCATTGGTGAAAACTGGAATATCAGGAAGACAATGGGATTTGGGTGATATCTGGCTTGGTACCTGTTAAGTCTGAGATATTAATGGGAAACCCAGATACAAATTTGGAAATGTCATTCCATAAGTAGGAGAAAAGTCAGTGGCAGAAAATAGTCTTTGGAATCATCTAGTTAGAGGAAGTTGACACTATTGAGTCAATGGAATCATGAAAGAATAAAGTACAGAAAATTAAGAGAGAGAGAGAAGGCTGAGAATTAGTTTGCAGTGGCACTTACATTTAGGTAGCAGGTAGCAAGAGCAATAGAAGGAATAGGAAAGGAGAACTCCAAAAGGTTGAATGAATCTGGGGAGTCATAAATAATGAAAAGAAAGAGACTTTGAAGAAGCAGAAAGTGGTCAAATTTCATATACTTCAGAGCTGAGAATAGAGTGTTTACTTTTACCAAAGTCTGTAAAGAAATAGCCTTCAGTTAGTGATCAGTACTGAGACCCTGAAGAATGATGGACAGAGATTGACTGCTTAAATAAGAATAAGCCAGTGAAGGGGCACCTGGTGACACAGTTGGTTAAGCATCTTACTTTGTCTCAGGTCATGATCTCACGGTTTGTGAGGTCAAGTCCCACGTAGGGCTCTGTGCTGACAGCTCAGAGCCTGGAGCCTGTTTCAGATTCTGCCTCTATCAATGGCCTTCCCCCACTCATGCTCATGTTCATGCTCTCTCTCTGTCTCTCTCAGTGTCTCTCTGTCTCAAAAGTAAATACAGCATTAAGAAAATTAATTAAAAAAAAAAGAATAAGCCAGTGAGAATGCCTAATAAACAAATAGTATATGATGTTTATGTGGACAGATTGTCAGTTTGAGTACTTTCAGGGTTTGTGTGTCTTTAGACTATTTGTTTATAAACACATAATCATTAAAGTAAATTTTAGAGTTTATATTTTTTATTAAGTTTCAAACATCTTTAAAATTATAATGCAAGCCAATGGAGAAATATAACGTTTTATAAACTATTTATCTTATACACAGCATTTCAGAAGCATATTTCATTATAAAGTAAGACCAAGATGTACTTTTTTTCCCATTTTTTAAATGGGGGGGAGAGAGAGACAGAGAGAGACAAAGTGTGAGTGGGGGAAGGGGAGAGAGAGAGGGAGACATAGCATCCGAAGCAGGCTCCAGGCTCTGAGCTGTCAGCACAGAGCCCGATGCAGGGCTTGTACCCATGAACTGTGAGATCATGACCTGAGCCAAAGTTGGACTCTTAACCGACTGAGCCACCCAGGTGTCCCTGTTGTTTTTTTTTTTTTCTTTTCCCATTTTATCAATTTATTATTCTTTATCTCTGCTGACAAAAACCTGTGGATCTTAACTATATCCATACATACTTAAACATAAAAAAAAAGATTTAGATTAATGAAAATAAGTTCTTCATTTTCTTAGGAATAAATTGCATTATGTTCAAACTATCAGAATGAATTTTGATCCAGAAGTATGTGACATCTTATTTTGGTGAACTATGGTTTACCTTTATTAAGTAGAACTTCCACATTCAAGGCTGAGAATCTGGCCAAAACTGGGAAACAAAATAACAAACTTGACACTCTCCACGTCAAAAACAACAAAAATGGCAGATAGTCTGTCCTCTTCTGTGCTACCTGCCACTCCCTTGCGGTGTATTCAATCAACTTCTATCTGCTTTGGGACAAAAATAATTTAGTTTCCTTATTTACAAAGTATATCTTTGAATATACTATAGGTAATTTGTTTTGTGAATTCTTTAAGTACTCGGCTCAAAAATCCGTAAGATACACAAACATAGTTCAAACAGATGTCAATTTTGGTGACATACTATTTGTTTACTTTCACTTCACTTTATCTTAAAACTTTGGATATATCTCATTGATTATACTGGAAAATATAAAAAAGCAGCCAAAATACCTTTGCATTTAACAGGTTTTAAGTCTAAAGCCTCTAAAAGTGTTTGTTTGTTTGTTTCATCTAACCAGACCAGTACAAGATACACTCTTCATTCTGCCCTTTGGTTCTAAAAACCTATCTGTTTTAAACACCAAATAATATTTTTATTTATTTATTCATATGATCGTTTCCTATAATAATACGATCATTTACATTTTGTTGGTGATGTTTTCAGTGTAGCTTTCCATTTTTCTGATTAATCATGTATATTAAACATTAGATTTGTAATCAATAGGAAAGAGGATAGAAACGCCGTACATATACCCTACAAAGACTGGGGATGAATTGGTAAGTAATTTGCCTTCATACTTTCCAGTTAATCAACATAGACTTCCCTTTCATTCATAAATATGAATGTAAATGTGTAAAAGGAGTATTGCATTTATCATCTGATTTTTGCAATCCCTTCAATGTTTTCTAACACATTTATTCAGCTAAATATATATTGAGCATCTACAATGTCATGTACAGAACAGTAGATAATAGAGACAAAGATTTGTCCGTAAAGAGCTTCCATGTGAAAGAGATACATGGAAGGTAAACCTAAAAACAACATAAGATTTAACATCAGTTCCCAAGTAAAGACAACAGAAAAGATGACAGGAGAAGAGAAATGGCTGTGGGCATGGGGGCACTATGGAGTAGGAAAGATGGAAACAGCAATGGGAAAAGGCAGACCTTGCAGATATCTGCTGCGTACCCTTTCAGTAATGTATAATCCGTATTTATCTTGCCCATTTACTGATCATTTTGTCTTGTGGAACTGGAGTTACCAACACACCAATTAGGGTATGATTTTAGAATACCTCCAAGCTCTGTCACGTAGAACTGTATGTTGATACCTCAGTTGTAGATGTTGATATTTTATTTTATTTTTAAATAAATTAATGTTTATTATTTATTTTTGAGAAAGATAGAGAGACAGAGTGCAAGCAGGAGAGAGGCAGAGAGAGAGGGAGACACAGAATCAGAAGCAGGCTCCAGGCTCTGAGCTGTCAGCACAGAGCCCAACGTGGGGCTCGAACCCACAAAACGTGAGATCATGACCTGAGTCGAAGTTGGATGCTTAACTGCCTGAGCCACACAGGCGCCCTGTACATTTTGATATTTTAGAGGAAAATGTGCTCTTCCGTGTGTTAGCCTTCAACTCGTGCTCAACAGCATTGATTTGAAATCTCCAAAACCTGTTGACACAAAAACGCACACTCAGAAATTGATCTCAGTTCTTCAGGTTAATGAAAGACACTCTGCTTTATTAAACAGTTGAGAATGTATGCTCAGGAGAACCAGCAAAGGGAACATTTTAAAAATCTGAGCAGCTAATATTGTATTTCAAATACGTACCATTCGAGTTCATTGAAATAATTTTTAACCTTCTCAATGTACATATAATTTTTTGTTGCCAGGTATATATAAAACCATCAATTTGCATAAGAGTTTTTGAATCATGATTGCTTCTATTTTTTTAAGTTTATTTTATTTATTTTGAGAGACACAGAGACAGCTCAAGCAGGGGAGAGGCAGAGAGAGAGAGAGAGAGGGATGGAGAGAATCCCAAACAGGCTCCATGCTGTTACTGCAAAGCCTGACACAGGGTTGAACTCTGAAAACTGTGAGATCTGGACCTGAGCCCAAATCAAGGGTAGGACGCTTAACCAACTGAGCCACTTAGGTGCCCCATCATGATTGCTTTTAAATATTTTTATTTTTTTACTAATGTTTTTAAAGATATAACTATTCTTTTTTTTTTTTTCTCTTGTACTTTGCAAAAACATCTTGAAAATAGGAAGGCTTTGTATAACAAAAGCAAATTTAATCTTTTTTCTTTCAAAATGTTAAGTTTGAGTCTGAGTTGGAACAGAAATCTTATCTTGTTCTCTCTGGTCTTGTTGTTTAGACTCCACACTGGTGCCGGTATGCTTGAATACTGATATCAATGTGGATGACTTGGGTCTCAGCCAATAGTACCAAAAGAATTCATTGTGATGTACTTTGTATCCTAGGTACATAGTAACATGTACTATGTGGCTACTTACTATACATATTCCTTTTATTTCTAAATTAGTTATTCTCATTATTATGAGCCACAGAATATTCCTTAGAAACACTCAATATAAAAAACTTTTTTTAAACTGTTTGTTGCATAATGAAAATTCAGAGAGCTTTAATATTTAGCAACTGCCTTTAGGTATAGTTTGTCAGTGTCCCTTCCATCCTTAACAATAGGCTTCAAAACTCCTGGTCACTTGCTAATAACTCTTCACTTCTCAAGAAATTGAATTGCTATAGGCACGTTTACTTAATAAACCTACAAAGAAAAAAATTAAATAGAAGATTCATGTACTTATCTCCTTTTCAATTGTTTTTTTTCTGTATTGCCATGCAAATATATTTTATTCTTTTGCCTAATGTATGAAGGTGTACAAATACATGTGCATTTAACAAAATTCATGTTTTGAAAAAAACTTGTTTATTTAAAAAATCATAAATATTTTATGTGAGCATGTTTGGACCAGGAGAAATATCTAATGAAAAGTAGGAGGCAGGAAAAAAGTCACAGTTTAAATTTGTGCAGCATCAAGATAATAAGAATTAATGGCATTACAAGGAATGGATTGACACTCTTTTCTGTTGCTAACCTTAATCAACTTTTTTATATATTGCACATAAATATATAATCTTAACTCTCCCATAGACTTTGTTGCTTTCTGTAAAGACACAAATGAGCAAACATAACAAACAAAACAGAAAAAAAAAAAAACATTGCTTTTATTAAGGAAATAATGTGACTACAAGAAGGGGTCTTAAAGAGTAAAGTTTTGATTACATTGTCTCTTAACAAGTTGCAGTCCTGGGTATACTCTGTTAAGGAGATACCTTCATGAACAGGAGCCCATTTGTAATTAGATAAGGAAGGCTGACAGCAACAGTGAATTAGTGACTCCCATGGACTGACAAGTATTGACTGAATACCGGGCTGTGTTTGAGATGGTGAGGCAGTCGATAAAAGCATCAAGGCTTGTTTGGAGTACCACTGCCAGCGATGCATTAATTTGCCGCCTGGAAAAGAGCCACAGACGTCCTTCCCCCATGTTTAGTGTTGATGAGGTGTAACTCTTAAATTTAATCTTCTGTTTACCACTAAGAACACTTGTAAGTGCATATGGCACCACAAAAGGGAAACAGAACAAGTAGCATATTTTGTATGAGTTCCATGGTGCAGCCCAGGTCTTGAAAAATAAACCTATGTGAACCATCAAACCAAATGTAGAAGAAAAAGTTTAACTAATCAGTTGAGAACAAAAGTGTTAAATGGTTTGGGGGAAGAGATAAAGAATAGAAAATGTTTCTAAACTACCTATGAGTATCCTTTATACACTTTTCTTTTTTTTTTTTTTAATTTTTTTTTTAACGTTTATTTATTTTTGAGACAGAGAGAGACAGAGCATGAACGGGGGAGGGGCAGAGAGAGAGGGAGACACAGAATCCAAAGCGGGCTCCAGGCTCTGAGCTGTCAGCACAGAGCCCAACGCGGGGCTTGAACTCACGGACCGTGAGATGATGACCTGAGCCGAAGTCGGCCGTTTAACCGACTGAGCCACCCAGGCGCCCCCTTTATACACTTTTCTATATACCATCTCAGTTGAATGAAAGAAAATAAATTTAAAAGGAAGTGCCATGAAGTTCATAAACACATTAGGGATATATTATCTGTATATAATTAAAGATCTCATCTCATAATTCTGTTTAAAGGCAAATTCTTCTCAAATACTTCCCAGATATCTTAAGACTTGTACATAAAGATATCTAGATAGGTAGATAGGTAGGTGGGTAGGTAGACAAATAGCTAGCTATAGATAGATATAGACATATATGTAGAAAGAGGGAGGGGGGAGGGACAGAGAGAGAGAAGTTATATAAAAGAATATTAAGGTATACTTTTATATGTGCTATTTATTTGGCCCATAATATACACCCATAAAATCCCACCAAAGCACCTAGATGTTAACACTGACCTTTAGAGCTCTCAGGTAAAAATATTATTGAAAAAGCATTACTTCTGGTCCAGATTTTACTGAGTTGCCTTTAACTTATTACCAGAACTCAGTATAACAATTTGCACATACTTATCACTATGAATTGTAATAATCCTCCACATGTGACCTTCAGAGTCTAATTAAATAAAAGTAGAATTTGAAAGTACTAGAGTATTTAAATCTCACTTGATTGCCAACATTTAATGTTGCCCACCTGCTGTAATAGAGGAAACAGTGAAGATAATCTGAAATGCCTTTTGGTTGTCCAGGAAGTTTCAACAGCTTAGGGTTTGTAGTGAATTCACACTGAACTTCTGTTGACTTGATTAGGTGACCTGCCAAGATTACCTGACATGCTGTGGAGAGGATGACTGTGGAGGGGATAAGATACAACCCATTCTCACAGGAGAAGCTAATAGAGTGACTTTTTCCTTGTTTCCATGTAGGTTGCAAAGCTGTGTGTCATTCTGGGGAAGAAACTCATCCACGATTGAGAATGTTAGGTCTGAATTTAAGATAGGATTGTTCTGCCACATTAAGTACTTTATCTCAGTATATAATTTTAAACATGTGAAATGACAAAAAAAATCAGGACATAATTGTAATATTTAGCTAATATTTTCTCACACATGCCTGGGATCCCTAAGCTGTAAAGTATATTTCCATTTCTAAAATCTTTGCAGAAATTAAAGAGGACAAAGGACATGACTCAACCAAATCACTCTGAACATAAAATGTTTAGACTGAAAAGGTATTATTGACTACTCTAACTAAGGAAAACGATGCACAAATATGCTGGCTTTTTGTGTCTTTCAGAATGTATTAATGATGTCTGTTATTATAGTATATGTAATTTGTCAAATGTTTAATTATACTGAAAATATTTTGAAATGCAAAGACACATGTAAATTGATTAACATACTTTGGTGGTTAAGTCCAATAAAGTTGATTAAATCAAGCATTTCTTAAGTAGGTAGAACTATTAACCTTTCTGTTATTGGTACATGATTGATTTTAGTTAAGGTAACCTTGAATCCTTCATGAGCCACAAAAATCAGTACAGTTTTAGCCATATGTATCCAGCTGTTATGAAATATCACCCTCTGATTCTCTGTAAGTGTTTCATTCATAGAGGTTTATTTTATTGCTTTGAAAATAACTTATGATTGGCAACGTTTTAAACCAACCTTAACAAAGCCAAGTGAGATTTAAGACTATCAAGAAATTTTCAACAGCTGAGACCAACTAGGTGTGCAACTCATATTGGTATCCTATACAGCACTAACAATTTATATTTATAGTAGTGGGCTAAGCCATATAACTCATTCACTCATTCACTCATTCATTCATTCATTTATTCATTCAACAAACAGTGTTTGAAGGACTAACAGTCAGTCCTTGTGCTTGGGGTTGGGACAACAAAGATCTACATAGCCCCCATGTTAAAGGAGTCCTTAGTCTAGGAGAGGAGAAAGACATGAAAATAAACTGTAAGGTGTTAGTGTGATCAGCGCAGTAATAGACATAGGTACAAGCTAGAACAGTAATTCTGAAGGAGGGAGTGATTAATTCTGTCTGAGGTGGGATGGGGGGGGATTGAATTCGAGCCCGTTCTATTGAATAATGCATGAGAGAGCAACAGTCCATCCTCCTAAATTGAGTAGTTTAGCCAAAGAGAGCTGCCAACCTATCGATCAGCTGATGAGAAGACAGACTGTAGAATGAGCAGGTAAATGAATAGTGAGCTGACAGAAGCAGGGCTCGGTGCCATCTGTAGCTTTATCCCTGGAAGTACAATGAGTTGGTGACCTGCACAGTCTCTCTATAAAGATGATGCCCTCCTATAGCAGAAGAAGTTTAAAAAAATAAAGGTACTAGTAAAGAATGTCTAGAGATGCATGTAACCGGGCCATAAATGACATTGTCTGAGACCTCCTGAATACAAGCCCTTTTCGTAAAATACAAGTCACCAAATCCATCCTTAAGTGAAAATGTTACTTAAGCATTTCTGAATGTTTTACAAGTTGTTCTTCCTAACTTAGGGGGTAGAAGAAATAAGAAAAAACAAACACAAAATCAAACAAACAAAAAACCTTTCCTTGAGCTTGCTCCCTTCCCTAAGCCTTTAGCATGTACCTACAGATTCCACACTATCTTTGCCACTCTGTATTTCACCAATGCCAACTCATGTTTTATTGTTACTAACCCATTAAATGTTTTCAAAACAAAACATAAACATGAAACACACCAACAAAAAACCTTGCTTGTTCCAACCTTCAAAGCTTTAAGTTTTTCCTCATCTTTTGCTCTTCAGTGATCTTTAGAAATTCCAGGAGACTCAAAGTTGCTTCTTCTCCAGTGTTGCCATAGCAATTACTTCCTCAACTAGACACATGGCCAGGTAGTAATGGTTGTTACAGGATGAATGTGTCACTCAAAATTCATATGTTGAAGTCATAATGACTGGTACCTCAAAGTGTAATTATATTTGGAGATAGAGTCTTGAAAGAAGTGATTAAGCTCAAATGAAATCATTAGAGTGGGTCTTAATGCAGTGAGACTGATGTCTTCATAAACAGGAGATTAGGACACATACACATACAGAGGGAAGATCGTGTGAGGAGACAGGGAGAAGACAGCCATCCTACAAGCCAAGGCGAGAGGCCTGAGAAGGAAACATCTCTACCAATACCTGATCTCAAATAATTTCTGGTGTTCAAGTTCCCCACAGTATGGTAGTTTGTGATGGGAGCCATACAAACTAATAGGATAGTGATGGAAGTTATTGTTTGCGTATTTTGTCAGGTTCAATTGCCGTGATACTTCACACAGACTGGACCTCTTGGTCACCTCCAGAGCATGGTACAGATCACTGTTCATATAGTAAATGCTTAGTAAATCACTGTTTAATTGATTAACTTTCTTATTTTCAAGTGATATGCTGTGATTCATAAAAATTGCTGCTATCCTGGTTGATTTGTACTATGCTGTTTATCACATGAACACTCAGTGCCAATTTCTCTGCTGTCTTTAATCATCATGTAGTTTACATTAGGTTGCATCTGAGGTTTATTATCTATTCCCTTATTGCCCTGGACATCATTAGATCCCATTAAACACCACCCAAACCTCCAGGATAAAAATATTTATAGGTATGTTCATTGAATGATTAGGAGCATGTTTATAAGATTGGTGTAATAAAAAGGACTCTAGAGGTTTTCTTATTTCTGGACATTACCTGAACCTCCAGAGCTGATGTTGACTAATTATAAAGTACATGTCTTTCATCCTTACCAATCTTACTTCACTTTTAAATTCTGAGATTCACGAAATATTTGGTTTCTTGAACATAATTCAAAACTAGCAGTGCAGCCATCCAACTGATGAAAATTTATGAAGCATTCTCCATGTATGAGGCACTGTGGGAGATAGGAAGATGAATTAGATGTAGATTTTTGCCGTTAATGATCTTACATTCTAATAAGGGATGACATGTGAAGTTAAAGAACTATGATAGAGTGGAAAGTATCAGATCTAGGAGTGATACAGGTAGAATGCTGAAAGTTCAAAGAATTGCTTCTGTCTGTGGGAACCGAATAGTGATTGGTAGAAAGTTGGCAATTGTATTGTGGGTAAAAACAGATGGTGGGTTTGGGTTTGCACACCAAGGACATGGAAGAGAGAGGGCATTTCAACCTGGTGGGATAATGTGAGTGAAAACACAGATAAGAAAATACCTGTGTTTTCTCAAATACAAGTAAAATGCAGTTATCAGATAATCCTTCAATGTCAGCTTAAAGAAATTATATTATTGTTTTGCACTGCTGGTGGGAATGCAAACTGGTGCAGTCACTCTGCAAAATAGTATGGAGGTTTCTGTAAAAATTAAAAATACAACTACCCTACAACCCAGCAATTGCACTACTAGGTATTTATCCAAAGGATACAAATATGCTGATTCGAGTGGGCACATGCACCCCAATTTTTATAGCAGTGCTGTCAGCAATAGCCAGATTATGGAAAGAGCCTAAATGTACATTGATGATGAATGGATAAAGAAGATGTGGTGTGTATGTATGTGTATATATATACATATATATGTATGTATATATGTGGCATATATGTATGGCATATGTATGTATACATACATACAATGGAGTATTGCTTGGTGATAAAAAAGAATGAAATCTTGCCATTTGCAACAATATGGATTGAACTATGCTAAGTGATATAAGTCAGTCGGAGAAAGATAAATATCATATGATTTCACTCGTGTGGAAGTTAAGAAACAAAGCAGAAGAACATAGGGGAAGGGAAGGAAAAATAAGGTAAAAACAGAGAAGGAGGCAAATTATAAGAGACTCTTAAGTACAGAGAACAAACTGAGGGCTGCCAGAGGGGTGTTGCTTGTGGGGATGGGCTAAATGGGTGATGGACATTAAGGGGAGCATGTGTTGGCATGAGCACCGAGTGTTGTATGTAAGTGATGAATCACTAAATTCTATTCCTGAAAGCATTATTACACTGTATGTTAACTAACTTGGATTAAATAATATTTAAAAAAAGAATTAAGAATTAAAAAAATAAAGAAATTATATTATCGTATAGAAAGTAAAAATACATCTACTATTTCTGAGTATGGGTCTCATACGAAAATATTCTGCTTCTTTTATATGTGTAATGAATTGGGAGAGAAAAGCTTTAGAGGATATTTTGGGATCTGCAATTGGGAAAATAAAACAGATAATACAGTGCTCATTTTTACATGCTCAGATTCTAGCATCGAGCCTGGCACTTAGTAGTTTACAGAACTTGCTGATGAATTAATTGTAACCACAGTCTGAAATAGCTAAGTAACCATAGAAATAGAGCATAACGGGTGGAGGAGATATCTGACAACAGATCCTTCAAAATTTGAGAAAGTTTTGTACAGATTCAAGGCCGCCATAGAAATAGGTCCCATCAAAAAGAGTGAGGGCGGAGAGAAGTTTATGTTGAAAGAAAATATGTTCATTTGGAGATCTACCATTTCAAGTATATCATAAACAACTTAGACTTAGATATAAAGTGGAAGAGTCATCAGTTTAGAATGTTAGTTCAGGACCAATTACTAAAGAAGACATTATAGGTGTAGGAAGACATTATAGGTGTAGGATATAGATAATGCTGAAGAACAGGTTTTTGAAGAATGAATATTTTTGGAAGAGAGAAGAAATCAAACCACATAAGGAAACAAGGCAGTGGTCAGACAAGTACAAGGGATACAAAACGTCAACATCATGGAGACAAAGGAGATTAGAAGTATACAACAAGAGCTAATGCTATGGGGAAACAAGTGAAATAAGTCAGGGGGAAAAGGCCAAAAGTTTAAATATCAGAAAGTTCAGTGATGATCTTATAAAGAGCAAAGTCCGTATATTGATAACTTTCTATTCTAAATGGCAAGGGGATAAAAAATAAGTAAGTGATTATTAGTAAGGTAGAAGGTGATAGTTTGAAAGAACAGCAGGATGAACAGACCCTTTAGGAGAGAAAGAGATGACCCAGGCAAGAGAGAAATCTAAATTCTGATGGAAAGCAACTGATGATGAGTGGACCTCAGTCCAAGGCAAATAGTTTCTCCAGAGCACAGAGGGCTGTATAGGACTTTTACCAAGACACAGGGAGGATTTGTTTGTTTGTTTGTTTTATTTTATTTTCTGTAATGAGAGCATGGTTTTTAATGGTTGTCTCTTTAAACCTGATAACAATTCTTGAAGGTAGATACAGTGATCCCATTTTACAGACATGGGAACTGTGGTTCCATGAGATTTCATCACATGATGCATATCATACAACTATTTGTGCCAAGTTAGAATTCTAACTGTTCATCTGGCTTCAAGCTTGCAACCTATCAGTTATTACTACTTTGCATTTTACTGATTTTTCTTGCTGATTGGCTAATACAAAGTTGCTTTAACCTTCTTTTGATTAGGCAATGTTATTTACAGATCTAACTGGTCTGCTGAATTGTTTTAGACAGACAGATAGATAGATAGATAGATAGATAGATATAACAATATCATACATACAAATATATAACATATCATACAATATGAACCACATTGGCATCAGCTGATTATAAACTTGTACTTTTAATATTCTGGAGGCAGGAAGTAAAAGCTGTACTTTTTCTGTAATCATTGTCACAAATGTAATCATTGCTACTGTTTCTCCTGCAAAATTCCCACTGAACTAAATGAAAATGAAGACAGTAAGACTGATCCTTCATTGTAAAAATAAAAATGAAACAGGATGTAGGATTAAATAAGCCCTCTATATTAAGATATTTGTTCTACAGAGTGGTTAGCAGAAGAATCAAAAATTAGTATTTGATCTTATTAAACTAACTTGTCTACCTAGATTAACTTGAAACTTCTGCCATTTAATGAAGTTAGACTATTTCATTTTAAATTAAAAAACAAAATTTTTTTTAACGTTTACTCATTTTTGAGAGACACAGAGAGATAGGGTGTGAGTATGGGAGGGGCAGAGAGAGAGAGGGAGATACAGAATCGGAAGCAGGCTTCAGGCTCTGAACTGTTAGCACAGAGCCGGATGCGGGGCTTGAACCCATGAACCGTGAGATTATAACCTGAGCTGAAGTCAGATGCTTACCTGATCGGGCCACCCAGGTACCCCTAATTCTTTCATTTTAAAATGTAATAAGCATAAGGTTTGCTTTTGCCATTCTTGGGAATCTGAAAGTTCTGTTTGGTGCCCAAAGGACCCATTTATCCAAAACCCAAATTCCACCTAAAGTTATTATATGCCAGTTTTAAATACATAATACTTAAAAGTAGACAAATAAACTTAAATATTTAGTTAAAAGCTTTATATTCATAATGAAGATTTTTATCTTTATAGTTGGCTTTGCTCTTGTTTTGTTAGGCAGATGACTATAAAGGACTTGTTGCACTTACAAAATACTTCTGTCCCACTGCAGAATCTGTACGTCTTTACATTCGATGTTTTGTAAATAATTTTACATACTTGTACTTATTTTTTTCCTTTTAAAAAACCCTAGGCAATCTCTAATTCTATTCGTTTCTGCATTTAGAATCACTACAGTAGGAAAAGCAATTATGCAATTCTTTTAATTTCCAAATCTCATTTTTTTCAAGAATAAAAACTAAAGTGTATTATGTTCAAAATTAATTTATAAATTTAGAATTGGTATGTATTTTCTTTCATCATAAAGCACTGGTGTAAGTATCAGAGAATAACTTTATCTCTTTATTTTAAAATTGAGCAAGAGATAAATTCAGTAATGTATAAAGAATGTTAAATATAATTGTTCTGATCCAGTTAGAAACACACTGTCTGTATCACATGTGTGCTATAAGTAAAATGGCTTCCAATCTCTGTATTACCATAAAATATTGGCATAATATTTTCAAATGAAGTAAATGAGAAAGAGTGTATTTTATATAATGTTAAACATGAAAAGTTCCAGGTCTACTATGCCTTGCTTACGTATTAATTCCCTTTGACACTATGTGGATTCTTCCTTCGAATTGCATGTTACAAAACAAAACAGAAAAAAAAACCAAAAACAAAAGGAAGGATGGGAGGGAAGAAAAAATGAAGGAAGAAGGGAGGGAAGGAAGGAAGGAAGGGAAGTTTGAAATCCAGTAGGCTTATTCACTTATACATGATTTTCTCTGAAGGGAAAAGGCAACCAAATGGACTTATAAACATATTGGGGAAATTAGTATTTTTTTCAACTAAAGGATTAAGTAATATGAAGGAAAGCACTAATATTTGTCAAAATAGAGGTACCTTTACCCTAGAGGGTTATTAAAGTCTAGATGTGTTTTATATGCAAAATGACCTGTCAGGATTTCGGGGAAAAATTCTGACACCTGCCTCCTCATTAATGCCCTAGAAACAAAGGTGAAGAGATATTCATACGTTTCTGGGTATGAATATTTTTAGATCAATAGCCTTGACAGAGCCCAAAAGCAGTCTAGAAGAAAAGGATTTTTTGGATGTATTTTCAAGCAATGCATGGTGGGAGATGGTAACATTTCTAGTTTAAGAGCAGGTATTTACAACTTGAAGCCAGATTATTTCTATAACTGTGTGTCTGTATGTGTGTGTGTCTGTGTGTGTGTCTGTGTGTGTCTGTGTGTGTGTGTCTGTGTGTGTGTGGGAGAGAGCGAGAGAGAGAGGCAAAGAGAGAGGGAGGGAGGGGAACAGACAGACACTTGGTGTTCTAGTTCAAAATACAAAAATTTTACTTAAATAGAACACATTTTTAAATAAAAGTATTGAGTTATATACTTTGTAAAAATGGACTTGTGTTATTCTAGCTGAATTAGAATCTTCGTGTGGGTTCTCTCATTCATTTGATTTACCAGTATAGTCTCTGAGAAATTCATTTTCCTGATGTGACTAAGTTTGAAATGCTGTTGTACTAATTTGCTTTGGTTTGACATGGTGAACTCTTGTAAACAGATATGATAGGGTTAAAATTTGGACCATCTTGAAGATTACATGGAAACTGAAGAAGTTCCAGGTTTGCTGAAACACGAACACTGCAGATAAGATTTGTAACAAACCCTCTTAGAAGTGACCATGGAAAGATGATAAATTGTATTTACCTCATATGTCATGATAACTGTTTTTTAAAGAAGATATCTGTGCCCTCTTTTATCGGGGGTATGGTAAAATGTATCACTTACAAGCACTCAATCACTATGACAAAGAAATAGCAAACCTTGAACATGTCAAAACAGTGCTTGTTCATTCTACTTCTTTTCTTGAATGCAGACTTTATTCTCCGTTTTATATCCCTGAAATAATTAGTCTTTAAAATATCATGTTTATTGTATGGTGAGATTTTTATTAAACATGTAAGTAGGTATGTGAATATACACAATATATATATTATTTTAATATAAAAATAAATGTTAGAGTAAAAGAAAATATTTGGTTAGGACAGCAGTGTATGTAGTTGTGTCTTATGCAGAACAAAGGCAATGGTTTTAAACAAGTTAGTTGAGTTTTGTGGTACTACAATCAGCTCAAGTTACTGATCTTAGCGGTCTTGTCCATGTTCTTTATCTCTCCATGAAAAAGTAGTTCAGGCTGATTTAGCATTGAATTTGAAACTACGTATCTGTTTCACGAGGCATTTTTCTATGTGAAATGTGAACCTTTTTCTGAAGAATGCATGAGTTTTTGCAAAGAAGATCCATATCTCCATTAAACACCCATTATATTCCAAACATTCACAAAAGACTAGAATACAATTAAAAATGAACAATTAACTTAAAATTATTGGAAAATTCTGGCTGTGCCAGACAATACTCTTGTAATCATTTGCAACTTGTTCAGGGTAGCTTTATCTCTGTGGAAAATAGTAAAAGTGAATTCTGATCTCTACTCTTAACTGTCGTGTGCCAGATGTTTCTCAAAATAAAAGATACTGTCTCTGAAAGCTCTGTAAACAAATCTTGACCTGAATGCTGTCTTTAGCATTCCTCCCAATTTATCCGATAAAAATGAACTCTATTTTCTTTTCAGACAAAACCTATATAACTTCTTTTTAGAAAAAACAGTGAAGCAGCATTATAATTTGTCAAATACTCACAGGATCTTGGCAGGCAGCATCTAGCAAAGAAGCATTACATTTTGGCTGAACATACTTTGTACTTTTATCTTGGCTAAAGCCTTTTTAAAAAGAATATGCCTGAAAAGAATTTGTTTCTGCTGTCCTATACTACATTTTGAAAAGGAGAGTTTTATTCAGTAATTACACTCTTAGACTATATGCAATGCGAGGTGTGTATACACAAGTTCATTATGCTGGTGTGACTTTCAGGAACTTCTGAAATGGTAATACCTATTTTCCTTCTATAATTTATAGTGGTGTACAAAAGTGCTAAAGTTGTTTATCTTAAAGGTGAATGGCCCCACTGGCAAGAAACACGTACAAGAAATTCAGGGGAAAAAAAGAAGTTTGCATCTCAGAAGTAATTTTAGTATAAATGCTCCTAGGGGCACCTGGGTGGCTTAGTCGACTGAGTGTCCGACTTCTGCCCAGGTCATGATCTCACGATCTGCGAGTTCAAGCCCCACGTTGGTTTCTGTGCTGACCCCTCCCCTGCTAGCTTTCTGTCTCTCTCTCTCTCAAAAGTAAATGAACATTAAAAAAAATAATAAAAAAATAAATGCTCCTAGAAATACCTCAATCATTATAAACAACAACACAAATTTTAAGCAAAAGTGCAGAATTTTAGGAAGATGAAAATAAATAACCTTGCCTTTCACATATAGACTCTTATTTGATACTAAATCACAGGTATTATACATCTCTGGAATATTTGTTTAAGTTCTTATGGTCAGTAATAGAAAGTGAAAAAAAAAAGTTATGGAAAATAATATAATATGAGCTACTTTATATTAATGACTTACTGGGTGACCGATATTGTACTTTGAGAATATTAGTGTATTTATTCCTAAAACAACCCTAATGAGCAATGTAAGATTACTGTGCGAACAAGTTATTGTGAGCACCTTAATTTTTTTGACCTGTTGTGCTACCAGTGAGTCCAGTTGAGAGCCATAAATTGAGCAGAGAGTCTTAATTGTTCAGGGACTCAGTGATAGAGCTAAATACTCATGAGGGATTTCTCCAGATCATTCAACTCTTTAAAAGTGCGACCTAAGGCAGATAGGAACCATGATCTCTAGGGATAAGAGGCTAATGCATTAAACTTGCACACTAGCTTGCCTTTGGTATTTACCATTTTGTCCTTGCTTTTCCTTTTTACCTGCTAAAACTCAAGGCAGTAGGAATGTTTTAACACAAATATTGTTGAAAGCTTAACCCAGTTGGGCAAAGACTACAATTTATGATTTGGTTGTTAATTAGACTTAAAGAACAAAGCTGATGCTGTTCCATTTAGTGAGAAAAGTCTCTGAGGATGGAGAACTGACCAATATTGGTTCTCCTGCTGGGAAAACACTATGCATAAACAAGTCCCCAGGGCTTCATTACTGAGCCTTTTAGACAAACACAAAATGCATTTTAGTTTATTTGAAAATCCTTACAATGAAGCTTTATTGTACATCTATAAATTTTCACGTTGACATGTCAAAGACTTGTAAAAGTATACTGGCAAGTAGGATAAACATTATAAATAGCACTTTTCTTTTAAATGTAAGATGATTGTGGATAGTACACAGCATGGTCATAAAATGAATAATGATTCTGTTTGGGGAAGCAATTGGTGGGGCTGAGTGGTAATATCCAAACAGAGTGGTAAACTACATTGAAAAAGCAAGCATATTCACATTGTTCAGAAAAGTTGGGTATGTAGTTTTTGATGCTTAGCAGAGAAGATATGTCTTTCTTTTATCTAAGGCAGTTTAAAAATAAAATGTAAATGCCAATATACCCTCGATGCACTTATCTTACCTTCATAATTTTGTTAAAAAATGTGTTCTGCTTTATGAGTATGTTTAATATGTTGGCTATGCTTTTGTTTTTCTTTTTTGAGGGGAAGTATATTTGTCTAAGAATTTAAAATGAGTATTTTCCAATTCTTAAAGTCAGTGGGTTCACACTACCACAAATTTCTCTAATTTGCTGGATTGTCTTTATGCATTCGTTGGAGACAATTCTTTTAGAATCAGTGTAACTTTATTGTTTTTTAAACATTTTATTTTTAAGTAATCTCTTCGGCCAGTGTGGGTCTCGAACTCATGACCCCGAGATCAAGAGTTACGTGCTCCACCAACTGAGCCAGCTGGGTGTCCCTGGAATAAGCAGAGCTTTAAATTTTAACTGCAGCTACTCAGGTTTAGTATTAATCCCAATATTAGCAAAACGAGTTATCTGCGGATTGACTGGAGCCACTAGGTAACTTTTCTTAGCCAGTAATTTTTTTAAGTATTTTCTAATGGTCCTATAGACAACAAATGAGGTGCTCTTAGTCATTTATTATTAAATTTGAAAGTTCTTTTCCTTCTCAATGAAACAGCACTGTTTTATTTTGATATGTACTGTGCTGTACAAATAGAATATGTTTCCACAGTATGTTCACAGAAGTGCCTGATTTGTAAGTGGAATACCAATTTAAAAGGTAAATGTTATTTCAATATGGTTTGAGATTTCACCCTGGTGGGATAATCACAACGAGAAGGAGTAGAAAATGGCTTTTAGAACAAAATTTGTGATGTTATAGTCACTTCTTGGCTTCAGAGATAATGCCGGTATCCAGGGCAGAGTCCTGCCTAGCTCTTTGAAAAATTATACAGAAAGGACTCTTCTTGATGTGAGGGCTTACTAAGATGACCAGTAGGGAAGTTCTGATGAATCTGTGGACCTTTGGAATCATCATTTTTAAGGCAACAAAATAATTTAATAGACAAATTTCCTTCATTTTGCTAATTGGATCATGACCTTGGGTTAGCAGAAGGTGAGAATAGGCCATGACCTCATCAGCAAGGGTAAATAAAACCATATCATCACCCTGGTGGTCATTCTACTAGTCAATCCTTGGAAGGATTTCTTCTTTGCTAAACCCCATATAGGTCTCAAAACTTACAAAAGCACATAAGATTGAAAAAAAAAATACAAGAATGAAAGTGAAGCATTCTCCTTTTTCTGAAGTTCTACTTACTGATTATAGCTGTACTAAGAATTATGTATTTTACCAATGTATGTAGGTCTATTTTTTTTAATATGGAAATCAGGAACCTATCTATTCAAATATTAGCTTAGTTTTGTATTCTGTTTTGTTATTCCCAAACGCTGTCAAAAATCAAAAGCAAAACAACAACAAAAGTGCACAAAGACTAACTTATGTGAGATGACAGGTTATGCAAACACAAATGGGCATGGGATACTGATTCGAAGATTTTGTCTTTATTACTTCACATCCCACCCAGAAAAACATCCTAAATGTTACAGCTAGTTCTTAGAGTTACAATTGATAGTAAGATCAGTGGCAGCTTAATCCAGTAGATCAATTTACAGCCTTCCTCCAAAGTCTCTAGGGGACTCTCCTGTGAAACTCTCTTCTTGTCATTGGCCTCATTCACTGCTAAAATCTAATTGTCCTGTGTCTTTTTCATGTAAGTTCACTTGTGTCAAAGTTAACATGGTTATTTGTTACCTTTAGTAACTCCTTTCTTAGGTGTTACTTAATCTCTCTTTCATATTCTCTGGTCACTCCAGATTCCATACTCTTTCATATATTAACATTCTGTTACTGGATACAATAGGTTAGTATTTAATATTTCTTTCATTGGCTACAGAATATTGAGTTGATTTATTCAGCTCAGTAAGTGTTTACTGAGAACTCATTAATTGCCAAAATGATAGGTTCATAGGGTAAATCTAAATCATGTTTACGAATATTTTTGACTAAGCTGAAAAAAATGTTTACAAATTTTCTGGAATAAACATCAGGTTAACTGCTATTGTTAACTTATAGTGTCATAGACTTGTGTTTTTTAGAACTTCCCATGAAATGACAGGTTTTTATCCTTCAGACAAAAATTGAAAAAAATAAGACTACATTAATGAGTTGTTAGAAACAGCATTGGACGAAGGAGTAATTATAGTGTAAAGCTTGATTTGTAATATTTGATTCATATCAGAAAGTCATTTTTCATACTAATCATTATAATTTCTTAAAAATTGAATATCAGATGGCTCTTAGAAGAAGAATTTCAGAATAAAGGGGCAATGTTATCAGGATTTTCCATGTTGGAAATGACATTAAAATATCTCATCTCTCCCTCCCTGACATAAGTGTGTTATTTCCTTTCAGTGACTAACAAGTTTTTTAAAATAACTAATTTTGTTCTCAATTTCATTAAATTCAAATAAGCATGTCTTTTTTTTCTTGTTACATTTGCCAAAGTAGCAATTTGTCATTGAAACTTTTATATTATACTTGACTTGTTTACAAAATATAGAAGTTTTTTTTTTTTCATTTTAATTTCTGCATATCCATTACTTTGGTGAGCTGGAGAAGTATAAGAATTGTTTGGTGAGCTGGAGAAGTATAAGAATTGGTCAATGAAATGTTAAGGAAGCATTTTTGAATAGAGATTGAATGTAATTTTTTAAAAAAGGATAACTTACCTAAGGTGCTTCTATACAGCTTTTCTATCTTCAAATGAAAGTAGATGCACTAATGATCAAGTTCAAGAAAAGAACTCTTAGACTGACAGTAAAATTATAAATAAACTTAATTAAAAAGAAGAGTAGATAGGATAAAATAATTTTAAAGGTTATATTACTTCATTTTGATAATTAATCAGGCACTTAAGATTTCTGGAAATATCATAGTTAACAGCAAACATTTTAAATCTGTCATATCTATAATAGTAATTTTTTCTAGTTTTATTTTATAAGAAAAAATTTAGAATGAAACACCACCAAGTATAGACTTCCAGATACAGTGTGTACTTGCCTTGCAAATTTCAAAAGGAAACACACTTGTTATGGAAGTACTGAAATGTATAGAACCTAAATCTATCAAGTTAACTGTCAAGTTAACTGTCTTCCAGGTCCCTCTCTCCACCTACCAGGCCTCATTAAATTAATCTGAAAAGAACACTATCTCTTTAAAGCTGGGAAAGTATTGTGCTGATGAGCTAGGGGCAGCCCACCAATTGGCAGACCCATTGGGTGATAAATGTCCAAGGACCTCTAGGCTGACGACACATTTTTCATCATTAACCAGCCCATGGTAACCAGGGCCACTCACATTGATTCGAACTAGGGGGCATCATCTGCTGTTAAGAGGGTGATGAGTCACTAAAAATGAAGGCCTGAAACTAATCAAACATGTTTAGAGCATTCCCTGGCACCTTGCTGGAGGGCAGCCGTAGAGAGCTTAAATAGAGGAGCAAGAGACAGGTAGAGCAATGCTCTGCTTGCTTCTTATGAGAACATGAGAAATCCATTTGAAAACCTGTCATGTGATTTTAGCTATTATACACTGTAGTACAACTGTGTGTGTGAATTAGCCCAGTACTACCTGTACTTAAGTGTCTCATTAAAAATGTAGTTTTGAAATATCATCCTTTTAGTTGGAAAATGTAGGAACTCAGTTATAAAGAATCAAAATTCTCAAACCAAGATCTATTTGGGATTCTTAAATAGTTTTTGTAAGTTTGTAATAAATTGTTTGAGAAGGATTTTAATATTTCTATTACGGAATTAACAAAAATTGATGGGGAAGAGACCATCTCTTTTCCCCTTGCAAAATTCAACAAAATTAGTTAAATTTGGCTCTTTTATACTTTTAAGATTATTTTTTTACCTAATAATTTAGTATGTATTTTATCAGGATACATTTAAATATATTTGGCAGTTCAAAGGTATAGGTACATATATTATACATAGACACTTTATTATTTATGTGTGCATGCATTCATTTTAAGTCAATCTTTTATTATTTTAATTTATATGGGTAAAAAAAAATGGCCCTACTTAAGGCACAACAAGAGATCCAAAAGATAATGGTTAAGCAAACTTCTGAGACTCAGATAAACACAGAAAAACAATCAAACAAACAAGCATGTTCTTTATTTGCTGCTTGTACCTGCTTAAGCAAAATCAGAAAAAATTAGGAGATAAATTTCAATGATTAGATTTACTCATTAGAAAATTTAACTTATGTAACTATATATATATATATATATATATATATATATACACACACACACACACACACAATAGAATCAAAAAAAGTAGGGACATTTTGGAAATAATTTCATTTAATTAAGGAAGAAAAAAGAGAGACCCAAATAAATTCTTTTTTATAAAGAAGAAAGTAGAAAGAGGAAAAAGACAAAGTAAAATGAATAATGCAAAACCTCCAACTGTTCAGCTAGGTCCAGTGTTCTCATACATGAAACCATTGGCTATTTCCTAAAATATTTTATGGTTTCATGAAAAAAAAATATATATATATATTTCTGTTGGATAGGAAGTCTTCCACATGATTTATCTGGGGGAAAGTCATCAATCCAATTTTGAAATCTTATTTCTTCCAAGTTCCCCAACTGGAATTTCACATATACTATGTTTGCAAGCTTAAAAAGGACTACGTATGTAGTTATCAACCATTTCTACTATTGACTAAATTTATGTGGAAAGCTTCATTACTGAGCAACAGATGGCCTGACTTTATCTACCTGGTGATGAATGTTCACAGTCTGAATATTCTTAACTGGGACTGTATGACACAGTGCCAAAAAGTAACTGGTTACTAAGCATCATGTAGGAGCAGAGTGGAAACTGGTTAAATTCTTATGTTCTTTAAAAAACAAATTTCACTGGGGAGTTTGTTGGTTCCAGTGAAACACAACTGGGGACTATTCAGAAAATGGCTGGGGGGTGGGGGGAGAAGAAATTGGTCTGAACACTGCTGACTTCTATCTTTATGCCATTCAAATGGAAGTGACAGTAAGTCACACATCCAAAGATCCAAATACAAAGAAGATGAGAAGTAATTCATTTAGCTTCCTGTCATAGGCAAAATAATCGACCTCCAAAGATGTCCACATCCTAATCTCAGACCTGTGACTATGTTGTCTTACAGGGCAAAAGGGATATTCCAGCTGTAATTGTTAGGGCTTTGAGATGAGGGGGTTATCCTGCATTATCTAGGTGGAGCTAATCTAAATACACAGTCCTTTGGAGCTGAGAGCCTTCCCAACTGTACCCAGAGTGACGTGTGTCTATGAGAGGTGGGTCAGAGAGATGCACCATTGCTGGTCTTGAGGATGGAGAAAGGGGCCACCAGTCAAATCTCTCTATTTGGTTTATCTTCTGACTTCCCAGATCATAATCTTCACAAGGGCGTCAAGTTGGTCCTGTTCACAGTGGTATCATTGGCACTCGACATAGCACCTGACATATAGCTGGTGCTCAGTAAATATTTGCCTGAATGAATAAGATAGTGAACAAATGAATCAATGCTACAGAACATGGCTTTTCAACTTCTGTAACCCATAAATATAAAAGAAAACTTATGATATCCTAGTTATATTACTTTGAAATAATGTATATTCATTGGACATTAAAACAATTGGGGGAAAGCCCTTTATATCCAGTGTATATATTTTCCCAAGCTAGTCAAGAATTCCCTCTTGACTGTGACCTGCAAACATCTGCCATCTTGCCATATTCAGAAATTCAGCTAGAGGAGAAAGAGAAATGCAGTAAGGCAGATATATACCATGCATTTGGAGAGCTAGTATTCTACCCTTAGATTGAGTGAAGGCCTCAAAATTGGATGTATCTCATATGATCCTGCCACTAAGGTACATTCCCTTCATGTAACTTGTTTCATTTGAGTAAGACACTAAACAAGAATGATCCACCTTCAAAATGATTAGAAGTTAGGGTAAGTGCTGAAAAAAAAAATTAAACAGCATGCATTGATAGAAAATAGCAGAGAGGCTTGGTCAGAGCGGTCAGCACTGAGGAAGGAAGAGTTAATCTGAAATTTGAGAATGGAAGGAATTTGTCTCATAAAGACCCAGAAGAAAAGAAGTCTAGGAAGAAGGAACCACCTGCCTAAAGATCCTGAACAAAATAAGCAGTTGGCTAATTTAAGAATTGAAAGAAGCCCCAGTGGCTGGGGAGGAGTGAACAAGGTTTGGAGTTATCTCACAGGAGGATGGAAGGCCATGATAGCCTGACTGCGTGAGCTTTTGAGAACCAAGGTAAAGAGTTTCAATTGTATAGGACTTAGGCTCCAAAATGTTTCTTAGAAAGGCAATTCATTTCAATAAGTATTTAATAAAAATATACTCTGTGTCCAAGTGCTTGGTCTTCAAGGATAAACTTTAAATGGTCCTTACTCTCAAAGACCCTAGACTCCAGGGAGACAGATGTGTAAACAGATAATTACAATACAGTGTGATACATATAAATGACATAGTGATCAATAGTAATGATTCCCAGAAGGATGATATTCAGTAGTTGGTAAAGTGAAGTGTTATCCTTCTGGTGAAAGATATCTTATAATCTCTTGCAGGATTCCTTCCTGGGTTTTCATTCCTTGTGGTAGTACTTCTTGACTCCTTTTTTTAATGCAAGTGTTTTCTCTCTTTTTTTGCTATGCATTGGTGCATTGGGGGTTTTATATAAGGTGGCTTGAAGCATAAGCTCTTTGCCTATCTCCCTTGGCAACTGAATAGAGAACCAATAGATAGATATAGAGAAATAGAGAACCACTATTTCTTTAGGCAAGCTCTTTGTTTATTTCTCCCTTGGCAACTGAAATAGAGAACCAATAGATCAACCAATAGGGTTGATCACTATTTGGGGAGCTGGAGGCATCAAATGAGCTAGCTGAAGGTTTGAGTAAGTGCACTGAGTCACTGCTATCTAAATGGTGGTGTCCGGGTTGTATTCAGGGAGCGAACACAAGAGTATTGAGGAAAAAAAAATCACAAATGCTAATTCAGCTATTTTCATTGTAGGTGAAAAGGCAGTGATTCCTTGGTCAAAATGGTTGAGGTCTTGTCCCTCAGCTGATACATCTGTGCACAGTAGGCAGTGATGCAGACTATTCTCATTCTGATAGTGTCTTTGCATCACATATGAATAGTGTACTCATAGAGATTTATGAGTTGACATGGAAATGTCCCATTTACACATTTTTGAATGTAAAGTGTAAATGTAGAAAGAGCATGATTTCGGGGCGCCTGGGTGGCGCAGTCGGTTAAGCGTCCGACTTCAGCCAGGTCACGATCTCGCGGTCCGGGAGTTCGAGCCCTGTGTCAGGCTCTGAGCTGATGGCTCAGAGCCTGGAGCCTGTTTCCGATTCTGTGTCTCCCTCTCTCTCTGCCCCTCCCCCGTTCATGCTCTGTCTCTCTCTGTCCCAAAAATAAATAGACGTTGAAAAAAAAAAAAAAAAAAAAAGAAAGAGCATGATTTCATTTGTATAAAATACATTTAATTTCTGTGTTTTTACATGTCTATGTATAAGAAATGATGTGCAAGGATTCAACAAGGCTATTTACTCTTGGAAAGGGGATCACATTTAGAAGGTGTTATGGGCTGCTTTCATTTTTTTGTTTTTTAGGTTTCTTTTTAGTGTGCTTTCATTTTAACAATTTTATCTCAATGATTTACAAGGATTTGGTAGTAATGAAATATATACCAATAGTGTGTGTGTGTGTGTGTGTGTGTGTGTGTGTGTGTGTGTGTTTATGTGTAACCTGTATAATCCATCATATAGTCTAATTACTGTAGGCAAAGGGTATAAAATAGAAAACAATTCAAAGATTCTAGATATGGTTACTTTTGGTAGCTGTGCTTGGTATCGGATCAGTTTCAGAGCCACAAAAAGCAACACAAGAAATGCAACTTAGAAAAATTAAAACTGTATTACCCCCCTAATTGGTCATATGAATTTTTTTAAAAATGGTGTTTACTTTGAGGTAAGGGTTATTTGAGGTCCCCATCCGTTGGTCTATTTGTGTCAAGTGCAGATGGTATTCTTCATCTAACGTGTAGACTGGATGTTCCTTCAATTGTGAGATTTTATCAGAAGAGCCATAGTTCAGCTGCTTTCTTAGCCTTGACTGTGGACTAAGAAAAAAGAAGACAATCACAATGAGATTGTTCTTAAAAGCAGAGGTCCCTGAAAGCCAGTTAATTTTCTTAAAAAAAATATATATATATATATGTAAAATACATATTTTTATGTAAAATATGGTGTGTTTGATATGTAGGGGAAGAACAAATCTTTCAATATCTTAGGATCATGTCTGAGGCTCTCTAACAAAAGAATAGAATAAAAAAGAGAAAAGCATACAAATTTATATGAATTTATAATGAAATGAAGACCCAAGGCAAAAACCTAAGTGCGTATATGTATGAGGTTGAATGAAGAGAGGCAGTTGTGGAAAAGTAACTGAATATATGGAGAGACTAAAACAAGATACAAGTATTTTAACAAGGTCTGTTTGTACAGTATTCTCTCATCCTGGACTCCTCATCTCTGGTGTAAGAATGTTTCTTTCCTTCTGGTACAGGGAGACCATCTTTCACATGGGAATTTAATTTCCTGCTTTCAGGATGAAAAAGGATCAGTGCACCCTTCTTGGACCTGCTAATTTCCAAATGCCTTTAGCTCAAAATAATCCTTATAGCAAAATGGCATATTTTGGGGTGTCATACTCTGTCATCCTTCAGATAAGAGTGACTGGAGAGCACATATTATTTAAGCACATTGTCTCTGAATGACATGCCAACTGGCAGCCAAGGATTACTTCAGACACTACAGGCCAAGCACTCCCTTCCCCCAGTGAAGCCTTCAGACTCTGAGTAATCCATAACTGCATGGTTGCAGGTCTCTCTTTGCTGTAATGAGTATTTGTGATTTGACTGTAATTAGCGTACATGCTGCCTTTGTCATTGCCTCTGTTCTCCTAGTTATTATTTCTCGAGCACCTACTAGGTGCTGGTCATTTTTAGTGCTGTATCACTTAGTTATTCTTACAACAGCCTTGAAAGGTAAGGTAGTGTTAACCTCATTGTGCAAAGTGTGGAAAATGAAAGCTATACTGATTTTAACTAACTTGGTCAAGGACACACCTCCCATAAAATGGGATGACCTGGAGTTGAGCACAGGTCTTTCTGGATTCTGTGCTCTTTCTACAACTTCACAGTTTTTTCCTTTGGTGAGGTGATATCTCACTATTTCATCATTAAGAGTTTTATAAACGCAGGCACCTGGGTGGCTCAGTTGGTTAAGTGCTGACTTTGGTTCAGGTCATGATCTCACAGTTCATGAGTTCAAGCCCTGCGTCAGGCTCTGTGCTGACAGCTCAGAGCCTGGAGCCTGCCTCAGATTCTGTGTCTCCTTCTCTCTCTGCCCCTCCCCTGCACATGTGTGTGCACTCTCTCTCTCTCTCTCTCAAAAATAAAATAAACATTATTTATTTATTTTTTTTTTTAATTTTTTTTTTCAACGTTTATTTATTTTTGGGACAGAGAGAGACAGAGCATGAACGGGGGGGCGGGGGGCAGAGAGAGAGGGAGACACAGAATCGGAAACAGGCTCCAGGCTCTGAGCCATCAGCCCAGAGCCTGACGCGGGGCTCGAACTCACGGACCGCGAGACCGTGACCTGGCTGAAGTCGGACGCTCAACCGACTGCGCCACCCAGGCGCCCCAAACATTATTTTTTTTTAAAAAGTTTTTTAAATGTCATAGGATAATGTAAAAGGAAAATCCTTCCAAAAAGTAACAAGTTCCATTGCAGCCATCTCAGATTAACTTGGAATTTGAGCATATGATGTAAATTACAATTTAATTTTTTTATTTTTAAATAAAATTAAATAAAATGTAAATTAAAAAATTTATTTTTAAAGTTATATCCACTGTGTTGCTCTTTATACCTCTGAAATTGATTTAATAACAAGATCTCTAAACTTGAATAGACCAACGAACAACATAAAAACAGTTTGGAAACTCATATTTTTTTTGGCCGATGCTATAATCCCCAATTTTCCATCTATAAATTCTATATAAAAGTAGTTTTGTTTGCCTTGTATCCCCGGTACATGGCACAATAACAGAGTGTTTCTGCACTGCTTGGAATGTTAACAGTGAACTGAGCTTAGAGCATCTATTGCGTTTGTCACCTAAAATGTACTTTTCGACCTTATGCATGACTATATGCATAACTGGACTGGTGAGTTCAGGGAAGACATACCCCAACTTTAGAGTAAAAGAATTATTGAAGAATGTGTTAAAAATCCACACCCATGGACCCACTCCTCAGAGATTCTAATTTAATGAGTATGGGGCAGAGATTAGGAACTTCTGTTTTTCAAAAGCATCCAGGGTAACTGGGGGACACATGGTTAGACTTTGAGGGAAATGGTTGGGTTATATGACCTTCCAAGTTCTAAATATAATAAATCAACAATACACTTACATACCACAGAGTAATACTTCAAGGTTGTGAAAGAAAAAAAAAAGAAATGAAAAAGCAAACCAAACAACAGAAAACATGTCGATACAGAAAGCAATCATGAAATCATGAATTTGGATAGGATACAAGGAAAATAAATGTTTTTCTCTTGGCTTTTCATTGAAGATCTCTGTTATACTTCTATTATCATAATAAATAATAAAATATAATACAGTTTTTATACTAACTGGATTTTTTAAGTTTATTTACTTGTTTTGAGAGAGTGAGAAAGAGCATGTGAATATGAGAGCAAGGGAGGGGCAGAGAGAGGGAGAGAGATATCCCAAGCAGACTCCGCTCAGTCAGTGAAGAGCCTGACACAGGGCTCGAACCCATAAACCATGAGATCCATTACCTGAGCTGAAATCAAGATTTGGATGCTTAACTGACTGTGCCACCCAGGTGCCCCTGGGTCTTTGTTTTAACATCAGTGGTGTTATTTCTGTGAAGAAACACCTGTATTCTGAAATTTATATTAAGATACAATGCTATATAACTGCCAATAGCCAACTTACTAAATATTGTTTTTATGAAGATTATACCTTGATCTTCAAAGACAGACAAATTACGGATGGCCTACTGGGTTTACTAACTTAAAAATTATACATCTATTTTGCTCACAAATTCCTAAGATTTAAACTAATTGCGTATACAGGCTATTTAGAGCTAATTTGTGGGTGTGTATGATTCTCATGTAATCTACATTTTGATTAAACTAGTAGCTTTAATTTTGGCATGTTCAGATAGGTATGCACCTACTTAGAAGTCAAAGAAAGAGTGAAGAATAATAAATATCAAAGATCAGAGAGAAGCCAGCCAACTGTGAAATTGCTGATTGCGGGGCTTTTTCTCTGAGTTTTGACCATATGTTTCAAACTGCTATAGACACGTTTTCTGAAGTGTGGAACACTTCTACCTCATGGTACTTTATTCTAATTTGCTCCATTTGATTACCTGTCTGTCTTCTGGAGGAACAGAGAAAAGCTGAATGGTTTGAAGAAAAACATTTTAGTGCTATTCCAGGAGAGATAACATAGTAACAACCACTAGTGAGTGTCTTTATGTGAGCCTGTCCTATCACCCTTGTCATTAAAACATGGGGAAATGACCAGGTGGGGCTTATGATCTAAAATATAGTTATTCCTATCTGTCTAACTCCATTATTGCTTTAAAATTTATTCTTCATAGGCAATTTGATTTTCCTTAGCATGAGTAATGAAGTCATTATGTCAGAAAGCCCTCAACTTAATACTTGATTTCCTTCCTTTCTTCCTTCCTGCCTTCCTGCTTTCCTGCCTTCCTGCCTTCCTGCTTTCCTGCCTTCCTGTCCTCCTTCCTTCCTCTCTTACTGTTTAGCACTCACTGTTGTTCCCCACTCCTTCTCCCTCTCTTTTTGATTATATATCTCCTCTTTCTTCCTTTCTTGCATTCATTAAATATTTACTTTATTGCCCATGAAGTATCTCTTCGGATGACTGTAGCAGCCCCATGAAATCAAATGACTCAACTCAGAATTACATGACTGAATTTAACTGAAAAGGCTTTTGACAAGAAACACTCAGCAAGGATGGTTTCTAGCAGAGCTCTCATTCAGAGCTTCCCCAACAGAGATATTTTCATCCACAGTGCCTTTTAGCATGTAGGAACATAGAATCTCATCCCCTCATAAACTGCAGCTGGATTGGTTGCCAGCAGAGAATTCTGAGAGCCCACTCATGCTGTAAAGTCATCTGGGATTTGGAGGAAGACCTGTCTCTCTTGGCATTGGAAAGTGGATTGTTGTGTCCTACTGTGCCTAAAGGAATCAAATAAAACAAGTAATATGGCTCTCCATTTCCACATATGCTGGAAGACAAAGTATTGCACATAAATGTGCCATCCTAGCTATGTGAAGGGTTTGTGCAATTTGTAGGATATTTTTTTTTTGCTAGAAGGGCACCTCACCCACTTTTCTGATTTTGTTGGTCAATAGTATTAAGAAATTCTTGGTGCAAATATGTCATGGAATAATTGATCGCATTCAGTTCTTGTGGGTGAGGCATAAACTGTTTATGGCATTTTGAAAGTTTGCAAATCATCTTAAGAAACTATTTTTTTTTCCTGGAAATGCTTATAATATAAAAATAGGTTTCACATTTCCTTGGGAGGGAAAGCTGTGTAAGTGTGATTGATGTGTAACTAAGGCACCAGGATCCAATGATAGTGCTAACATTTAAAGTGGCAGGTTTAGGGGTACCTGGGTTAAGTGTCTGACTTCAGCTCAGGTCACGATCTCGTGGTTCATGGGTCTGAGCCCCTCATCAGGCTTTGTGGTGACAGCTCGGAACCTGGACCCTGCTTCGGATTCTGTGTCTTCCTCTCTTTCTGTCCCTACCCTGATTGTGCTTTCTCTCTCTCTCTCTCTCTCTCTCTCAAAAATACCTAAGTAAACATTAAAAAAATAAAATAAAAAAATAATAAGTGGCAGGTTTAAAGTGTTTGAATGTACTTGCTGTTTAAAAGTTACTGAATCAAATTTGCCTTTTTCAAAAAACTAAATGCCAATTTACTAATTACATATATATATATTTTCCTTTCTTACTGCTTCATGTTTTTCCTGAATGAGGCTTTGTGGCTTCTCTACAAATATTTTGGTGATGATTCTGTGTGGCTAAAATGGACACTGTTGAAATTGACCTACCTGTATTTTCTCATTCAGTTCTTACTGCCATTCTATCATAATAGGAACTATAATCATCCCCATTTTGTAGATGAGCACACGAGAGTACAGATGATTCTGGAATATCTTCAGGACCGCACAGCCTGTAGGTACAGGAGCGAGGTTCCAAAGTCTGGACTCTTAACTTCAATGCAAAACTACTGCATGAAAAGGGCAACTTAGATGAGAGTAAGGTCTTCTTTTCTTTTGGCTACTGTCTATCTTGAGATAATACGACCCATAGTATGGCCTGGCTTAACCCACACTGATCCCCAGAAAGTAGGAAGTTAATCCACTTTACAGAAGAAGGTAAATAAGAATGATTTACCTGTATAGAATATTTTAAAAATTGGGGGGGGGGTCTGTTTTGAGACAGGCCTACCATCCAAATCTGGCTTAATTTTGTAGGATCCCAAAGGAGTGGCTACAGATATATGATCAATAGTCAAACTCAGTTTGTTACTCTATGTAACAACTCAGTTGTTACTCGATGGTACAAAGTACCATCAGTTTCTCTCTTCTGCATTTCTACACCTGCTTCATAACAATTACATAATATTGGGTAATGTTTTCCTATAGTCACACTGATCATAATATTGCATTCAATGGATACAATTTAAAAATACCACTTTTTTGTTAACATAATACTTCTTTCTGTTACGTGAACATTTCACATCAAATAAATTTTTTTTTTTGATAAGCTGCATGATAACTTAGAATTAAGGAACCATTTCCCCCCCACACACACAAATATATGAAATATTTTTAGAAGTTATCTTTGACAAATAGCTTTATACCTTTAAGTACCATGTTTTCTGTTACAGAATTTATAATTTTAAAGTATCTATACGTTTAAATCCGCATTTCGAACATTTTTAAACTACTAGATTCCCCCTCATTTCTAATTAAAATAGGAAAACGTTTATACTATTTTTAGAATATGCAATTTTTTTCTTTATTGAAGTTTGGCTACCGAGTGTTTTACCTGAGATTATTTTTAATAATTTAGTGTTTTCTCCTGTAAGTGTGTAAACGAAGAAAAAAAATATATCCTCCAAGGGAAATTATCTTTATTTTTCTTCGTTAAGAAAATGTCTAGTACTGGCCAATCTAATTAACCAGAACTTACACAGGGAGGTAGGAATGTGTCAAGACTCATACCAGGAGTTTAGTTGCAGGTAGTCTTAAAGTAGCTTAATATTTTGTGCAATTGGAGGAATTATCTTTTTTAATGCATAGGCAAAAAAAATTATAATCGATTTTATTTCAAAAAAGGCTTTAAGGAATAACAAGCTCGCTTTGATGAGTGGGAAAATATTGAAATAAATTACGTAGAAACCTTCTCAAAGTGGGTTTATGGGGAACAAGATCAGATTCCTAGGACTACTGTAACAAATTACTACAAATTTGGTGGCTGAAAGCAGCAGGAATTTATGCACTTTACTTCTTACAGTTCTGGAAACCAGAGGTTTGAAATCAAAGACCATGCTGTCTGTGAATCCTCCACGAGATGGTTCCTGGTCTCTTCCAGCTTCTGATAGCCCCAACCATTCCTCGGTTTCTGGCTACCTAACTCCAGCCTCTGCCTGTGTGCCCACATGGCTCTCTTGTCTCTGTGGTTATGTCTCCACATGGTGTTCTCCTTCCTGTATGTCTGTCTCTCATCCTCTTATAAAGACACTAGCCACATTGGATTAGAGGCCCACCCTTCTCTTGTACAATTTCACCTTAACTTTATTACATCTGGAAAGACCCTATTCCATATAAAGTCATATTTGTAGGTACTGGGGTTTACATTGTCAGTGTATGTTTTGGGGGGACATAGTTCAACCCATAATGATGAAGATATGGATTTTTTTTAATTGATAGTATCTCCCTCTTAGAATAAGATAATTCTAGTGCTGGGCCTTCTTTCCATGAACATAAATATTGTAGCAATACTTTCTTATGAGAAAATATTTCTGTTTCCCATTTAGCATCTTTTATTTTTTCATGGACATTTCAAACTCTTTTTTTTTTTTTTTTATGTGTATTTATTTTTGAGAGAGAGGGAGACAGAGTGCGGGCAGGGGAGGGGCAGAGAGAAGAGCGAGACACAGATTCTGAAGCAGGCTCCAGGATCTGAGCTATCAGCACAGAGCACGATGCCAGACTTGACTTCACCAACCGTGGGATCATGACCTGAGCTGAAGTCAGACGCTTAACTGACTGAACCACCCAGGCATCCCATTCCATGGACATTTCAAATACACTGCAGTACTCTTGATTTGTTACGTGATTGCACACTATTTACTGAATGGCCCTACACAAAGCATGGCACTTGGTTGGGCTATTGTTTTTTCCTTTTATCACTGGATTGGTGACTTAAGATAATCTAGTCTCTGGATAACATTTCATACCCATAAACTACTAATACAGAATGTTGTTAAAATAATTTCATTTAAATATGGACATTATATCAATTTAATTGATTTATTTGGGCACACAAACTATGGTTATAGAGAATATGAGGAATATTGTTATCTGCATGTGATATTAAGTCCTAGTTATCCTATCAAAAGTTTAAGATTTGGAAGGAGTTTGGGGTATGAGTGGAAGAAATGAGAGAGTTATTATTTTATGTCTGTTTTCTTTAGGAAAGGTCATCCTAAAGTATCCACTTCACATGACTATAAAACCCATTTTAGCAGTCATACTATCTATATTAAGAATCAATTTTCACCCTAATTCTATATGAAATAAGTCACAATTATAGTTTTGATGTGAATTTTATATTTAGGTATTTAAATAAAACATCCATTCATGAATTTATAGTTTTGCTTCTTTTAACTTTAGCCATCATTTTTAAATTAATTTAATTTAATTGTTTTAATTTAAATTAATTAATTTATTTAGACCTTAAGCAAGTGCATGTGAGAGCAGTGGAGGGGCAGAGGGAAAGAGAGAATCCCAAGCAGACTTCACACTCATCACGGAGCCTGACCGAAGACTCAGTCCCACAACCTTGGGATCATGATTTGAGCTGAAACCAAGAGCTGGACACTCAGTTTGACACTGAGCCTCCCAAGCACCCCTAGCCATCATTTTAATTTTAAAACATACTTAGGAATATACATGAGCAGACTGTGATCTCAACATCATTTTTTGATAAAGACATGACTAAGAAATGAGAGTGTAATTCATACTGACATTTTTGTATGTTGTGCCTATATGAGATCCAGAATTATTTTCACTGTTGACACTATTTGCTGATCAGTTATTTTCACTGTTTCACACGACTGTACACTATGCACAGGATTAGAAGGAAAGTTCCAGTGATTGCAAAAAGATAGTCACAGGCTCTTAGTGTGCAGCTGTTTTCAGAGTATCCTTGGTTAATATGAAGCAGTTGCGGATTTATTGGCTCTGTGTTTCAACCTCTAAATACTTTGAGTGAAGTCTATTAATGATATACCTTACATGCCGCTGACATTTTAAGATCCTTGCTGCTTTTAAAAAAGTGTGGGCACTAAAGATGTTCGTACCCCTGAGAATTGATTTCATACTCAACAGGAGATTGTGATGATTCTTTCCCACTGTGGGAATTGTCCCTGGATATCCGAGGGCAGCAATTGGCTCAGATAACGAATCTATCATGAGCTCTCTCCTGTAAAGAGTAAGATTTGTGCATTAGAACTAGCTGATGCTGAGTTTAATTCCCAGTCTCTTTTGTGATTCTAAACCATTTGTCAAAGCTCTGCCTAGTGTGAACAGACTGATTAGGAAATGTATTCATCCCATGACCATGTCCACTCATTTATATCTCTTTAAAAAGTATCTCACCTGGAACTCAAAGCTCCCTAAGAATTCAGGAGTTGTGACTATATTGTTCTCTTAGTCTGTAGAACTACATTTTTCTTTGGATGAAATGTAGTATCGGGGGAGATTTTTGTTTTGATATGGTTGATCAAGTTAAACATTGTATCAGGTAATCTTACCATAAATTTATATTTTGTTTTAAAGAACATGGCAATTGAAATGAACTGATAAGTAGAGTTTCACAAGCTGGCATGACAGACAACATTCTGTTGACTGGTAATGAATAGTATTATAATTGTTAGCATGTTTTCATTGACCTCTTGATATTTAACTCCTGAAAACCTATCAAGCTGGACAAAATTTAATACTTAATAGAAGACACTATTATTATACAGTCATAAATGAGAAATCAGTCTCATATTTGTTTGAAGATAGACAATAAGCATAGGGCCATATGGCTTATGACACAATGACTTACTGAAATTTTGAAATTTTGTGCTTTTTAAAATATTTATTTATTTATTTTGAGAGAGAGAGTAAGTGAAGGGCAGAGAGAGGGAGAGAGAGAATCCCAAGCGGGCCCCACACTCTAAGCAGAAAGGCCAATGTGGGGCTTGATCCCATGAACTGTGAGATGACCAGAGCCAAAATCAAGAGTCAGATGCTTAACTGACTGACCCACCCAGACACTCCTGAAATTATTGTTTTGTGTAAGAAAACCATATATTCATATTTCACGTGATACAGAGATATCTTGACTTTCTCACTGTCAGGAATTAAAATAACAAATTTATTTCACATAATGAAAAATATATTTAAAAATGAAAAATTGACAAAGAAATAAAATATTAACTATAATACTATGTCCAATCTGTTATACAAATTATTCATTCATTCATTCATTCATTCATTCTTCCTACCATTTTTTCCAGCTGTGAACAATAGAAACATAGCTCCGACTCCCCGGAGATTATATTCTGGGGGACAAGGGGAGCAAGGTAAATAGAAAAAAAAGCAAACAAATATACAAACAAGCAAATTAAAAAGAAATAGATAATAAGAACTGTTGTAGAGAATTAAAATCTGCTGCAAAATATTTTATTGGTGCCATTTTAGACATGGCTGTCAGGCATGGTATCTCTGAAGAAGAGGCATTTGCTTGAGAGAACCCTGTAACTCTCTCGAGCAGAAGCATGGTACTCCAGAGCTGCTGCTGGTTTCAGGGCCCAAATGTGTGAGAGCTTGGTGGACTTGAAGAGAAAGAAGGCCAATGTAATTGGTCATAGCAGGTGAGGGGAAAAGTAGCAGAAAATAAGTCAGAGAGAAAGGCGTGTTCAATCACAATGAGCTGTATTTTGTTAAAACTAGGCACTTAGACTGAATTTTAAAGAAAGAAGCCATTGGGCTGCTTTGAATAATGGACTGAGATTATGTATTTTGAGGAGAACATTATGGTTGATATATTGTAAATAATTCTCCGTTTTTGGTGGAATTTTTGAAAATTCTAAGAAATTGACCTCAAATCTGATTCTTTGAGAGGTAGGCATGGTCTTGTAAGTTTTAATAAAGGTTTTTAGAAATATATTAATCTACTATTAATGACTTTATTTTAGAATTAATTTGGCAGTGAGTTTTATACTACAAAGGTGAATGGTAAGGAAAAACTAGAATTCAATATTTTTTAATGTTTGTTTATATTTCAGGCAGAGAGAGAGAGATACGGAGCACAAGTCGGGGAGGGGCAGAGAGAGAGAGGGAGACACAGAATCCAAAGCAGGCTCCAGGCTTCGAGCTGTCAGCACAGAGCCTGACGTGGAGCTCGAACCCATGAACCGTGAGCTCATGGCCAGAGCCAAAGCTGGATGCTCAACCAACAGAGCCACCCAAGCTCCCCAAGTAATTATTTTAAACCTCATGGACTTGGATGCCTTACACTCAATTTTCCTGACATTATAGCATGTGTTCATTATTTAAAAAAAAATTTTTTTTTTGCATTTATTTATTTTTGAGAGACAGAGAGAGATGAGCACAAGTGGGGGAGGGGCAGAGAGAGAGAGGGAGACACAGAATCTGAAGCAGGCTCCAGGCTCTGAGCTGTCAGCACAGAGCCCGATGGGGGGCTTGAACTCATGAACTGTGAGACCGTGACCTGAGCTGAAATCAGATGCTTAACCAACTGAGCCACGCAGGTGCCCCTAAAATTCAATATTTTTGTTTCATGCTCTATAAATCTAAGACCACATAGTCAGTTGAAAAAAAAAAAAACAATTAAATATTTATATGCCTTGGACAATCTAAAAAACATTCTCTGTTGCTGATTATTGAAATGTTCATATTTTAGTGGACTTGTGTCACAGAAAGACACCTTTACTGAGGGCAGGATTGTGTAAAACTGTATTGCTTTGATAGTTTTCATCTAATTTTCAATACATTCAAGGTTAAAAAAAGAACTGAGATCCAAACAGCAATAAACAGGATTCATAAGGCATGGGCTCCAATTTGTGAGATCATGCAATGAATATCATTAAATAATCCATTTGTTTCCTGATTGCTCATTTAACGGTGGAACCAGTGGGCTGATCAGCACATGGGTATGCCATATTGACAACAATTGAAGCAAATTAATATTGTGGAAAGAACACTGGTTTGAGATTTAGAGGTCTCTATCTGCTTGTTTAACTAGACACTTGGGCAAACACCATAATGTGTGTGGAGTCACTTTCCTAATCTACAAAATGAAAGGATTAGAGTAGGCAGTGTGATCCAAAATGCTGGTCCAGGGACAAATGTCAGGCTGGCCACATCAATATCTTTTAGGAAACTTTTAAATGCCACTAGTTCCCAGATTGTATACTCAGAAATACTTATTATTATGTCTAGAGTGGGGTTCAGGGATAGGTATTTTTACAAAGCAATCCAGGTGATTCTGATGTTGAAACTATGTTTCAGAACAATTGAAATATACAATTCCTAAAAAGATTCCCCTTTTTAAAAGAAACAACAACAAACCTTTACATACTGTTTCTCTAAGCTGTTTCTAAGTATCTTTATAATATAAATCAAGATGCATTTATGGATTTGGCTCTTAGTCTCTCAAGACTACTTTGGAAATAAGCTCATAGTCTTATAGTTTAGCAGCATCCTGTGCAGATCTTCTAAAAATATCTCAAAAGACCACCTTTCCCCTATAATTTGGAAAATGATCTCAAAATTTGCCTGTGCTTTAGCCTAGTAGTTTCCTTCCATTGACTGATGTTAAATTGTGTTCAGAGACCTATGTATAATGATATTCTTCAAATATATTTTATTATAGAAATTAATCAAAAATATCATAATTTAAAATATTAATTTAAAGATACCCAAAAGTGAGAAGTTGGTTAAAAGAAATTCTGTGTAAAAATACAATATTATACTCTGCAGAGATTAAAAATTCTGTGTTAGAACTATACTTACTTTACTGACATGGTAAATATTCACTATATATTATTTAGTAAAGGAAGCAAATTACCAAATTGTTATCCTATGTTTGTAAGCAAACAAAACACCAAAATAAAATCTCACATGTGCAAGGAAACAAACAAAAACAACCTCCCATGCAAAATACCTCCATAATGAGTTATTTCTATCTCTAAAGAGATGAAATTATGGAAGATTATTTTCTGTTTTGTGTTGACTGACATATTTTTCTTGTAAATGTATTTGTTACTTTGTCTTCTTTAAAAAAAACCCCAATGGCAAGTATGTAAGATTGTATGGGGAAATCAGTAGCATGAGGACACTTTTTATCCTTAACCTAAAAATGTAAAGATCCATTTTAAGATACTATGTAACTGATGTTAGAGCTTCAAGGTACAAGAGATAATTTCATCAAGGGAAAACTAGGGGTATAAAGATCACAAGCAGAAATTCGTATGTGCATAGGTCCTTTATTTTTCTATTTTCTACTTGAAGATATACATACTTAATAGTCAGTTTGGACCTGATTAAGTCATGCCATCACTGCATGATGAATCTTTTTGATTCCCAATTATCTTTTGTCAATAATTCTTTATTTAGCCCCAGTTTCACGATGTGATATTAATGGAATTATACTTGAATAGCTCAAAATTAAATGCTTAATTATGTTCAGCTTCAATTACAGTTATTAATTGATCCACGCTTATTAGCATGACACCTGAAGGGAACCAGTTACATAAAACATTGTAGGAGGTATTACTTTAGGTATTACACTCATGTGAGCTAGCAATGTAGATGAATGTTCTTTTATTAATTTTATTAAGTTTCACAGCATTTGGATTCATATGAAAACTCAGGGTCTAGGGTTATAAAGAAGCACAGTAGAACACACACAAAAAAAAGCAGATTAACATTGCAGGCTGGAGTAGTTTTCCATCTATATGAGTTAATATCTAATTCTTTTAAAATTAGCTTATCTTTTGTCCATTTTGGATACATTGTAACAAGCCCTGGTTATCCATGCAAAAGTTAACTTTGAATCTCAAGAAAGATATTTTATAATAAATAAATACTCCTTTACAGTTTCCAAGAAAATTTTGAGCCAGATTTAAGAGTATACATATCTCTGTTTACATTGATCATTTGTAGGGTCCAATCGTCATGTATGAATGTGTTAAACACCCTTGCCCACTATGGTTTCTGACTGGACTGGGGACTAAATAGTAAGTTCTTCAAACACGGCCCTTAGTGATCTAATCTATACCTTCACCAACGTCATACTAATCTCTCTTCTGCCTGCAATTCCCTATATCCTGTCTCTGCTTGTCTGGTTTTTACCTAACTTTCAGAGTTCACTTGAAATTCTCCCTTACAGAATTCTCCTTACAGGAGTTCTTTTAGTTATCATATCACCCTATTTTTTTCCTTTATAATTCTCCTGCAATTTATAGTGATATATTTATTTGTTTGATTAATATCTGACCTTCCTGCTAGATTATAAGTTTTAAGCCATTGAAAACTATACATTTTTCTGTAATAGTCTACACCTAAAATGTAAAACAGAACAGAGCACAAGGAAAATGTCTTTTTATACTTTTTTAAACTTTTCTGTGTTTTTTCAAAGTGTTAATTAAATGTTTGTGATTGGATTAAGGTCTCCTCTTTCCAATATTTTTAGCATTATGTTTTATCACCTTCTTTTTGGGTACCTTTACTCATTATTACTACTTTTCACTTACCTTGCAACACTGCCCCCCCACCTTGGTTTGGTTGAATGATTAACACCAAACTCATCAGTCTTTATTTTACAAGTAAATTCTTGAGAGAACAATATTAACTACCTAAGTGCATATCACACTGGGTGTTTTCCTTTGGAGGGTAACAGATTTGGATTAGAAACTCAAGATTTGAATTGTGGTCCTGCAATTTGACCATGGACCTTGAGGAAGTCATTTACCTATAATACACATCAGTTTGCTGATTTATAAAGTGGTTAAACAGCAGCATTTTCCCTCATTAAATCACAGTTGTAAATTAGATGTAGCATTAAAAAAATGCTTTATAAATGTAAAAGACCTGTACTAATTTCACTTCATGGTAAAAGTCCAAATTGTACAGGATTTTTTTAGATCTCTGAAACTAACTTCAAATACATTTATGAGATGGTCAAAAGTTGTAGATTTCAATTACTTTAAGGCATTTAAATCCTGTGGCAAGATAGGAACAATGACATATCCGAATAAAACTATAGATGACACTAGAAAATATTCAGAACAGAGCTTCAGAAAACATGCCTGTATGTGTTTACAAACTGGCAACTTCTCCACACACACAAATATTACACTCAGACATCAACTAAAATATAGATATACTTTCTCTTAGAAATAAGAGTGTGCCACACTATTGCTTAATTCAAATTACTCATTTTAACTCAGTGCTTTACATATATTAAAAAGTGTTCATTTATATTTGTCATTTCCCCATAAATCTAAAATATGAGAATATTATCGTCTCTACCATTTTAATGAGTTTCAATTAGATTTCTTTATAGAAATTTTAAATGATCTTTTAAAAAAATAAAGGCATGGATCTGTCAAGATGATTAAATGGACATTTTTCCTAATGTTCTAGTTGAACCATAGAATCTTCCATTGATGTGTACTTAATATCATGTAAGTTCTGAATACATTCTCATAGTAGGTGTAACTAGCTTCACCTGACTAATGAGGAGAGATTAGTATCTCTTTTATCATTTAGACATTAATGAACTTTCAGTCTTATACAAGCCAGTTACCCATTTATCTTTTTGAAAAAGATTAATTATTGTTTAACTTGCATCCTAAGTATTATTATGTTATATAACAAGAGAAATCACACATTTTCTATTACAAAAATAAATAGGTGAAGTAGATTCACAGAAAATATAAGCCAAGTGGTGGAGGCAAAGATAGCATTTAGCATTAAGTGCAATTTTCAGTGACCTGTATGAATGTGATGACAAAGCTTGCCAATATTCCTCAGGTTTTTTGTGATCTAAATATTTTGGCAAGGAAAACATCAATTACATGAACACCACAGACCCAAATATGACTGATACACAGCTTTGTCTTTACGTGGTTCTGTGGTTCATACCTCTGGGAGCACTTGTTCTGGGTTTGGCCCCCTCTGCAGGGCGGAATGTGCATGCTGGTGCTCTGCTTACCTGCACTGCATGACTCTACAACTCAAATCCCATTAGTCAGGTCACGTTCAAGGTAGATAGAAGACGTTGGCTCTTTTAAAGTGAGTTTTTTGGAGTGCGTTGTATTATTTGGTAGTCTTTTGTTAACTATAACAGAAATATAACTTCAACCAATGTAAACTAAAGAGGCTTTTATTATCCAAGTGTTTGATAGTAGTGCCACTCATCCAATGCACAGAGAGAAAGCTGCGCCTGACACCAGCATTCAGACCCTTACGCAATCTTTTCTTGCATCTCTCATATCTAACTTCCGGTGTCTCTCTCTCCCCGTAAACTGACCTTCTTATGCGTCTTTTAAAAATTCATCCAACAGAATGTCCCTCAGATAAAAAGGATTGACTGCCCAGTTCAGCTCGAGTGCCCATTCATGCACCAGTCCACTGGGACATGTGAAAACATGGCCGTTTGGACAAAAATTATAGGAGTTCCCAAAGGAAAGGGGTTCTGGTGAAGATACACAATAGTTTCCAACAAATGAGTCATAAGATGCACACATATATATATATATATGTGTGTGTATATATATGCACATTTGTTTTTAAAAATATGTATTCTAGTGAAATATTAATACTCTATCTTATTTTACCCTCCTGTTTAAAAAACTTAGTGGGAAAAGAGAATTTATATAAATGTCAGTATGAAGAATTAAGTATAGAGAACAGTACCTGTTTAAGATCCCTTAATCTCTAATTTGGTGTATCTTTTTTCAGTGGAGTATATGTTACCAATAGTCCACTGTCAGAAGAATTTGAACATCACAGAGGCTTTTCAAAGTAGGAATCACTCGGTGGTAATGAAATGAAAGCTTTCTAGGAGGTTTTTAAAAAAATATATACTGTAACATTTTCCAATATAACAGAATGTAAGAACTTCCAAGAGAGACTTAGCGTGCAAAGCAGAGTCTGTTTTTCCCTTCAGATGTTACTTATTGGTTTTCTCTCCTCAAATTTTCTTTAGGTCATTGGAAACAACTGATGTCCAGGTAATTTATCTTTATATACGTGCATTTACAAAGAAAACTTTTTTTAAAAAGCATTTCTTTCCCACCTAATTTTTTTTCTTACTTTAAGCTGCTGATGAGACCGCATGGTGATATGTCCCTTTGCTCCATGTGATACACACATTTGTTCTATGGGAAAATGTGGTCTACTCCTAATTTCATTTTCATTTCCTAAATAAGAAGACCCATTAAAATGCAGACATCTGGTGGAGAAAGCACTTAAAGCTGAAGCTCCCAAGGAGTGCTTTCCTTCCTCTTTAAATATGTATGAACTGTTGTTTTGGTAATCCACTTCACCCTGTCAAAATAGAATCAAATAGAGTGTATGTGTGACCTCTTCTCCTTCTACCCTGGGAAAATGATTTCCAAGATCATTGAGGTGTACAATGATCTTGCTTCATTTGCTGTTTTAGTCACCTTCAAAGCTCTTGTGTTACCCAGGCTGGAAGTTTAGGTGACATTACTTTATTAATAGTTGTACTGTTTTACTTACAATGATGGACCTGTGAACTTTTAATAGTTCAACTATAAAAATAAACTGTAAACTTTCAAACAAGTAGGACTTGAAAAGAATTTCAGAATATTTCTACTTTTGTTGATATTTCACATTGGAAAGGGTTCAAGTTTTAAAAAACTGTTAACAACAGTTCTACGTGCAAAATACTCATATTCAATGGATACTAATGCTAAATATTGCTAACTTGCTTTCCTAACAGAAGGGAAAAACTAAGCTAAGCATTTGAGCTAACAATTTCTTATGTGATGCATACTTGATGTCAGTTTGCTTCTTTGAGGTTTAGACCCACATTCTCCAAAATTGTGACCTGCAGAATACTAATTATGCATGCCTGTCTACTCCGTTCTCTGTTTCATACCAAATGGGTTCCAAAGTCAAATGTTACCTACTCTGCCTTCTCCTGTAGATTCATGATTAAATTTTACTCATTATACTCTCTGCAAAATTGTAATAAAGATATCTGTGATACCTTGGTTCAACTGAGTTGCCCAGGTGTATTTAACTTTTGAATATTAAAAACAAACAAACAGAAAAATCACTTTGGGAAACTGTGACTTAGGCTGTGTTTATTTGCAGATCATAGTAGAAGTTAGTACAATGCTTTATTAAAGCTGGAGAAGAAATAAACCTCATATTGTCTTCCTCCTAGTTTTCTTTGTCAACTTCCACGTGATTGCATCAAGTCGAAGTGGTTAGCTTGAAATTTTATTTTGTTAATGTTCTATGGATTGCTGGGTTTCCCACAGCAGTCTGTATCTATTATATTTATATGTGGTATCCTCACTGTTGTTCAAATGTTATAAAGCAATTAAATATATACCTTTGCTCTTAGAATGAATTTACAAGTCATCTCCTTCTAAATTTGTATAAATGAGGCTGTGCCACTTCTGTGTTTTAATTTCTTTTATTAGTTTTCTTTATTTTTGAGAGGCAGAGGGAGACAGAGTGTGAGCAGGGAGGGGCAGAGAGAGAGGGAGACACATAATCAGAAGCAGGCTCCAGGCTCTTAACTGTCAGCACAGAGCCTGATGTGGGGCCCGAACTCATGAACCGTGAGAGCATGACCTGAGCCAAAGTTAGTCAGATGCTCAACCGACTGAGCCACCCAGGCGCCCCAACCCCTTCTGTGTTTTAAATTTTTTTTTAACGTTTATTCATTTTTGAGAGACAGAGAGAGAGCATGAACAGGGAAGGGGCAGAGAGAGAGGGAGACACAGAATCGGAAACAGGCTCCAGGCTCCGAGCTGTCTGCACAGAGCCCGATGCAGGGCTCGAACCCACGAACCGTGAGATCGTGACCTGAGCCGAAGTCGGACGCCCAACCGACTGAGCCACCCAGGTGCCCCCCTTCTGTGTTTTAAAATGATCTGTTGTAATTAGAGCACTTCTAGCCTGTGATCTTAAAAGTAGCAGCATCCTGTTTGGATTACTAGTTGTAAACCATATTCTCTAACAGTGCTGATTAACATGTTTTCAACTGATGTGAAGAAAGTTCTTTCACTATAGGAAAGGAAAAGTAGTTTTGAGCCCCAGCACAGATTTCTGAATTTACTTTCTATATAGTCCAAGTCCAAAGATAATGGACAGTGTTTTTCATAAACTATGAAAGCTTAAAAATCAGAGCTGAAAGGCTGTGTAATTAAGTAAAATAGAGCATCCATAGGATGGCTTAGAGAAAAGATATCTGGTTAATTTAAGATTATGCCATCTTGGCTTACACATTTGCAAAGAAATCCTTATTGACTTAGAAAATGCGTTCATAAAATACAAAGAACAGCATTTAGTGTTCTTGGGACTTATAATGCTTCCATACTATCACTATCCATATTAACAATAATTCTACCTACCGTAATTATTGAATTAAATCTATGTTAATTCTAGAGCTTATCCTAAAGTTTGTTTTTAATCGTTGACCTTTTTTTTTCAGGGGGAGTTTATTTTTTAAACTAAAATCAAAAGTTTATTTACTAGTTTTCTCTTAAAATAATAGAAAGGGTCAGAGTCTGAGAAAAGGTAGGAGAACCCATTTGAAATTCTGGATTACATGGATTCTAGATAAGACACACTTTTAGACATTTATCCCTAGAGAAGATTTCTGATAGTGTCCTACAAGATTAATAAATGACATTTAGTTGGTAGGTTTGCATCAAGTACAGAAAAGGTTCAAACATAGGTACAGATTTAACATAAATGGCCTAATGTATCATTATAGGGTCTCTCTCTCTCTCTTTTTTTTGCTTTTTACTACAAAAACTTTTCAACATATGCAAAATTATAGAAAATAGCATAATGGTCTGATGATCTATAACCATGACCTAGATTCTACTATAACTAATACTTTGCTATAATTTTTATCTCTTTTAATGTATATTAAAGCATTTCACTTCACTACTAGGTGTTTTAGTATGCATTTCACAAAATATATAGAGACTTTTCCTTACAAAATTAATGAAATTTATTCTCAGAATTTTTTAATGAAAGATGGAATAAATTGGCCCTAAGCTTATATTATTTTGTTCTATTGGAAACAAAGAATATATATATATTTTTTTTTAATTTTTTTTTTGACGTTTATTTATTTTTGAGACAGAGAGAGACAGAGCATGAATGGGGGAGGGGCAGAGAGAGAGGGAGACACAGAATCGGAAACAGGCTCCAGGCTCTGAGCCATCAGCCCAGAGCCTGACGCAGGGCTCGAACTCACGGAGTGCGAGATCGTGACCTGAGCTGAAGTCGGACGCTCAACCGACTGAGCCACCCAGGCACCCCAAGAATAGATTTTTTAAAGGATATTTCCTCCTGTTTTGCTTTCATTAATGGATTCTATTTCAGTCAATTTTGCATAATATGTAATCATGAAAAAGCACCTTTTTATTCTTTCTAAGAACCTTTGGATTCTATTGCTCAGAGGAAACTCATCTTCTACAATATACTCAGACTGGGTGAAGTCCTGTGATTTTTTTTTTCCACTTTTGTTCTTCAAAGTTCAATTTCTTTAATATACTTGCAGCCATGCATTACTGTCAACCTTTTTTTTAAACATAAATTCCATGATAAATTAAATAAAGCTCTGTGTGGGTCATTTTTTACTTAATCTGATTAAAAAAAAAATATATATATATATATATATACACACACACACACACACACTAAAGAGATAGAGTGGAATACTGTGTGCAGCTTAATCAATTATGAGCATATTCACCATCAAGTGACTGTGTGTAATAGTGTATTAAAATGCACTGAAAAGAATAAAAAGTGACTCTTTCATTGAAGCTGAATTCACACTCGTAAGCTTATAAAAGTATATAAAAAGCTATAAACATTTAAACAAAGTCCTTTATTTTCAGCCAGAAATGTAATTTTTATATAAGATTTTTTAAAGTGTATTTTACTTATTTTGAGAGAGAGAGGGAGAGAGCATGGGAGGGACAGAGAGCGGGGGAGAGAGAGAGAGAATCCCAAGCAGGCTCTGCACTGTCACCACAGATTCCAGTGTTGGCTTCGAACTCACAGACTGTGAGATTATGACCTGAGCCAAAATCAAGATTCAGTTGCTTAACCGACAGAGCCACCCAGGTGCCCCCTCTATATGAGATTTGATGCTTCGCAAGTTTCAGTATCAGAGGAGGATATTCATGATGTTTAGTTTAGGACAGTATTTCTTAAGTTGAGATTTTAGGGAGAAATATTTTAATTAGAGTGTTCTGTATCATGAGAGTCAATTAAGCATATGATGTAACCCATTGCTATTATTCTGAGCATCTGGAGAACTATTGAAATAAAAATTTGCAGATAAAGTTCTACTCCTCTATTATTTGCAAGAAATAATATACCATGAATCTTTTATTTTAGGAATGTTATAGAAGTAGGGAGACTATAGAAATATAGAAATTACACAAACAGATTCAATTAAAACTATTTTGACTGTAATAACATAACTTATGTTGCTAAGAAATAAGGAAACAGCAAGAGATTGTTATCCTAGTAAAACAAAATGACCCTATTAGGACTACATGAACATTTTCTTTCTTTCATTTTCTTTCTTTAGGCAGTTTAATGTTGTTTTTTTTTTTTTCTTCAATTTCCACATGAGACTACTGTGTTGGATTTCATTTGATGGCAGTTTTTCTCAGTCCCCATTTCCTTACTATCTCCCTGTTATCTTCTCCTTTCTGATCTTTACCTGCTTTCTATCTCACACAGCTCAGACATGCTGTGGATTTTGTTACCTGCACTAAATGCACTTAGAACAATGTAAGTTTGACCCCTCATATTGTTTCTATTGACAAGGACAAGGTCACTCAGTTCAAAATGAGTGGTTCTGACCAAGTTGATTTTTCTTAAAAACTTGAATTGTGATGCCAATGGAAATGTAATTTTATATTAAAAATTCTTGTCCATTTATACAATAAAAAGTCACCTTAGAAGCAAATTTGATTTTTATAAAAAGGCTTTTAGGTTTATAATTTCATTTTTGCCTTAGTGGAAAACATAGGTTCTGTATTTCTTTTGTCAGCATACAAAAGTAATCTTTCTTAATAAATTATGTTAACTACCCCAAAATCCAAGTAAAAAATAAATCAAATTAAAGAATGTTGACTAAAAAAGGCATATAAGGTGTCATAATCCTCAGTTAAAAAAACAACAAATATGTCTTTTAAAATACTCATATAAGGGGCGCCTGGGTGGCTCAGTCAGTTAAGCGTCCGACTCTTGATTATGGCTCAGGTCACGATCTCATGGTTCCTGGGATCTAGCCCTGCATCAGGCCCTGCTCTGACAGTGCGGAGTCTGCTTGGGATCCTCTCTCTTCCTGTTTCTCTGCCCCGCCCCTGCTTGTGCTTGTCTCTCTCTCTTGCTTTCTCTCTCTCTCTTTCAAAAATAAAGAAACTTTAAAAAAAAATAAAAAGTAAAATATTTGTGTAAAATTCAGACATACAACTTTGTCACGTTGCCTTATATCCCTGATTCCACTTAGGACAGTCAAGAAAAATACTTAAAATAGATTATTTTCCGGTTAATGGGCTTGAACAAGATTTTTTCAAAAGGTCGTTATTGGAAAAAGTTTACAATGACACATTTTGACTCCTAAAATAGGATTCTGGTAAAATAATTAGAAATTTGGTTCCTTTGTATTGCTATTGGGCAGACATGCAAGCACAGACCATTTCTAAGGAAAGGACAACATATACCGGAGAGTTAATTTTTTGTGAAGATAGTTCTCTTCTTTAGAAATGCACTCAGTAGCTCTTCCCAAGCTAATGTCTACATGTACAAACTAGTTTGTATGTGCTGGATTTGACGGACAGGTTGGATCAGGTTGAGGTGGGGTTTGGGGATGGACGAGAGAGAGGAAACAGGGCATACTATCTGCTCAAATCAATCAAATAACTGATTGTTCATTCAACTGCCTTACCTTGTCATTGACTGTCAAGTCAGTCAAAATAGTGAAACTAGTTTCTGCACACACGCAGAGCTGTATTTTATGAACTCTATGACCTCACTCTTGCAAAACAGACATAACAAATATGTCAGCCCACGTGTTGGAAACTATACCAAATGTTAATGGGTATGGGTGTGTATAGAAGAGAAATAAGGCTGAAGTTGAATCCAACACCATATTTTCCTAATATTTGACTTACTACTCTTCAGACCCAAATAATAGGTTAAACATCCACTTAAAATGCTTCTTTACAGAACCATTCAATATGTTCTCTGTATTATTGATTTCAAACTAGCTAAAATTCCAGGATTTTATTGAGGATTTGCATTAAATAAATAGGAGAGCAGATACTGTAATTCACATACACAGAAACATACGTATACACACAGTTTTTTATTTTATTTGCAAGACTAAAAATAAAATCTTAATAAAACTCAGAGAGAATCACTGAACTGATCCAGTAAAAGACCTAATTATTTCTGATCTCTTAAAGAGGTTACTCTGTTGAAATGCTCTAATCCAAGTTAAACTCATTAAGTCAACAAACTAGCGAATAGGACAAAAAGTTTAAAATAGTTGGACTACTCACAGGGCGCCTGGGCAGCTCAGTTGGTTGAGAGACTCACTTCGGCTCAGGTCATGATCTCACAGTTTGTGAGTTTGAGCCCCGTGTCAGGTTCTGGGCTGACAGCTCTGACCCTGTAACCTGCTTCAGATTCTATGTTTTCCTCTCTCTCTGCCCCTCCCCTGCTAGCACTCTGTCTCTCTCTCTCAAAAAAAAAAAAAAATAAATAAATAAATGAATTAATAAAATAAAATAAATAAATAAATAAATAAATAAATAAATGAATAAATAAAATAGTTGAACTACTCATTTTTAGTTTTCATGCAAGTCATTTATGTGGCTCAACAAAAATTCCATCTGCCAGGTTCATTTGGCATGTTTTTTTGAAAAGATAGCTGCTACACCAATGAACTTAATCTCTAAGAAACTGTTCTTACATTTGGGGCTGATTTAATTTCTAAGACTTAGCATCGTTTCTGTAACGTATTTCTCTCAAATGAGACATAATGACACAAACACACCTACTTGTTATGTGTGTGTAGGTGTGTGTGTAGGTGTGTGTGTGTGCGTTTATGCTTGTGTGTATATTTGTGTGTGTGATTCAATACTGAACTGTATTACGCAGCTGTGTATAGTTTTAGATGGTTTTGTATACATTTCGAATTTGCTTTTCAGAAACACCCCCAGAGACAAACTTCATGAATATTATCAAAGCTGTTAGATACATAAACCAAGGCTTGGGAAAGTTAAATGAATGGACCAAGTTGGATGAGCTCATTAGTGGCAGTACAGTGTTTGCTGCTGGGCAGGGCATGCCCTGCTTCCTTCATGTTGCGTATCTTTGTTTCTTTTAGGTGATACATATTTCAACCCATTGGAATCACGAAATTATTATTTTTCCTAACAACTTATATTCAGAATTTCACTCTGTGATACAAGTTAGGTATATTTTTACTTCAGAGTTTTATAGAATAGTAAAAATTATCGGGGCACCTGGGTGGCTCAGTCAGTTGAGTGCCCGACTTTGGTCAGGACATGATCTCACAGTTTGTAAGTTTGAGCCCCGCATGGTGCTTGCCTCTGTCAGCACAGAGCTCACTTCGGATCCCCTGCCCCACCTTCCTTTCTGCCCTCCCCCTAATCATGCTCTCTCTTTCAAAATTGAATAAACATTTGAAGAAAATAATAAAAATTGTTTGATCTGGGTGTCTTAGATTTGATGGTAAGTGTACATGGTAATTTATGTAGAAGTAAAGTTATTCTTTTATCTAGTGAATAAAAATCTTGAGGTTTATTAAGTGATTTTATGCTAGGAAGTACATTTTTGGGCTGTATCAGAGAATACACGGTTGTTACTTAAATCAGTCATGATAGACTACTTTTTTATTTTTATATTTTTAATTTATTTATTTTGAGAATGCATGGGAAGGGCAGAAAGAGAGAGAGAGAGAGAGAGAGAGAGAGAGAATGAGAGAATATCCCAAGCAGGCTCTACACTATCAGTGTGGAGCCTGATGCAGGGCTCGAACTCACGGACTGTGAAATCATGACCTGAGCCAAAGTTAAGAGTTAGGCGCTTAACTGACTGAGCCACCCCAGCACCCTGAGACTACTTTTTAAACTATAGCAACAACAACAATAATAATACGAATAGAAGTTACAAATGTAATGTTAACATAGATTTTTTGAAGGCAAAAGTGAATGCAATGGGTCCTGTCAAAGCCAATGGGAAAAGAACATTAAAGGTATATTAATCCTAGAATTAGATGTATGCGGCTATATCAAGTGGAGACCTATTTATTAGAGTACATTAATTTAGTTTTACATTAGTTTACTTTTCTGTCAGGATCCTTCAAGCAAATCTTCAAGTTGTTATCTGAAATCTGGTTTATTATTCAAATAGTCTTGATGAAAGAGCTAGAAGGTTGGTTGCTGCATAAAGTATAGAGAAACTCAAGTTTCTATAAAGCACAGGACATTTTTTAAATCAAGAAAAAACGTTGAATAGTTGTTTGGTAGAGAATATTTCAAACAATTTCTGGTTTTCCTTAAAATTAGACTTTTTTTGAATGCGTAATTGTTCTTCCATTGACTCTTTGGTGAAAATTGTTAACAGGGGTGAGCATGTAGGTCCTCTATTTTGATTTAATGTTTCATTTTAAGCATGCTTTAAAAAATATTTACTCAAAATGTAGTTTAATTTTCAGCTAATGAAAGCAATTTGTGTGATTGAGCATGTGCTTGGAAGGTTTGGTTAAAAAAATTGCTTTATTTAAAATTGTGAGTTACTTTCTCACTAGTTCAGAATAATCCCGGTCAGTAGGATCACATAATATTTTGGTGGTATGAGCCTTAGGATAAAGTAAAAGCCATTTAAAAACGAGGGAGGGGGAGATAAATTCTAGGACCCCTGATCAGGTTCTCCTATTCTTTATTGGGTCTTTTAATGCTCTGCCCAACTCTTTTGTATGAGTTCTTAAAAATCTTACTTCCCGGGGCGCCTGGGTGGCGCAGTCGGTTAAGCGTCCGACTTCAGCCAGGTCACGATCTCGCGGTCTGTGAGTTCGAGCCCCGCGTCGGGCTCTGGGCTGATGGCTCAGAGCCTGGAGCCTGTTTCCGATTCTGTGTCTCCCTCTCTCTCTGCCCCTCCCCCGTTCGTGCTCTGTCTCTCTCTGTCCCAAAAAAATGAATGAACGTTGAAAAAAAAAATTAAAAAAAAAAAAAAAAATCTTACTTCCCACTTTACAAAGAAAATAAGAGGTAGCCATGCTAGAATCTTTGATCTGATTTATCTATAAATTCTTATATGTTATTTAGAATTTTTTGCTTTCCTTGCAGTTTCAAAGATAGATACTTCCACTCTTTCCCAGTCTGAAACCCTAAACTGGTGTTTTATTTCTTACACTGTTAACTCTTTTGTCAAATGTTTTTTTGTCCCTTACAGTTCTTACTTGTTTTTCTCCACTGAGTCTTTGTCCCCACTGTACCTGTTGAGCACCCCTTGTGGAAGTGGATTACCCTAGTTCCCTCTTCTTAGAGTCTAGTCTCTAACCTTTGTGGCTCTGCTGAAACTAAAGTCTTTTAATGCTTTACCCAGTCCTTGTTCTCTGTAGCCTTCACATTATTGAGCGTTTGCTCTCCTTGAATATTTATTTCTTTGAATCCAGTGATATTGTACTCTCTTGGTTATATTCCTATGTTCAGCCTTTCTGTGTTGTTCCTTCTTTTTTCAAATTCATTGATTGTCTTTTAGTCACTACGTATTGCATACATACTATGAGTCAGGCAATGTTAGAGAAACTGGAGATACACAAGTTACTGAGATGGAATATGTTCCAGCTATCATGGAGCTGCATGCTTGTGGAAAGAGAGAAAAAAATGAATTTAGAAACATTTAAATAATTTAATTAAAAATGAGTATTAAATCTTATGGGAAAATATAATAAAGTAATGATGTTTAGAGTAATTGGATCAAGGGAGCTATTGACACAACATGATCTGGAATATTCTCTTATTTGGTGACATTTGAACTGAGACCAAGAGGGGCCATCCTACAAAAGCCAAAGGGAAAAGAATCATGAAAGAGGAAAGCGCAAGTGGAAAGGTCCAGACACAAGAATGATGAATCTTGGTGCACCTGGGTGGCTTAGTCATTTAATTGTCTGGCTCTTGATTTCAGCTCAGGTCATGATCTCAAGGTTCCTGAAATCGAGCCCCGGGTAGAGATTCAGTCTCTCACTCTCTCAAAATAAATAAATAAACATAAAAAAAAAAGAATGATGAATCAGGTAAGATCAGCTTCCAGATTGTGTTGGTAAGTAGATTAGGACAATGGGAAATGAAAAGATGGAGACAAGGAGTATAATTTCTTTCCAAAGTTGGCTCTGAAGTGTAATGGACTTATGAAGCTTCTTAGAATTGAGATACTCTGGCACTCTTGTATGCTACAGAGGATGATCCAGGACTGAAGAGAAACTGATGGTGTGGGAGGTGGTGGCCGTTTGTAGGAGAATATCCCTGAGATGTAGGTGTTCTTAGTTCCCTGCTCTAACTACCATGCTTGTCAATTTTCTACAACCTCATAGTTAGCTCTGTTCCTGCTAAGTTGCTATGTATCTTGCTTTCACCCTAAACATTTTTCATTGGATTCTATTTCATATTAGTGATACCACCATTCTCCATTTTTTTTGATCTAGGTTCTATAAGGATATTTGGTTATTCTTCAATATTCAGTCAAGATCCCTTTTCTTTGCTACCTACACACACTCAGTAGCCAAGGCCTTTGTCATTAGTGTCACATCTATCTCCTTTTCCTATATTAGTACTGCCATTTACCTGGTTCAAGCTTTCATTACCACTGTCCTGGGCTATTGTACAAACAGTTCTCTTTCCTATGGACTTCATTCCTCCAGTCCACTTATATACTGATACTAAATATCTACCTTTGATTGATTCTATTTCTTATAAGTCTATTTTTTCTGTCTTCTTCTTTATCATTGTCCAGATTCAGGACTCACAAAACAGTCAGGGTTTCATCACATAGCATTCACACCCTTCCATAAGTTTCCCTGTAGCCAACCTTTCCAGCCTGGTCTCGGCATTCCTCTTTCTAAACTGTAAGTCTAGTAACATGGAATCCCTGATGTCCCTCCAGTTATTTCTTGTACTTATCTGTCCCCTTGTTTTTGTACTTAACTTTCCACTTCTTTTCCCATAAAAAACCTCTCTTAGCAATCAGATTTATTCAGTCGTTATTGACTTTAGATTTTTATTTAGATTATTTTTTTGTCAATCATATGTATTTCTATGGCTTCCAGTAGATTACAAACAAAAAAATATTTCTTACTGTTTCTTATTATTCTTTGTTTGACCCATGAGCCCCCTTTCCAGCATCTGGTGCAATATTCAGGTGTCGATTTCAATTGCCTCACCGTTTCAAAGTACTTCTGGGTTGGCGCCACAGGAATATATAATTGTCAAATGATTTTTATTCCTTTAACATAAACAATAACTTTTATTTACTTTCACCAGTTGCTTCTGACACATATTCTGAGTTCAAATTGCTGTGTTTAAGACTGGTGCTTGTAATACACCAAACCAATCAAATATGAAGAGGTAGACTATATTTTCTCTACTTATGTAGGAAAACTAAAAGGAAGAAAAGTCTGCAACAAGGTCATATAATAGCTTTTACTTATCTCTGTGGTCAATTTAGGTCTCCGCATAGCTAATCTGATTGATTGCTGCCTCATCAACTAGTATGTCTGAAAATTCTAAGTTAATAACATCATGAACAGTTCAGTAATGTCAATGAGATGAAGCCTATTTGTATTGTATTTTGAATGTGATTTAAATAATTTGAACAAAGCAATTCTTGCTTTAATTTATTTGGTAGTTCTGTGGGCTATAGGTGACCCATGTGAAGCAGTTCTACATTGGGAAAGGCAGTGTGATTTACAAGAGTACACTATTAGGCCCTGGTGTCAGAGGACAAAGGCAACATCTGCTTCATGGGCCTCTGTGTGTTACAGAAGGGGGGATACCCTGTTTATTATTATATGCAAAAGGACATGATCCGGTACATGGAATCCATGTTTGAGTCTAGAAGACAATGGGGATCGACTTGTATTTCAAATTTTAATAAAATTCTAGTATAACACTTCTGTATAGCTATACCATGTTACGTATAAAGTTTACTATTTTAAATAATGTTTATGAATTATAACCAAATTGTAAATTGGTGTTCATATAGGTTTTCTGTTTTAAATTAATATCATATATAATGAGATGTTTATATTAAATTTAGAAAATGTGAGCAAATGAGAGCAAATGAATCCTCATTATTTAACTTAAATCTGATTTTTTTTCCTCAAGAAAAATAGTACTTAAAGGAAACTAAAACTCATTTGATTCTTAACATCCATATACAGGATAAGATATGTGTTAGTGAATCCTTTTAGCATATAAGTATGCATAGAAGTTAATATTTGCACAGTTTAAAAATATGCATGCTATATTTGTGTTTCTGTTTTAACATTTTTTAAAAGAACCTTGGGATTTATAAATATTCCCGAAGAAAGTCCTTGTGTAGTATAGTCAAATTAGTTCTGAATTTGGTTTTGCCCCTTACAGCCTAACTAAGGAGAGGACCATTAGCTTTCCTGGAGCTTTGGGACCTTGGGCTTTTGCCTTTGGAAATTAAATATTTAATATTGCTTTGTCTGGGCTGGCTTTGAACAGGATCCTTCCATCATTCCAGGGCAATGTCAAAATTCATAGAAGAGCAACAACTCATATTGTCTACTGAAATCAAACCTGACTCATCTCCCCTCCCTTCTCCCACTTCTGCCCTTGGGATTGTGACATCATTACCATCTCAGAAAACCTAGGGTGGTTGTCATGTTAAAATGAAGTGAGATTAGGGTTCGAGGAGAGAGCAGTCAAATATTTGAGTACTAATCATGCCTGGATATCGGTTATTACTTTTCAGACGGTGGAATTCTTTTGGCTTCAAGAATTATACCACAGTCATTTCATGTGAATGTGGACAGAGCATAATACAATTAGGTGAATCACAGAGACAATCTGCTGCTTTTTAGAGCATGCTTTGAAATGAAAGATGCATCTATTTAAAGGTTATCTGGCATATGAAAGGGACATTTATCCCCCAAGGAGCGAAGGAAACTACTTAAAAAGAATAGACTTTTATTAATATTTTTTCAATTAAATGTTACAATCTCTTTATCATTTTTTCTTTTGTAATTTTCGTGTTGACCTATGTAAGTGCTTAGTCTGTGTAACATTCACTCTTTCTGGGAAAGTCATCAGATGGGACAAGTTTATTGAAAAAGAAACAGAATTAAAAATTCAATGACAAAGGTTCAAATAGTGTCTGTTTAGAGCTTATCTTCTCAATGTCACGGCTTTCATGGTTATTGGTTAGGGACTTTTGGGATTCGTTCCTTGATGCTCAGGAGGATGATGTCAGCATCAAGGGAAGAAGTGACCTTACTTTAATTCTGGGGTTTCCTGATGATTGCTTGTATTTAGCATTGTGGCTATATATTTTTTCCCTGCAACACTGAAAAGTTATGCATTTTTGTAATTGAAGTATTTGAAGTAGAGAAGACAGAATAATTCAATCAGACAAAATGGAAAGAGGTGTTATTGTATCTTCCCCCCTAAAAAAAATGACCATTTGAAAAACAGTGACTTTGTATCATTTGGGTAGATTTCATAATGTGTTATGATAATGTTTAAATAAGCTTCATTAAAACATACATTTTAGATAAAAATATATAATACATAAAAGTGCTGATTAGATATGAAACATAGGATAGTATAAATGCTAATTGTTAATCACTAAAACTGTTATATGACCTGAAAGATTTTATCTAGCTCAAGTCTTATAAATTCAATAATATGGGAGAAAAAGACAGTAATGGTGTGAGTTGAATTTACCTATATAATATTAACTTGAACAAATAGTACTTTTATATATTCTTTTTTAATGCAGCATCAAAAGCTGTGATATTATGCATTGGCAAAAGTTTAAGTTCAATTATGTATTAGACAGAAAGTCCCAGAGATTTAAGAATATTTATTTTAAGACATTTCGATCCTGCTGACTGCCAAATTAAAATGTGATTCGAAAGCATTCATTTGGATAATTAACCTTTCTTCTGCCAGAAAATTCTGGTACTAGCATTCGATGCCTTTGCCCCTGAAAACAAAGTTCAAATCACTATTACTACTTTCCATTTGACCATTTTTATTGAGAATACTGATGGCTTAAATTTTTCTAATAGTTATCTTTTAACATTAAAATGGATTTGAATGAAAAATTAATTTAAATAACATGTATTACTAAATATTTTTTAATTATAACTTCAGCCATATTTTTAATCTAATTTTATTTTTTAGAGACATATTTCATTAGTAGACTAAAGGTATTTATCTGTTACTCATTATGATCACATTTTTCATCTCTTTCAAAAACGCTTATTTAAGTTGGGACATTTTTAGGCCAACAGGCCACCTTGGACATCAGCAAGTACTTTCTGTATTCAGTACTATGTTCAGGGCAGTAGTATCCTAGGATACAGACTTGTACAGTGGAATAATCTTGTTTTCTCTACTACTACAGATAGAAGAGGTAGCTAATATCTTGAGAAGTATATAGTGTTTTGATTAAAATTTCATGTTTTTTACTGAGTTCAGCAAATCACTCATATTTCTGATGAAGGTGGAATACTATTCCACTCAGATAGAAGGGGGAAAATGACAGCTAAATGGATATGTTTGGGGAAACTGTATAATATAACTTTACATAGCAGCCCAGACCTCATGGAAAATTGTAAACAAACCAGCTAACAAAACACAACCAAAAATGAACATCAGACTCTAGTAATTTCAAATTTCGGCTACAACTCTATTTTACACGTTTTCTTTGATTTTTTTTTTTTTTTTTTTTTGTCTGATGATTAGGCAAGAGGTCAGGGATGATTGGCAGGTATGACAATTCAAATGAAAATACTTCACAAACTTCACATAAACATCTCTTGATAACCAGATTTGATGAATGGATAAAAAAAAATGATTCTGTTTTATGCGGAAATCTCTATGCTTTGGACATATTTGATCATTTATGCATTAACTGGTCTTTTGCAGACAGATGTATTCACTAAACTTTTTACTTGTTGTCCTCATATAGTAAAATATCCTATAAAATATCAAAGATTAGCTGAGGTAAATCATCAAAAAAATTTTATGTACTTTTAAGTCAAACTTTAACTGGCAGCTCTTCCTGCCCATAGGTGCTGTCCCCGCACTTTAATAAACTCACCTTTTTTGGGGACACCTGTGTAGCTCAGTTTGTTAAGCATCCAACTTCGCCTCAGGTTGTGATCTAACAGCTTGTGAGTTCGAGCCCCGCATAGGGCTGTGTGCTGACAGCTCAGAGCATGGAGCCTGCTTCAGATTCTGTCTCCCTCTCTCTCTGCCCCTCCCCCACTCATGCTCTCTTTCAAAAATAAATAAACATTTAAAAAATAAATTAATTAAGTCAAATTTTACACAACACCCTGTAAGTCTGGTGAAATAGAAGCACTTGTGAAAATTACACTTTTTTTGGAATGGTACTAACAGAATGAGGATCTCATCTTTCTACTTCTAACTTTTTTTTTTTTTTAATTTTTTTTTCAACATTTATTTATTTTTGGGACAGAGAGAGACAGAGCATGAACGGGGGAGGGGCAGAGTGAGAGGGAGACACAGAATCGGAAACAGGCTCCAGGCTCCGAGCCATCAGCCCAGAGCCCCACGTGGGGCTCGAACTCACGGACCGCGAGATCGTGACCTGGCTGAGGTCGGACGCTTAACCGACTGCGCCACCCAGGCGCCCCTCTACTTCTAACTTTAACTCAAACCATACAATGCACAAATCGAAAAGTAAAATAATTATTGTACGAAAACAAATTTTATTTCAATTTTCTTGTTTCCTTCAAATTCAGCTTATGCTACTTAATGAAAACACTATTTTCAATAAAACTTTATATTTTAAATGCCTTTCTATAATTCACCTATTTAATAGGAATGATGCTAATAAATAAAAACAATAAGCACTATCCATTTGACTTTCATAAGATTAGAGGTAAATCATTAAGGATCCCAAATGACAGAGGAGAAAATTGGGGCACAGATAAGTTAAGTCAGGTGGCAGGCTCACACAGGAAATAAATAGTAGCTATGCTAGTATAAAAACATCCATCTTCTGACCTCTATTTCAGGGCTTCTCACAACTGCAGTATGATTAATCAATACCAGGAAGCAAACTAAGTATCAAGAAAAGATCATCCATTTGTATCAGTCTTTCCTTTATGTGATTAGAATCCAAACTACCAAGTGTTGAAGGAGTCAAAAGTTGAAAGCTTTGCCTATTTTAGTGACTAGTGAACGGTCTTTTCTTTATTATTATCAGCAGATTTGCTGATAAACACAGACATGTACTGTACCCAAATCTGTGAACTCTTTTGTAGATATTTTGCTAACATGTGGAAAATAAACTCTTTCTTTTAGCAATTTATTTTTATTTTCTTTTATTTTTATACTGAGAGAACACTCAAATAATGTGCTGAAATATGTATTGCCTTATGGATTGCAGTTGGCAGGGGCTCTTAGTGTTAAAGATTCACACATTTCAAGTAAGATTGGATACATTTATATTTGTGTCAGGAAAAAAAAAAAAGAAGAAGAAAAGAAAATGGTTACTTAAAATATAACCAAAAGGCAAAATCATGGCATTTGGCCAGAGAGGTGGCAGGATCCTTTCCTGTCAAAGCTCCGTTTTGGCAAGCAAAGAAAAAAAAATTGTGGGATATATTCTACTGTACCATCTTTGACTGAAAAAAAAATAATTATTTAGAGAAAGCAATTTAAATCTTAGGTATGGTAAGGTGTTTGCTAGAGAAACAAACATTCCCTTCGATGCCGTTGTTATTCAGGATATATTCTCTTCTGCAGTTTACTAAAATAATTTCTCCAATGTGTGGGAAGTTCCTATGCATCCAGCTTTGCTATAGATATGACATTACATCAACAGTGACACGACTTGTTTACAAGAGGGTGGTATAAACAGCAAATGTTCTTCCTTAAAACAGCTTTCTTGTTGAATTTCAACAAAAAAGTAGAATAAATGTAGAAGGAAGAACAGAAGGAGATAATCTTTAACATGTAGAGTAAATTCTAAGGCAAAGGAGAGAGCAGCTGATGGTATCATTATGTGTTTGCTTAAAAATATATATATTAGTACCGACTCTACTGCCTTCTTTTTCGTATCTAATATAAGACATTCAAATTGTATGAGTTTTCAGTGTGGAAGGTAATATATGGCTTATTATAGTGTGCCTTAATATTTCAGGATATTACCTGGTTTCAAATTAATTAAATGAAAGTAAAAACATCAAACAAGAAAGAGGGAGGGAGAGAGGGAGAGAGAGAGAATGAGAACCCAAATACCTCCTCCAGCCTGATTTAGTCAACTTTCTGATGGAGGAAGTCGCAGGAGACACTCACTGGAAGAATTATAGGTATAGCAAAAGCCCTTCTCATCTTTTTGATCTTGCCTTAACCTTCTGCCTTTTCCTAGATGTAAAAATGATTTGCATAACAGTTCAGATTGTACCTGACATTGAAAAATATTAATTCGCTTCTTATATGAGAGATATTATTTAACACAATACAACCCGATAAAAATAAGTTAAATTTTAGCACATTACTCATCATTTGGATTATCATTGCTAGCTTGTACCCAGGTACTGACCTACGTGATTATAATTCCAAGGGCTTGGGGACCCTTAGGAATATCTGTAGGAGCACCCTGGTCTGGAGGGAAAGAACTTTTCCAGAGCTCTCTGGAGCTGGTCATGGAAGGTGTTTCATTTCCGCAGATGTTAGCCCGTAAGAGAAACTCACTGGAGTAGAATGGAGTAAATATTCCGGACACGATGTCTTGGCTTTGCTAGTCCAGTCTCCTCTAGGTTCCTTGGAAGGTGCATTTGTGCTTCGTGAAACTGTGGAGTAATTGAAAGTGCACAGTACATGATTTTTGTCATTAACATGCTGGAACTTGAACCCCAGCACTGTCACCTTATTGGCAGGTGGGTGGCCTTGCCCACCTGATTTAACCTTTCTGAATCTCTGTTTTCTGATTTATAACACCAAGTTAATATTGCCTCCTCTATAGGAATGTTTTAATATTAGTTCGTTAAAAATATAAATCAAAACTATAATGAGATATCACACCTGTCAGAATGGCTAATATCAACAACAGAAGAAACAACAGGTGCTGGTGAGGATGTGGAGAAAGGAGAACTCTCTTTTATTGTTGGTGGGAATGCCAGTTGTGGAAGCCACTGTGGAAAACATTATGGAGGTTCCTCAAAATGATAAAAATAGAGCTACCCTATAATCCAGCAATTGTACTATTAGGCATTTACACAACGAATACAATACTCATGCAAAGAGATACATGTATCCCAATGTTTATAGTAGCATTATCCACAATAGCCAAATTATGGAAACAGTCCAAGTTTCCATCCACTGAAGAATGGGTAAAGAAGAGGGTGTTATATATACAAAAGCATGAAATCTGGCCATTTGCAAGGACATGGATGGAGCTAGAGTGTATTATGCTAAGTGAAATAAGTCAGAGAAAGACAAATACCATAGGATTTCACTAATATGTGGAATTTAAGAAAGAAAACAAATGAACAAAGGGGCAAAAAAAAGAGAGACAAACCAATAAACAGACTCTTAGCTGTACAGAACAAACCGATGTTGCCACAGGGGAGGTAGGTAGGGGGTTGGGTAAAATAAGTGATGAGGATTAAGGAGTGTACTTGTGATGAGCACTGAGTGATGTATGGAAGTGTTGAATCTCACTATATTTTACACCTGAAACGAATATCACACTGCATGTTAACTAGCTTGAATTTAAATTAAAACTTAAAAAAAGTACTTTAGATACTATTAATCCTAAGGCAAATGTTAGCTCTCATTATTATGTGGAATGAGTCAGTGGTTTCCCCAGCAATCTCCTCAAAGCCCATGTCTCTACACCAGCTGAAACCTCATTGAAGTGAAGAAACACATTCTGAAATCTGTTTTTTATTGTACCAAAATACACATATTGGGACTTCAGAATTGGATTGCATCATAGTATTCAAGATTCCAAATTCCTTCGATTCATAGTAGTAAATTAGTGATGGACCAATAGTGATCGTATCATTATGATATATGTAATTGGTCATGTTTTTCTTTTTCACATTTATTGAGTCTCTGATATGGAGAAGGCCTCAGGCCAGATGCCTTAGGTTATATAAGGATGCATAAGGACTCTTTTTTTAAAATTTTTTTTTTTCAACGTTTATTTATTTTTGGGACAGAGAGAGACAGAGCATGAACGGGGGAGGGGCAGAGAGAGAGGGAGACACAGAATCGGAAACAGGCTCCAGGCTCAGAGCCATCAGCCCAGAGCCTGACGCGGGGCTCAAACTCACGGACCGCGAGATCGTGACCTGGCTGAAGTCGGACGCTTAACCGACTGCGCCACCCAGGCGCCCCATAAGGACTCTTTTCCGCAACAAGGGCAACTAGTAGACAATATATATGTTTCTAGTGGAAGAAATTAGTCAACATATGAAGCAGAATAAATAAATGAATTATGTGCTAATTAGTAGATGAGCAAGACGCATATTGTAAAAATTCAGAAGGAAGAGTAATTACTTATGATGCTGTAGGGGAAAGACGGAGAAAATCAAATTTTTGGACAGCATTGGAATCGTTTGAGACAAAACACAGATAAGAAAATGTATAGTGTGCAGAAAGGCAGGGAGGGATCCATAAATACTGGATTTGTCTAAGGAATTGTTAGTGGATGAATGGAAGATGCTAAAATACAGAGTAAGAAATCTTCCATGAAGCTTTTCATTTTTTTTCTTAGCTTTATTTCCAGATATTGATGGAGGTGTTTTGGGGAAATCCCAACTTAAGTACTTGTGAACAAATGAATAATAACTAGTTTTTATAAGAAAAAAAATAAACCTTTGGACTACTTTCACCTAGTTTATGGTTACAAATATATTTCTGTTTTGATTTAAAATGATGAGGAAGATGGCTAAAAATAAAATGAGCCAAGTTTTATGCGTATTGCATTTTAACAAGTTGGATGTCTCATTGGAATGCACTGCCTTCTTGCTCCACATTTATTTTTGGAATTTAATAAGGCGCCTGTCATATCTGCCTCAAGGCTAAAAAACATCATGGGGGAGAAATCCAAAGTACTGTCATGATTGAGTGACACAGAGCCAATTTTATTTTATTTCCTTTTCATGGGAGGGTGGCTGAAATTAGCCGGCCTCCCTGAACAGGCTTTGCTACACCATCTGTTCTAAAGGCCTTGTGCTGGTTAACTGGTAATGACATTGACCAGTGACATTTGTCAGGTGGATTTGACTCAGAATACTGGTAGAGGACTTTCATTAAAAAATTAATTCTGTGCATTGTACTGCAAAGCTCATTCTCATGATAGATTCTGGTACAGTGCCACATATCTGCAGAAGTGGGTCTCATTACCTGAGAAACTTGGGAAGGTAATAACTTCTTTATTTCTTCTCTGTGCTCCCAGAGCACATAATTAACATGCTGACTCATTTAGCTCAACTCTCTTTAGGATGTGGCTTTGCGAATACAATGGAGACTTCAGAGAAACTGTGGCCAACAAGTATGCGTTCTGATTCTCATAGAGACTGAGGGAAAATCTCTGCTATTTGCTGCTGCTTTCTTTGAAGCTGATGTATCGTACAATGTGACTTTTTAAAATACAACCATAATATGTTAGGATTTAAATGGAGTCATGATATTTTATTTTATTTTTTTTTATTTTTTTTTTTAATTTTTTTTTTCAACGTTTATTTATTTTTGGGACAGAGAGAGACAGAGCATGAACGGGGGAGGGGCAGAGAGAGAGGGAGACACAGAATCGGAAACAGGCTCCAGGCTCTGAGCCATCAGCCCAGAGCCCGACGCGGGGCTCGAACTCACGGACCGCGAGATCATGACCTGGCTGAAGTCGGACGCTTAACCGACTGCACCACCCAGGCGCCCCTGGAGTCATGATATTTTAAAGGATTTTAAGTTAGACCAGGTATCATGTAATGATCTTGCTATTGCTGAGTTACTTATAAAATTGGGAGTCATACTTAGCTGAAGGATCTGACTGAGGCATAAAAATAAATGGCATACCATTCAGTAGGTATGCTGCTGTAATAACTGTGTAAGTGCTGTTTTGCTAATTAAATCAGAGATGAGGTTCATTTTTTTTTTTTTTTTGGTAGTCACTAGGAGCAAGAAAGTTAAATTATGTGAACTGAAAACATGTGAAATAGTACTATGATGTCAAATAATAAATATGTACTATGAACAAAGTGAATAATTTGTAATTAGTCATCCTTCCCTACCTTTATTATTTTGAATTTCCTGCCTCTTGGGTAAACAGCACAGGAATAGTGAATCTAACCCACTTTTTAACAAGTTTGCACCTTCCTGGCCACAAAGAGAGATCCATCAGTTTTCCCTGAATCCCAGAAGATCCTGGTGATAGGATTGAAACGTGAGTTTGGCTTCAAACCACTAAGGGTACACACAGGTGCATATTGGATGGGTAAGTAAGAAGGGGAGGTCCACTGTAAGAATGTTGAACCCTGAGATCATGTGGCTACACTCACTCTGATCCCAACTATATGGGTTGGATCAACTCTCAGTTGTATGGACGATTATTTAGTAGTAGGACCAGATCTAAACCGTTAGGTATTGAGCCACCATGTAAGAGTAAATGTGAAATATGAGATAGCAAAATAAGCCCTTCTCCATGGCAAAGGCACTCCGTGCTTCAGCATTCTCAAGGAAGCATGAATCATGAGATGCCAACTGTCTCTTGACGTGTTGGCACTCAACGCTTTATTTTTCGTTCTAATGGAGCTGCAAGGCAGTATTGTATAGATTCCCTAAAATATTCTGAAAGCTATCAGGAAAGCAATTTATCATTTTTTGGTAAACAATGAATTCAATTTAAATACATGCCATTCCTTGGAGAGAATATGCCTCTTGATTATAGTTGGATCCCATCTTATTTTACACAAGCTATCTCTTGGGGGCATAATTTTTCAGTCAAAGAAACAGGAAGATATATTGACTGTTTGATTTAAATGTTTATTTGCCTCCCCCAAACACTTTATTGCTTAACTGGTCATTGACAACTGGTGCTGAGAGTCGAAGAGGGGTAGGATGAATTATATTCAACTTAATGAAAAGTTTAAGGTAATGCTCATGAAAAAAAATGGGGGCAACCTTTAAAATATTTCACTTCTAGTCAACAATTACATTTATTATTTGGGTGGTTATCTACCGAGTGATGAATCATTCTAAACAGATTGAAGTCTTTAGTCCATGTGGCTAGTTAAAGATTCCATGCTTAGAACCGCTTTATTTAACTTAAATGTATCACTAATGATTTCTGTGAAACTGTATAATGCTGTTCCCATGAGCAACTCAGAATAGCTCTCAGGCTTTGAGTCTAGTCTTTATTCCTGGAGCTGGCAAGAGGAGGTTGTCATGGAACTAGGGGAGAAATCAGCAGACTCTATTTATGTTCTAGGTGATAAGATACTGTCTTTCTTCTGTAAAATTTCAGAATTTGGTTGTGCTGCAAGGTCTTACGAGAGAGTACTGTGCACATGGGGGCCGGATGATGTTTGTGGATAGTGATGAGAGTAATTGGATATTCACATCTCAAATGTGAGGCCAGTTGTCATCCTTCAATTATTTGCTCACAAATACCTGGGCTCCTCTTCTGCTCTTCAATAAGAGTAATTGTGTTGCTTACAAAATATTTCCCCTACAACCAGAAATTCTGAGTGATAGAATTATCTTCCTTGATTGAAAGGCACAATGTTGCTGAAATTGCCCATGTTATGTTCTCTTTCCTTTGGATTTTAGTATTTCTCCACCATTTCCCTTAGTGTTTCAAGGCATCCAACTGATTTGGATTTGAGACCTAGATCTGCCACATTCTGTTTGATGTTAAACAAGTAAAATTACATTGTTAAATTAGTAATAACCCTGTGAAAGAAAATTACTTGATGAGTTTGAGAGATCATTTGATAGAAGTGTTTCTTATATTTCAGTCTACCAGTTTTATTCTCATAAGTGTAAAGATTCTTCATCATGTTTTTATTTTTTTTTTATTTTTTTAAGTTCATTTATTTATTTTGAGAAGTAAATTTTGCATTTATTTTATTTATTTTGAGAATACAATCAGGGGAGGGGCAGAGAGAGACAGAATCCCAAGCAGGCTCTGTGCCCAGAGCCCTCTGCTCAGCACAGAGCCCAACGTGGGCATGAATTCACAAACCGTGAGATCATAACCTTAGCTGAGATCAAGATTCAGATGCTTATCCAACTGAGCCACCCAGGCTCCCCAAGATATTTTGTAACCTACATTTTTAAGATACAAAGGGGAAAAAACCCAAATCCTCATCTTTATCCTTGATTACATGCTTAAAGTTTTTCTTGACATTTTGTCTGGATTTAGGATACATGTAATACCAATAGTTACAAGTATTTACTATAATGAAAACAGATTAGCTTTTTTCCCTCCTTATTTCACAGTTTATTTTTTTTAAATTTTTTTGGTTTCTTTTTTTAATTTTTTAATATATGAAATTTATTGTCAAATTGGTTTCCATACAACACCCAGTGCTCATCCCAAAAGGTGCCCTCCTCAATACCCATCACCCACCCTCCCCTCCCTCCCACCCCCCATCAGCCCTCAGTTTGTTCTCAGTTTTTAAGAGTCTCTTATGCTTTGGCTCTCTCCCACTCTTCATCATGTTTTTAAATTTGGGTGTTTATTTCATTGAGACCTGGAAAAAAAAAAAAGCACAACAAAACAGCTTTTTCTGGGTTACCTGAAAACCAGCTATGACAAAGTATTCTGCTGTGATTTCTGTGTCTATTTTTTTTTACAGTTGTTTTTGTTCCAGAAGACACTTCTTTAATGTTTGTGATCTAGCGAGAAATAATCAAAGCTTCATACAGATGAAGTATTAAGAAAAATCAGTGACTTTAAGGCAACGTACTATGCTGAAAACTTTTTGCAGTTTTCTGAACAGAAAAGGATAGTTGCTCCCCAAGCAGTGCCTGGCAGTCTGCTTTATCTTTATATTGAAGGTGGTACTTAGTTTCAGGTGAATGTCAATGTCACCTACCAACTTAAAATGAAGTGGTTTATCTAAATTTTAGAAAATGCATAGCTTTATATACAAACATTTTGTGATTGCCTAAGGGTGTAAACATATGAAACGTTACCTTATTTTATATTTCTGAACTCATATTCATATTTAAGTAATATAAAACAAATAAGAATTAATATTAGGAGTCAGAGAGAATGTTTCTTTAAAAAAATCTTTCCTTTTCTAACCAAATTTGAATATAACTACTCTATAGGATGATGATGATGCCATCTAGGACCTGTGATACACACAGAAAACTAAGAGCTGGCTGTAAAGTTAAAGAGTGTTAGATTTTCTGTTTTTTCCCGATTTTCCATATGTAAGTTTTACTTGAGGAACCCTGCTTTTAAGGAACCACTCCAAAGAAATTTTTTTTCTACATAAATACAGAAAAAATGCTGTTATATCATAGCACACTAATGCTATACATGCAGGAAGTCAGAATTATAGCCCTAAAATATTGTTATTATAGAGTCATAACTAAAAATGACTAGCTTACTTCAAAACCACGATAATTCAGAGTAGTTCATTAACTGCAGATCTAGAAAGGCCTAGAACTGAGTTCTGTCTTGAATTTTGATTGATTCACTTTGTAATCCTGGTCAAGTTATTTATCGTGGCATCATTTTTAGTCTCCTCCTCTCTCAAATGGAGGCCCTCAGCCTTCCTCGGACGATCATTTGGAGGATTCTGCCTGGTAATTGTCCAAGATGACTGGGCTGCCCTGTATTGGGCTTTCAACAAATATTCAGCTTCTTTCCATTTTGTCTCTATCATTCCACTGGCGGAAATGCCTTTCCCTTTCCTCCTTCAGTCCCTGGTCTTTGTTATTCCTCGTGCTGGACGTGAGGCAGATCTGGGGCCATATGCTGAAATGCAGTGTATCTCAGAGAGAAAACTAATGTCACTTGAGCCAATGATTGGTTTTACTTTTCAGGTTGGAACATTGTTTAATCCTTTCTTAAAGGCAAATTAGTCAAACTAGACAAAGTACATATAGTCTTTGTGGACCATGACTGAGCTGTGTACACAGAATACCAGCGGAAGCAGACACGAGACTTTTGCTTCAGAATCAAACATTAAAGCGATAACTGACTGGAATAGGCATTCTCTTTTATGTTGTCCCCTTGCCAGTCCTTCGACTTGGTTTGGGATACACCTGGATTGTGTCTTAATGACCCCTGAGTGGTGTCCTTCTCAGTGTTTGCTTTTCTGCAGCTGTGATTCATGAGCAAGGAGAGACCACGCCTTCTTAAAAAAAAAAAAAAAAAAAAAAAAGCCCAGGCTCAGTATGGTCACTAAGAGTGACAAATGTGCGCATGGCTTATTCATAAATCACTTCATTCATTTTAAATGGCATTTGATTCTTTTGAAAGAACAAACATTTTACATCTTATTTTTAAATTAGGAAGAAACAGAAAGTTATGGTAAATGAATGCTAACTGGTCACCTGTTTAAAAAAGGCAGATTACTCTATGTGACAAAATACCATTAATTTAATTTATATGGCTGGTTGTATTAACCTTCAATTTATGTTGTTTGGAAAAATGAATGGGTGCATTGAAGCTGGCATCACAGAGCTGTCTGGAGCACTTTAAGACCCAAGTTAAAGAAAACTAGGAAGTATTGCAAACAAATTTTTGAGAAGGAAGAAGTAAGCACAAATTAGGAGTGCTCAAGCCAGCATATCTGTGTTTCTCCAGATGGCCAACAGATGCTTATATTTGATTCTGTATGAAGTGGACTGCCCCTGATGTACACAATTTCAGCACTAAGTTTGGACTTGAATGAGAATATTAGAAAGATAATTGTAGTTCCTAGGAGACTTCTTTAATAGCTGAATTTAAAAATTAACTGTAAAGTTGATACAAGCCAAAGAAGTATTTCTGCAAGTTGATTCAGGTATTTAAATACACTTGTATGGAAAAATAATTTGAAATTAAATCAGGTGGAGAAAAAATGACTTATCTAGAATTTATTCACAAAAGGAGCTATGTGAAATAAACTACAGAAATAAGTTTAATATTCATTGAATAGTTCTATTAAAAAATCATAAGTTTTGTCTTTTTAAAAAATTAAATCTAGGGACACCTGGGAAGCTCAGTTGGTTAAGCATCCAATTTCGGCTCAGGTCATGATCTTGTGGTTCCTGAGTTTAAGCCCCATGTTTGGCTCTGTGCTGACAGCTCAGAGCCTGGAGCCTGCTTTGGATTCTGTGCTTCCCTCTCTCTATGCCACCACCCCTCTCTCTGAAGAATAAATAAACATTACAATTTTTTTTAAAAAATAAAAAAAATTAAATTAAATCTGGTATTACCAAAGTTTTATGAAATATGAGTCCTAGCATGAAACAAAAGTTTTTCCTGGTAGGAAGAATCCAAATCCAATTAGGCAATGAAAATCATACAATGTGATCAATTGGCCTGCATGACTTCAGAATGATGGACAATCAGATTTCTTTTTTTTTCTTTTTCTTTTTTTTTCTTCTCTGCCACTGAGAAATGACAACATGTCAGCAGTGGGGTAATAGCATATTCTTCCATTCAAATATATGAGTTATTTCCATAAGAAGATTGTGGTTTTCACTGAGACAGGTATGGATTCTAATCTCTAGATTCCAATGAAGTAAACTTGAAAGAGTGGTAAAGAAATGACCTACAACCATGAATATAAATTGACACTTAAAAATCCTAATATATAATATTTGATACATTCATTCAAAATAGTTTTTAAAAAACACATATTGGACATAATTTTTCTTTTGATATTGTTTTATACTTTGTTTAATCACTATGCTTAAGGACACTTTAGCTAAGCAGTTAATTTTGATTTTGTTTGGGAAGATAATGAAAATATTGCCTTGATTTTTTTTTCTCTGAAGACATAATTTTCTGCTACTAAGTGATTGCTATATTAAGTCAACATATTAATGTTTTAATTGGGTCAATACAAACCTTAGTTTATCTAATGTGATAGTTATTTTCTAGGGAGTAAAAGAGGACTAACCCTTTGAAGTACCTTTACCATGCAGTAAGTAATTAAAATAGTGCTTTCTTGGGTTTTTGATAGAATGATTTTGGCTCCTTTCTCTAAACTGAGAACTTAGAATCTGTAAGCTGAACTACCAAAGATTCTTACATGTAGTCTTAGGCGATGTTGAAGTTGAACACCTTTCAGAACTGTTAGAAAAAAGGAGAGAATTGTTCTATTTTTTAAAGTTTATTTTTATTATAAGCTATTTTTATTCTCCATAATCTTTTTGTTGATTGTCAACTTAGAGTTGGAATTTAAAGCACCTTGAGTGTAGCATTTGTTAAAGACCTGCTCTGTTCTAGGCACTTATTTCATTTGCTTTTATTTAATTCTTATTTCCTTATTGAGCCAGCATTTCCCTTTGACAGAAGAGGAAACCAAGGGTCAAAGGGGTTAAGTGTCTTGCTCAATGTCACCCAGCAAAAAAGTGGCAGAGTAAGGACAAGGTCCCAGATCTTCTGACCCAAGGTCTAATGACCTTTCCATTAAACTTCAATTGCCAATTTTGGGCATAATAGGAACAGGCTACTGTATCCTTTCTTAGAGAGAAAAATACACTGAAATACAAAGTTTCAACTGTACTGTCAAAGGGAAAAGTAGACTTGAGACTTTTCACCAAGATGCCAGATATCTAGGGAGGTAGCATTTAGGTTAATCCTGGGGAGACTGAAATTTCTTTTGGAAAAAAAAATGTAAATGTGATGTTATCCACTGAAATATGAATTTAGGGAAACCAAAATCTTTTTTGAGGTTTTGAGATCAAATTAAGATATTCAAGTCTAAAAGTAGAGACTACCTTTCTTAAAGGCACCTGCTAGTTTAAAGAAAATTGTTGGCAAAGTGACAGTTTGTAAGAATTAATAAAATGAGCCTGGAATAAAGGATTCTGTGTTTGAAAAACAATTCAACTAGTAAGTAATAAATGTAGGCTAGATGATGAATGTGTTTAAGGCCTATTCTTGGAGGTTCCTAACCATGTGACCACAAATCTCTACTGCCACCTTGTGGTAGTATGTATATCTCAGAGACTGGCTCCAGTGAGGAAAATTAACCTCTTAAGTGCTGGGAAGCGCAAAATGTCCATGGTAGCTAAACTTAGTTTCTGAACTCAGGGGCCAAAGAGTTTGGGGTAACACAGTATACATCGTACAGAGTTGCTACCCAAACTCTCACTGTAGTGATGCAGGATCCCTGTTGATTTGGAGAGCAAAGCTATTTTACAGATGCCACAGGATGAAAACCATGAGCAAGAATAGGAACTAAATTTCATTTCAGATTCTTTTGTAGTCATAGTGAAAGAAGACATGGTGTTTTTAAGTGGATCCCAAACGCCAACACAATTTTTATCTGGAAAGTACGTTTTAATCTCTTCCATAGAAAGCAATGAGAAAACAGCCTTGCCAACGGAAATCCTCTGGGTGTGTAAGAACAGAAGGCTTCCAGTTACTTGTAGACATTTTGCTGCGTTCATAAAACTGACCGACACTGTTTGTGTCTGGAGGTTGAGTAGTTACTGCAGGTTGTAAGCCAGCTTTGTTGTCAGCCCTGAGCATGTGTTTCAATTATCACATCAAAAAATATGTTTGATTCCAAAATGATCAATTATTGAAGCTCTGTATGTGATAGCGGATGTGTCTATAAACTCATTAACCCAATGAAGCCACCTAATTGTCAACAGTTGATCAAGATTCTGTCTTGAGATCGTTTGTCTTTAGGTGCTAGTGATCTTCCTGTTTTCATTCCACTAGCAGAAATAGGGTTAATAGATCAAATTACAGATGCCAACAAAACGGAGATCTAAAATTCTTTGCACTTTATCATCTTAGAAATAGTTTTAAAAATCTTCAATACTTAGCACTTATTTTGTATTTTGTAATGCTTAAAATGTTTGGAATACACCTTTGTGTTAAGAGCAAGTCTGTACCAAAATACAAGTTATGTGATTTGGGAAAATTATTTAATCAATTTCCTTATGTGCATGATAAGGAGAATATCAACATCATAAAGTATAAACAGAAGTCAAAAGAGTAAAATGCTTAGTGTGCTTCTCAGTGTGTGTGTGTGTGTGTGTGAACAATACTCCCCCAATAATCTCTATTTTACTCAGCATAAACATCTTGATAGCTTCTTATATCTTACTTAACTTAAAGATGATGGGAAGTTTAAGTATTAGTATAAAAAAATTGTACAAAAAATCTTCAATAATAGATCAGTTAGTATTATGGAGTTATTTTTTTAAGAATATTGATAGAGAAAGGCATAAAGAGGAATAAGCTTGACCCAAGAGAGCCTTTTGTTAAGAGCAGAATATAAAACCAAGGCTCACAAGGACCACCAAAACAAACAAACCTCTGCAATGTCTGAGTAAGCCAGCCTGCCTGGCTCAGTAATTTATGTTGTGTGCCACTGATTTCTCAGGCAATTTTTAGAGGCTTTTTGAAAATGGTCTCCAAATTATGCACTAATACAGCACTGCTAATGAAAGCCCTCCTAGAACACAGCCTCATTAGCTCTCACTTTTTTTTTTTTTTTTTTGCTAATCCACAAATTCTATCCTTCCTGGTGGACACCTGGTGGTCCCCCTCCCCTTTCCATATCTCAGCAGACATGTAATTGCCAAGGAGAGGAGCGAGGTTTCGTATTACCTAGACACGGGGCTCATGCAGACTCTTCCATGAGACTGTCTGTTGTCAATAATTAAGAGCTATCAAAACACTTGGCTAATTTACACTTGATAATCTGAAATGAGGGTCCCTGTGATCACTAGCTTCTGTTTTATTATTTAAATATACATGGTACACAAAGCGGACTGGGCCCTAAGCAAGCCATATCAGGGAAAAGATGGGCTTTTCAGCAAACAGGATGTAGCCCAAAGGTTATGACAAGGCAGAACAAACACAGCCCTGTGAATGGTCTTTATTGCTGAGAAGCTTCACAGAGCAGGTGGGATTTTAGAAGCTCTTTTCAATGCTGAGATGAGACCTGGCAAGATTTAATTGGCAAGCTGTTGTAGTCAAATGCAGAGACCATGAAAAATGGGCATGCGTTTTGGACTTGAGTAGGGAACTAGAACACTTTTTCAAAAGAAATGATTGCTAGAAATAAGAGGAAGCTACAAGGTATTGATGGAAAGAAATTAAAAGCATTAATTTTTAGAAAATGCAAACTGTCAGTAAAAATAAAGGACAATGTAGTCTCTATGTAAATAGTGAAAAACCCTTGGCAAAAAATGGTCAGACTTACATTTTCAGCAACATTAGTTTAGCATAGGATTGACTACCTACCTAACCTGATTACTTGAGCAGAGTTCAGGATCTTTATGATTTTCGAATTCCAGTTTACGAGATGAGAGATCAGTGGTATAACTGAAGGTACTGTTACCAGTATTTTCAGATTATATTAATGGCTAAGACACAATACACATTGACAAAAAATGATCTGTAAGAAGGAATAATGCCATGAAAATAATGCCATAAAAATAATGCCAGGGCACGTTATTTGAATCTATCTCATAAATAAAATGCTTCGCTATAATGTCATTTAAACAGTTTTTTAGCTAAATGCCTTGAGTGGAATCTGGGGCAATCTAGGTATTAAACTCCACTAGATAGGAAGTATATGACAAAATCTATTGGTTTTATAACCTATCGAGATACATTCGGTAAATTTGAAATAATGTGCCAGCATGAGGGAGTCCCATGTGCCATGGAAAGTGTGTATAGGAAATTAGCAAGGTAGATATAGTCCAAATCCACTTGAATGTGTTTCAAGTGAAAGGATATCTGGAAATTTTAGATGACCTTAAAGTTAGAAGTGAGATTAGTGCTAGTTTAAGCAATAACCAAAATAATTAGAAAATACACCAGGTCACTTGGTTGGAGGGGAGAACATGGGTGTTATAGAAGTTTATGTCTCTGTTACACTTTTTCTAATCATACGTTCTTCCTCAATTTTCTTAACTTCACTACTTAAGAAAATTATACACATTTTCCTCAGAGGAGCAGATCATTTTCAAAGTCCAAGTAAGAGTTTCAGGTATGTCAGTGCTCATTTTTGCCCCATTGCCCACAATCCTTTTCTCTAAAATCTTACTTTTGCTTCAGAGTTCAGCTTAAATGCCTCCTCAGTGATCTTCTGGCTGTAAATAAGCCAGATCTTTCTTTTCAACTTCCAAAATATCTTTCTTGGGGAATTTATCACTTTTATCTGTTTATCTGTGTTTATTACCTATAAATCTCCCCAGTTAGGTTGCCTTGAAGACAAAATATCTTTTGGGGTGCCCGGGTGGCTTAATCAGTTAAGCGTCTGATTCTTGATTTTGGCTCAGGTCATGATCCCAGGGTTGTAAGATCGAACCCTGCCGTGGGGCTCTGTGCTGAGCATGGATCCTGCTGGGGTTCTCGCTCTCCCTCTCTCTGCCCTTCCTCTCTCTCTCTCTTTCTCTCTCTCTCTCTCTCACTCTCTCTCTCTCTCTCTCTGACAAAATAAATAAACTTTCTAAATATCTTGTAATTCATGGGTGCTTTGCAAAAGCCCTTGATGACTGTCCACAGCTGTCCACTGTACCTTTAGTTTCTTTCCATATTTTCTTCTCATCTGACATTCCACCTCTGCTAAACTATTGGCTGAGCTCTGAGGACTCCATTCTCTTTTCTTGGGTTGTCCTTTTCCTGAATGTTCCTTCAGCTAATTCCTTCTAAACTTCCAATTCTCAACTAAGGTCTCTCTTACTTTGCAAAGCCCTCCCTAATAATTTTGTCATATTCATATCCAATTTAATGACCCTTCTCTGTGTTCTCAGGAAATTATTCTTTATGGTTGAAGTTAGCATTTCACACGTTTATTTTTGTCTGTTTTCTTGTCTGTCCCCTGGAACAAAATTTCTTCTCCCTTTCAGATGAGAAACATATGGTGTATGGTTAGTGCTTACTAAATACTGGGGAGTGAATGGATAAGTTAGCGTTAGTAAAATGGACGCATCATAAGAGTTGGGACTTTGTTTTGTATATCCCTCTACCTGTAGTTCTTGGAGCAGTGCCTGGTCCATAGTAAATAATCAATAAAATAGTTATTGAATGATTAAGAAAATACATGAACACAAATATTGTACATTTCGAAAAGAAGACAATTGGTTGCTAAGAGGTTGTGTCATAAAGGAAAATTATAGCTGGACACAAGTACTAAGAATTTAAAAGATGACAAAACAATTAGATGACAAGAGTAGAGCTTCGTATTTGGAAGTGAGCAAAATCACAGCAGGAACAAAGAAGCAGGGATGCATACTAGCTGCTGTTTTTGACAAATAAACTCTTCCTCCCTAAAAGTTTACCTTAGCATTTCACCAGCTGACAATAATAAGAGAAGTAAGAGATATGAAAAATTACATGTCATTTCACAATCACTTCCGTGCTTTGTCTGTTTGCTTCATTGTGATGGTTCAGATGGTTCCATTTGACCCTAACCTCTAGCCGTTCCAACCTCAGAACCAATATTTATTGCCACATATGGGCTATCCATGGCAGCTGCAAAATCCAGATGCCAAGCTTTGGAATGTATTTTTACGGCAGCACCATCTGGGGCTCTGGCCAGCCTTCTTTATTGTCTCTTGAATGTTTACACTAATAGCTTTGCTGGGCCGTGGCACTACCTGTGGGACATGGTGAGGGTCAGGCGTTTATGAGATCCTCTTGTCATTCCGTTTAGAATTTCCTTTTAAATGACTCTCACACCATATCAAGTTATTCCTCTTAATGTATCTGTAATGCCCTGTACTAAAACAGGTGGTCATCAAAATTAAGAAAGGGGTGCATAACACTAGGAGAGGATGTTTTTCACGGATCGGCAGCCCATTTGTGGATGTGGGGGAAAATATGAATACTCTTACAAGTTAATGAATATATTATTTAACACATGGAGCATGGAAGACACACCCTATTATAGCCCTTAATCCAACTTATTGAAGTAGCATATTGATTGAGGTGCTAATGCTTCACAGCATAACTAAAGAGCATTTTAATTCCCGTGAAATTAAAAAAAAAGGAGTGGTCATTATTTCTCAGCAGCCAATGGACTGGGTCATTTGAAGATTTCCTTGCAACTCTGGATGGATAAAATGACATTTTGTGATCCATAGAACTGTAATTTAAGAAATTTCTCTAAGGTGAACCAAGCTGATGCACTGTTTTGAATTGCAATAAACCCATCAGTTTAAATGAAGCGATGCAGCACAAAGAAGATTCAGCTCAAACTCTCACTTAGTGTGTGGCAAGAAGAATTGGCTCTGGGAATTTAAATGACTTACCCAAGGTCACACAGGCCATAGATCCAGAGTGGAAGTCTAGATGAGGTTTGTACAATTATTTGATGATGGTAGGACTGACAAGAGAGTCAATCACGATAATCGAGTCTCTGAAATGATGAAATGACCTAATAATTGTGCAACATCCCCTTCACTTTCAATGCTCGAATACTTGTGCTGCCCCGGTGCGTAATGTCACCTTCCCGGGGTGGCTTCAGGGGTAGGGATGTGGGGCAGCTACAGCCAGGCAGGGAACGTGACAGAAACTGCATTTGTTTGAGCTATTTGAAACCTCTTCCTGGTAGCTGGGCTTCATGGGAATTTCACAGACAGGCTGCCAACACAGAATTAGTGATGAAATGAGGTGCTCCCAGACCACTGGTTTCTAATCAGCCTGTCACATATCTGAGGAAGTAACTTGGGGCAAAGGGAGCATATGGGAAAGCAATTTGGTTGGAGATCTGCCTCTGTGCTGTATGTCTGCAATAGGAACTAGGTGCTTCATTTTAAATATACCCAGGAATGGAGAGAGAGACAGGACTGTGGAGTGTGCCTGTGCCCAAATGGCAAACGTGTTCTTGGAGAACACGCAGACGGGTTTACAGAAGCAACCTTACAAGTAATGTAGCCACTTAAGACAACAGTGACAATTAGATCCAAGGGAAGGATGATATTCTCTCCAAAGACACTTTAAATAGGAATGAGCTGTTAAAGCGTTTTTGTAGACTGAGAACAGACCTTTTAAACGATGTTTAGTCTTGGAAAGAACAAGACATATTGCTACACTGTGTTGTCAGTTCTCTAAGGAAATAGCATAAAAGGGAGCTTTTATTGTGGCTTAATCCTTTGTTCTGGAGGATCTGTGCTTTTATGTACAAGAATATGTTTTAATCAAAAATCATGACAATATTACCATTCATATATCAGCAGTAAAATGCTAAGATACACAGACATATACGCTCATATATGCACGTTTGTATGCATATTTTTTTTTTAAATTGGTTTATTGCCTTAGTTGGAAGAAAGTCAGTACCATTTGGGACCAAAAATACCTCTGGCGGCTCTGTTGCCAAAAGAATGCATTTCAGACTTCATCTTTTGTGTGAATGAGATGGGAGAAGAGTTTGTAGTACTCTAAAATATCCTTACACCGATTGACATATTGTCAGACTTTCTGAAAAATCGTGACTTAAAGCTGCCCACCTAGTAATGCTTACCACTTCAATTTTGTATCTTCAAAAACTATTATGGGTGAGAACAGATGCATCACCAACTGCATTGTTTAATACAGTAGCTGGAGGATATCTTTGGGAGGAAACTTGAACAAATAGATAGTCTCAAGTGACACAGTAGGTTATATGTGGCAGATGATCTCCTGTGACTGAAAAACACATCAGAGGGTGCTATTTTGCCTTTGTTTTGAAATCTGTGTTTTGCAAATTGAAAAAAATGTCCACAATGCTGTGGTACTTAAATTGCTAAAGACATGCAAGAGGTGAAAAAAGTAGTGAGTTAAATGATCAATTGGAACCAGGTTTTTATTGCCCAAAGTACTCACGAAAGGGTGCTTGTGCTGATAAGTGTACTGGGAGTTGTGCATTCACAATGAGAAAGCATTCTCTCCATAAAAGTCTGGATGGACCTTGGCCATACATCCTTGTAAGTAATAGAGTGCTATTGAAGGAACCCTTGGGGCTTCTTCAAGTTGAACCTGGAAGTGGAGAGTAAGCGCACCTCTCTTGCACACACACACACACACACACACACACACACACACACACAATCCAAAAATATATTTAAAAAATCTCTCTAGAAAAAGTATTTTAAAAATCTCTAAAAGCTACTTGGGATAGCATGCATATTTTATCCATTGTCATTGGGCATCATAAATCAGGGTTGGGATGTTATAAAACAGGCAAGTGATTATAGTAAATCTTTGAGAGAACAGATAAAGTTGGTGATGGTGATGCTGATGCTGATGATAACTATGATGATGATCAGAGCTAACTTTGCTACAAACTGAGAATTACACTAAACACTTTAGTTATTGATTAATTTAATCCCCATGACAGTTCTCTATCATCCGCCTTTTACATGTGAAAACAAAACAAAACAAAAACAAAACCCTGAGACACAATGTTTGCATAGGTTCTCTGAGATCACACCATCGCTAAATGGAACATTCCGTTCTCTGTGTTGTATTGCATCTCAGTGGAACAAGTTGCAAAATGAATTGTAGGGTCATCTGATAAGGTAAAGAAATTTAAAATTCTGAATTACATTAGTAGTAGAAAAAGCCCTCTCAAAAAACAAACAAACAAAAAACAAACAGCGGCATTCCCTGAAAGCTAAGTAATAAACTATTTATCTGCTGTTTTCAATGCTTTACTTTTAATCTCCATGACTTATTCATTTTGTAACTGGAATTTTGTACCTCTTAATCTCCTTCACCTATTTCACCCATTCCCCCACCCACCTCCCCTCTGGCAGCCACCAGTTTGTTTTCTGTATTTAAGAGTTTGTGATTTGTTTGTTTGTTCATTTGTTTCGTTGTTTGGACTGTATATATAAGTGAAATAATGTGGTGTTTTTCTGTGACTTATGTCACTTAGCATCATACCCTCTAGACCCATCCATGTTGTCAAAAATGACAATATCTATTTTTTATGGCTGAATTGTAGCAGGATTCTCGCACAGAGAGTCGCGACACCAAGGCTTTTCTTTCCAGGAGGGAACTTATTTGTGCCAGCACCGCTCAGTTGGGTTCTTACCGAAGAACTGAGCCCCAAACATCACATGGCATAGTGTTTATATATTTTCTAAGTCTTTGACTCCCATATATGGTAACACACAAACATGTAGTCTGATTAGGTGGTCGCATGTTACAGGGTCGTGGAGGATGTTGTCAGGTACGCATATAGCCAGGTTGCCTTGAGTTTGTTTTTGTTTTTTTTGTTTTGTTTTGTTTTGTTTTGTTTTGTTTTGTTTTGTTTTGTTTGTTTCTTTCCTTAGGGAGAGTATCCTAGCACAGAATAATATTCCATTCTCATGTGCTTACACACGTTCTCTGTGTGTGTGTATGTGTGTGTGTATATATATATATATATATATATTTTTTTTTTTTTCTTTATCCATTCATCCATTATTGGACACTTAGGCTGTTTCTATATTTTGGCTATCGTAAGTAACGCTGCAATAAATATAAGGGTGCATATATTTTTTGAATTAGTGTTTTTATTTTCTTTGGGTAAACTCCAATAGTGGACTCACTGGATCAAGTGGTATTTCTAATTTTAATTTTTTGAGGAACCTCCATACTGTTTTCCTTAGTGGTTCGCCAATTTACATTCCCTCACCAATACCTGTTATTTCTTGTCTTTTTGATACTAGCCGTTCTGACTGGTATTAGGTGATATCTCATTGTAGTCTTGGTTTGCATGTCCCTTGTGATTATTAGTTTTGAGCATCTTTTCTTGCATCTGTTGGCCATCTCTATGTCTTCTTTTGAGAGATGTCTATTCAGTTCCTCTGCCTATTTTTAATTGGATTGTTTGCTCTTTTGGTGTTGAGCTATACAAGTTCTTTATATATTCTGGATGTTAACCCCTATTGGATATATTATTTGCAAATATCTTCTCATTCGGTAGGTTGACTTTTCGTTTTGTTGATAGTTTCCTTTGCTATGCAAAAGATTTATTTTGGTTTAGTCCCAGTAGTTTATTTTTGCATTTGGTTCCTTTCTTGAGGAGATATAGTCATAAATATAGTGCCAAGGCCTACGTCCAAGAGAATAATGCCATTTTTTAAATAAGAAATTCTAAATATTCAAATTAAGTGCTTATAACCAATGGAAAGTACGACCATGATTTTCTTCTAAAATATTTTTTACCACAGTTGTATCAGAAGTTTATAATAACAGAGGATATTTGTTGGTTTTATAGGTCCTGGTCTGGGTCTAGAGTGAAAGTTAAAACATCCAGGGACAAATGTTGTCTTCAGCTTTGTTAGTGAATCTCTCACCTGAACTCTTCCTTCATTGTTGGTCGTGTGTATTCTCAGTTACTCTTTATATCAAACTGATTTTGTAACAACTGCCATTTCACATGAACTTCTAGATTTTTATTTCCTTTCTACTTGTGTACATGTGGATAAAGGTTGTAATTTTCATCTAGATTTATTGTTTTATTCAGATTTATTCTCAGCCATCATAGGAATGTTAACTTTACATTTTTATGACTTTTTCCCCATTTTGAAAAAAGCCTCTGTCTACTGAGAAAAGTCTCCTTTAGTTCCTGCACTTGATCGTTCTAGAGAATTCAATCTTTTTTTGTTTTTGCACGATCTTCCATCGCCATTCGGAATCTGCTAGAACCACAGCTTTACACTATGGTTATTACTAGTAGATAGTTGCACATACTGTGAGATGGAGGCTTTTCCATCTTTGTCCCTTTAACACTTCCTGTCTCACTGATAGTTTTATTAGTCATTGTAGTGCTGCTGACGAGTCTGAATAGTGAGCAGCCTTTCCACTTAACTGTTAAAATAAATGGAGAATGTAGCTAAGATATTATATTTTAACATTCTAGAAATTAAAATGGCATATGTTACTATTGCTTCAGGTATACTACTTCATAACAATCTCTTATTCCTATTCCTTCAGAAATACCTTGAACAATTAGAAAGCTGTCTGGAGTGATGGTTGCTCATTTTAGTACTTAAATCCAGAATGTAATCTATCCATTGGAACTAGAATAAGACATCATTAAATAATTATGGTAACTCAAAAACCAATTTCTTCTAATGTGCTCCAAGTGCTTCATTTATATTATCTGATTCATCCTCACATCCGTGATGTAGAAGAAAGACAGGCATCATGTTATCCCCATTTTCCAGTTGAAGAATGTGAGAGAGTCGTTTGCCTATGGTTGCACAGTATGTCAAAGGCAGGAGGAGCAGAATATGTTATGTTTGCTCACTGCCAATCCACCCTTCTTTCCATTAGTCCTTATTCTCCTTATTCCTTAAGGTGTAGGCCATTAGGGAATTGATCTTGTTGGGGGAAAAACATCTGTTTTAAAATTGGATGCTTTTACAAGCTTATGTGCTTTGGTATTATTTTAATAGGTATATCATTGCCTACTTTTTATGAGAGATGGTATAAAAGTGAAAAAAATACACTTACAGAAATGAAATGAAAATAATAAATAAAGCCCTTTTCCATTTCCATTATTCTAAGTCATGCTCCTTGAGACTTCAATCTCAATATGATGTTAATAGAACCATTAGATATGATTCATACCATACATAAGACACTTCTATTGACAATTCCATCTTGACCAGGGGTCAATGGATCCATTACAATGCAAATCTTACTGTATACTTTCCATCTAAATCAAAAGACTTTGGTCTTGTGTCCACTCTAATATGTTTCACGAACTAGAGTCCAATCTCAGATGTGAAGTACACATCTGTGTTTCTCATACTAAATCATGCCTCTGTCTATATGCTCTCAGTTTAAAAGGTAATTAATTAAGTTTTGCATTGGTAAACTACTTTGGAGTATTTAAAGAACTGCATAGGGTTTATGAGAGTCCAGATTTGCCCTTTTAACACATCCCAACCCATAAAAAGAAAAATTTTAAGGATACGTATCTCAATAATTTTGTACATATAATGGTATCCTGCATATTCAATAAGATATGAAGCATCAGAATATTTTCCAAAAGAATATCCAGACCTACCCTTATAAAGTATAAGAGATTTCTACCAGTTTTTCAGGTAAGTTCAAAAATATCCCATTAGGCCCAGATATTTCCTTAAACTCCCTCTTTTCCTCATGTGATTTATTTTCTAAGCTGTTCTTTGTCTTTTTTTCCCATTGATCTTGGGTATCACTCAGACTCCTGCTTTACTCAGTGCTACAGACAGCTTATGAGTGAAACCTGTCCTTATTCTGGGCAATCACTGACCCTGTTTCTGGCCACATTTAAACTTCAGAGATGTACTGATCTCCAGTTACTCCTCCTTCTCTTTTATTTTTCTTAAAAAAAGGAAAATTATAATTAATTGTTTTTTATTGAGGTATACCAGCATGTAACAGTACTTTCGTAGAGACCTACTCTCTTAACAGCTTTCGTATATATAATACAGTATTATTAAATACAGTCACCATGCTGTGCATTACCTCCCCAGGATTTATTTATTTTATAACTGGGAGTTTGTATCTTTTAACCATTTTTACCCATTTTTATCCATCTCCCACCCCTGCCTCTGGCAACCATAATCTGTTCTCTGTATCTGTGAAGTTGTTTAGTTTGTTTGTTTGTTTTTAATTCAGTATGTATCAGCAGCTCAGGTCATGATCTCTCGGTTCGTGAGTTTGAGCCCCGTGTCAGGCTCTGTGCTGACAGCTCAGAGCCTGGAGCCTGCTTCAGATTCTGTCTCCCTCTCGCTCTGCCTCTCCCTGGCTTCCACTCTGTGTGTGTGTGTCTGTCTCAAAAGTAAATAAATATTTAAAAAATTATGGGTGATATTATATAGTATTTGTCTTTCTCTGACTTATTTCACTTAGTATAATGCCCTCAAAGTCCATTCCATGTATAGCAAATAGCAAGATTTTCTTCATTTTTATGACTGAATGATACTCCATTGTGTATGTATATATGTGTGTGTGCATATATATATGGAATATTGTATACTATACACACACACACACACACACACACACAACATGTCTTTATCCATTCATCCACTGATAGACATTTAGGGTTTTTTTTTTTTTTTCATATCTTGTCTATTGTAAATAATGCTACAATTAAATAGGCGTGCATATGTATTTTTACAGTTACTATTTTCATTTTCTTCAGATCTATATCTAGAAGTAGTATTGCTGGATAATATGGTAATTCCTATTTTTGATTTTTTGAGGAAACTCCATTCTGTTTTCCTTAGTGGTTGCACCAGTTTGCATTCCCACCTACAGTGCATCTTTTCTTATCTCTGTTGCTTTTGTTTTTTTAACTGAGCTGCTTGCTGTTCCTCCCCCATTTCTGTTCCCTGTGAGTACTTAGCACAGATGAGGTGAAAGTAGCAGGGAGGGGTTGAGCAATATTGCATATGGGGGCCTTCCCTTCCCTGGGATTCCGTGACTCCACACAGTTCCTCGATGGACCTCACAGCTTCCCTCCATCTTGCCTTCTGTTTTCTTCGAAGAATGAGTGGTGGTGAATTTTGGACCAGGCAAAACTATCTGTTAATCCCTGTTTCACCTCTTCTCACTGTGTGATCTTGGGAAAATCCCCTAATGCTTAATCCTCAATTTTGTCATCTGTTAAATAGTGCTAACAAATACCCACCTCAGAGGATTGTTGCAAGAACTAAATGGAGTGATTTATGAGAGTCACAATGCCTGGCTCAAAGTAGGCACGTCTTCCTCCTCATACTCTTTTCCATTTTTTTCCTCCCCAAATATCCTGGTTTTATGGAAAAAAAAAGTTGGCTTTTTAAATGTACCACCAGCCAATCACATAGCTACAAACTGATGAACTTTTCCAATATTTATACTTTTTCAGAAGTGTTGGCTTCTGATATGGTGCCAAGTATTATATATTTTTGTTATATTTTAAATATAACAGATATTCTCAGACTCACAAAACTTCAGTATTTTTGTGTAAAAGCAGGGAAAACGTAAAAAAAAATAGAGATAGGGCAATAAAACTAATAACTGAAAGTACACAAAAAGCATAGCAATGAGATCAATTTTGTATGCCCATTCAAATGTGGTTAGGACTTCCAGTTTCAAAAGTTCTCTTCTTTGATAGTCAAAAGAACTAGTTGCTTTCATGCTGACCGTCTTCGTTTGCAAGTGAACAAAATCTAAAATTGCAGAGTACAGTATTCCTGGAAGTTCTCCCCAGCCAGCCAGCTATTGGGCATCAAGGGGAATCTCAGTGGAGAGAAAGAAGATAAATGAATGTGCTGAAGTTTCCTCTTCCCAGGTGCACTTTCTCATGGGCATTCTGACCTGTTTCACCTGCACCTTGGTTACTCTATAAGGCATATTTTATCGTTCTGCAAAAGACAAGTGTACATTTTTAAAAGCTAGGGTGTGTGTTAGTGGGTTGAAGTGACCATGGGAAAAAAATTCTACTGTGGAAAGATAGGTCACACCATGGGGCCAAAATGAACAAGAATAAATAAAACAGTTTATTTGTAAGTGAGGCTGATCCTTCTTGCTCATGCATTAGTGCCTGGCCACAGAAGAGTAGTAATTTATTGATGCAGATGGCTATGTAAAGTGCATGCAATTTGTGAGGGGGCTTGACCCTTGACTGATGGGCCATATGTTGTAAAGCCCTAGGGACGTCATTTGCCTCAGCTCTCTTCCTCTCCCCGTCTCTGCACCTATGGTCCTTGTTCAATCACCACATATTGAACTATAGACTCACTAACTCCCCCAATAAATCTCCAACTAATGGCTCACAAAGGCCATAACTTAACCCTTTCTGTACAACAGAGCACATTATTTTGTATCATGATCACACTCGGTGAAATAAAAGATAAATATTATATGACCTGCATAGAACAGGAAAGCAAGTTGTTGTAAAATGCTTTCCCTGCTGGGTATTTACTGTATTTGGATATAGTAGAATTGCTTTTATCTTGCTGAATTCTATCATTATTATACCATGTTATAATTACAGCTTACTGTTATAACATAATTCTTAAAGACTGTTCATACACCACACCAGAGAAACATTTAGTGTTTTTTAATTAGCTTCTTTTGTCTGGGTCTTCTTTTTTCTCTAATAAAAAATGGAGCCTATGCTCAATGAAAAATGCATATATTTTAATTCCCAGCCAGAAGCAAGTTTAAAAAAAAGATATGAGGACATTTATATGAAATAATGGGGGAAAAGTACAGTGTATGTTTTAAATACTGAGTGTACTCTAATTTTTTATCTGAGTCAGTTCTATAAGAAAGGCTTCGCACCGTAAGATTATGAATTCTCAACCTCAGCACTGGAATCTTCCCATAATGTATGCTTTCTGGGTCATGTCATATGCCACTTGGGAGAAAACCAATGACAATAGTACTAGAAAAAGTTCCTGTGTACATACTGTGTTAATTTCATATTTTCCCACCAAACAGAGAAAAATGAAGGAATACTAGTTGAAGCCATGCTTATCAGTAAAGTATACCTTATTTTAGGAAAGCCAGTCAGTAAGTTGACATATGCTTGTGCCCATCAGGTGGATAAGGTCTAAGAAAGAGTCTTCCCTAGAATTCAGAAAGAACATCATTGCAGGCAACACGAATACGTCTTTAGCTAATGCAGAGTCTAAAGTATTTTCATATTTACTTTATTTCTCCTCTTCTGAGGACAGTTCTTGGCAGATTTTGCAGCAACCGAGAAGAAGCCAGAGCTGTGTAAGAAGAATGAAACAGCCATAGATTCTTGGCTGGACCCTAGGTTTCTCCAGGGCACCACCCATCTATACAAAGAGCAATAAGATACTTCTGTCTACTTTTGTGTTTGTGATAATAAGCTTCCCATAAAACACTTCCGCTTCTACATAGCTTGCTACTACAGTGTTCATGGTGTGTGCAAGATATATTTTATGCAATAGTTCCATCAAATATTGGTTAGGTCTATAACATGTTCATTTTCACTATATTTGGTTGCATTTCCTTTATTGGTATAAAAAATGTGTTCATAACTTTTCTTTAACAAACGAATGCTTTCCTCACTCTGCAGTGAAAATCCAGATCTCAGAGTCAATTAAAGGACAGATGAAAAGGAAGTTGACTTACACATATGCTACATGAAAATTTTTCATTTTTGAGTCACTAGTCTTATCAACATGGACAAGTGATGTAGAAAAAATATTAAAATATACAGAAAAGAAGTCATTGTCTTCTGTCCTAAACCCAGTAGACTTAGAGCATACAATGCAGCCAGAAAGAAAATCAGCATAAATAAGCCATGCATCCACAATTGAATTTCAATAATTTAAACATAAATCCTTTAGGCTTTGCTACATCTTTTTTCGACATGGGCTATTCTTTTGGATTTTGGCACTTCTAGCATTCATTTAGAATTCATTTGCAAGTCACAAGTATATAAGGTGCCTAGAAAACTCTAATAAACAATCCCCTTTGAGGTTACTGTTCCATAGTTTTAGGAATTCTAATGAAAACATGGTGAGCGAGGGGTTTTCCAAGATAAAGTGTCAATATATCTGCCTGTAAAGGGACCAACATTTTAAAGGAAAAAATTCCCAAATTTCCTATATCTACGGAGCATAAGGGATGATCATCTATAATATATATTTCTGAGATTACTAATAAGCATGGATGAATCACTGATATCATCGTTCCCATATATTAGAAAAAATCTTGATAGTTTTCAGAAATTGTGTTGGCAGAAGAGCTTTTCTCTGGCCTGGTGTGATTGCTTCTCAATTATAATTTGGCAGCTAGAATTCATTGTGTGTTTTAAAAATAAGTGAAAGCTACATTGCAAATTATATTAATCTTTTAAAGCCCTCTAATTAAAATTTAAACATAACAAATGGCACATGAAACATTTCAAAGTATAAAAATGCAAAATTATGTTTTAAATTGAATTCAAATTTTAAGAATTGAACTGTATCAACCAAAGCTGGTACAAGTGAGAATTAAGTAGTTACCTTCATTTATTCTATTTTCTATATCACTTTTCATTTCCCATTACTTCCGTAGTTAAATTCTGTAGCTATAATGTTAGTACTCCTCAGAAACAACCAAAAATTAACCTTTTCTTTAAGAACATTCTAGAATGCTCAAGTCAATACCATTTCTGCTTAAACATTCTTGTCTCACATTAGAAAGTCTTGCAGCTTTTGACCTACTTTTTATGCTGGCCCACAAAATAACAAGTAATCTTGTTATCGCGAGAGTGAGACCCAGCCACATTCTGACATAGTCACTAAGAAAATGGAGCCATTCAGATATAATTTGCTTCTCAGAATTATGTGAGTATCTGGTATCACATTAAGTTATACCATTGAACGTATCAATTAAAATGCCTCAATACTGAACTCAGTGGTTCAACATATTATCATAATAAACAAGAATCCCTAATCAATCATGTTTGAAGATTGCTGCTGATGTGTTTACAGTAATACAAAAGTTACATAAATGATATAAGAATAGTCACTTGTGTTTGAAATGACATGCAAAATATTTAAGGAAAATTTAGAGTTAGTTTAATAGAGACTATATATCATAGTTGAGATGATTTTTTTTGTACTCTTATGTAAGAAATATCATTTTATCAATGCACATGTAGGATAGGTTTTTACATTTTCAGCATTCAGAAATTTCACCTTCTTTGTGTAAAAATTATGCATTATGCCTATTATTTTATATCTTCTATTTAATGTATACAGTAGATCAACAAATATTTATTCAGGAGCTGCTCTGTGTTAGGTGTTGGGAATATAATATTAAACAAGATTACCTTCTCTGCTGATAAAAACTTGCAGTATAAACTACAGTGATACCTGAATATTTTCAATGTTTCTCTAATAATTCCTAAAAAAATATTCAACAGTTGGAAGCCTTCCAAAAGCAGAAAGAAATACACTAGTAAAATTATAATAGAAAGATATAATACATTATGGAGGATATGTTTGTTTTATGTAACATTTTAAAAACATGGTACCATCTCCTGACAGAAGTGAGTGTGTCAAGCATTAACCTGAAAAGTATTTGGAAGCAACAGCTGAAAGATCAAGGAAACATCAGCACCGAGTAAGGAAGTAAGCATAAACTGTGATTAGATTCTCTGAAGTGTGTGATTCTTAGTCTTTCACTACAGAATCACATCAATAATTTGTTAGTGACATTTTTTTATTGCCCCTGTGCAAAACATAATGAAGTCAGAGATAGAATCACAAGCAAAAAAGAAAAAAAAAAATCTAAGTACTGCTCAGATGTAGGCTGGTGTTCTTTTACTGTGGGTTTTAGGTGCCCTTAATTACACATTAACAACCAACTTCCTTGTAGCAAAATTAGATGCTCCCATGGAACCTGACTTTACCTTTTTCATGTCGTTTCATCATTTTGAGAATTTTTCCTTATGGTTAACCAACAGCCTTTTTATCTTCTGAACAAGTTCTTGCAGCAAGAGGGTTGAGTGCTATTTTTAGCATGCCTGTGTGAGTGGTGAAGAATGGCTCCTTCCCTCACTCTGTGATACACTTCCCTGCAGAGTGTAGAAGGAAGTACTTAATTCTGAGCTTTTCATTTGGGTTAGTAACCCTGCAAACAGAGTGCAGGTGGCTATAATTTTACGCCACGTGAATGAAAACGTTCTTTTCCTTTTTCTCTCGACCTTCTTGGTTTGCCATCTTAATTAAACCCATAGATGGAGAATTCGTGCAACTGATACTTTAAATTGCACTAGTTTGAAAAATGTTTGAAAAAGAATCCAAGCTTTCTAATCAAAATGAAAAATTGGTAGTGATGGGGAAAGATTTATAAATGTTGGGTTCAAGTTAATATAAAAGTGGTAGCATTTATCCATTAGTTACCCTGCTCCACGTATATCCTTATCATAAGTTATCACAGTTTCATTACTGTAATTGTGGCTTATCTTTGTAAGAAACTTCATAGTTATTTATGAAATAAAGTTTTGTTACATGGCGATTTTTAAGTCAGAGTCTTTTCTTAAAGGGTAGAAGATGTCTGCAAATTCTCTTGTCCAGCAGACTTAAGCATGGATAATCCTTGCTAAAGTGCTGGAATCATGACTGGATAATTCCAACTATATCTGAAGAATATGCATGAATCTCAGTCTTAATACACAGAAAAACAAAAAAAAATAATTCTAAAAGTTTTACAAAGCTGTTACCATAGTGTAGGTAATATATTATACACAATTATAGCAAAAATGAAATTTTCTTTAGGATAGTTTCAGGTTTTTACTCTTTATGGTTTCTATTCTTTTTAAGGCTTTTCTGCTAGTTTCCAATTTGGCTCTAATGGTCTTTTTATCTACTCTTACTTGTTTTGTTTCAAATATTCAAACATTTTTGTGCCTTAATTTATACTGTTATTTGGTATGTCTTTTTTTAAATCTTCAAAATGGCCATAAAAGGTACTTTTTTTGTTCTGCATGATGTTTATTTTTTTTTTCTTTTGAGATGTAGGGGTATGCTAAAAAAATAAACTCATGCTTGATAAAAAGCAAAATCACATTAAAAATAATAGTAACCACAAGTTATGACAAATAGTTCTTAAATATTGAGAAATAATATTTTTATAAAAAATAACTGTTAGGAAGCAAAGCCAACGAATAAAAAGATCTATTTTTTAATGCATATAAGGTATCATTATCAGTGATGCTATATGAAAATTAATTTCAGTTATAATGGATGGATGCTTCAAATTTATCTTCTGACCCTAAGCAACTAGAAAACCAGACAACATATACAAAACAGTGCTTTTCCAGTGTTGGGTAGGAGGAAGTTCAAGGCAGTGATGTGTGAGGAAAGGGAAACAGAAAAGATGAGTCTTGCAGTTTCTCTAGCTTTCTTCTTGGTGGTACTTTCCAGACTACTGTCCAAAGAAGGCAGCCCAAATAGAGCCTATTGGTCTCACTGAGATGAAACAAAGAGATCATTATTTGGACAGTCTGGTGTATCTAGCATTTACAAGCAGTGGATAAGAAATTTCAAGGTGGAGGGGAAGAGAGTGAGCTCTAGAGAACAGCAGAGAGGTCCCCTGAAATCTTTGGCTTAGTGGCAATTAGTTCATAAGTGGAAGGAAAGTACCCAATACCAAAACTGTTGGTACTCACACAGAGCTGGGAAAAGTTTATGTTCCCACCAATGGGTAGAATCATCAAAAGAATATGACTTGAGTAGTAGAGATAAATTAGTTCTACACTAAAACTGGCTTGAACCTGTCCTAACAGATCAGAGGCAAACCTCAAAAGCATTCAACTGATTTCCCTTAACTGCACATTATTTAAAGGATTACAACAAAAATCCAGTAGGAAATAATTTAAAATTGGTAGTGTTCATCATTCAGTCACAAATTACCTGGCATGCAAAAAGGCAGGGAATATGACACATATCCAGGATAAATATCAATTATAAGCAATCCCAGAGGCATCTGGGTGGCTTAGTCAGTTCATCATCTGATTCTGGCTTTCGGCTCAGGACATGATCTCACAGTTGTGAGATCCAGCCTTGTGTCATGCTTTGCGCTGGGTGTGGAGCCTGGTTATGATTCATTCTCCCTGCCCTTTGCTCCTCCCCACCCTCTCTTTCTCCAAAAAGAAGAAGAAGAAGAAGAAGAAGAAGAAGAAGAAGAAGCAGCAGCAGCAGCAGCAGCAATCCTAAACACAGCATAGATAATGGAACTAGTAGCCAGTGAAGTTGAAACAGTCATAAACAGATCCCATATGTTCTGGAAAGTAGAGAAAACATGAACATGAGAAGGAGAAACATGGGAGATGTAAAAAGATCCGTCTCTTGAAGATGAAAAATATGATGGCTGAAATGAAAGAATCCACTAAATGAGATTAACAGGAGGACTAACAGAAAAAGAAGAAGAAAACATCAGCAAACTTGAAGAACTGTTACATGAAAATATTCAGAATTTGCACAGAAGTAAGAAATTGGGGGGGAAATGAACAGAGTATTACTTGATAGTGGGACAATACCAAGCAAGTCAGCCTCTATGTAGAGTTCCAGAAGTAGAGAATTAAAAGGATGGAGCAAGTAGTTAGGAAAGTAATAGCCAGAAAATTTCCCAATTTAATGAAAACTACGAGCTGACAGATTTAAAGGAGCTCAACAAAGCTGAAGGAGTATAACTCTAAAGAAAACCATGTCAAGGTACATTATAATCAAATGATTGAAAACCTCTGATTAGGGGAAAAAAAAACTTTTAGGAATCTAGAAGTAAAGACACAATACTTAAAAAGGAACAATGATAAGAGTGAGAGTAAATTCTCCTCATAGTCTATGCATGCTAACGTGACAGTAGGATGACTTCTTTAAATTACTGAAATAAATAAATAAATAAATAAATAAATAAATAAATAAATAAATAAGTATTCTTTACCCAAACAATTGTAGAAAAGAGCAAATATGGATGACTTACATATCTGATTTCTAGTCTTACTGTAAAGCTACAGTAAGCAAGATTGTGTAATAGTGATATGATGATAGACATCAAGAATAGAATCCAGAAATAGTTCCCTGTACATATGGTTAATTGGTTTTGGGCAAATGTATCAAGATTATTCAATGTAGGAAAGAATGGTCTTTTCAATAAATAGTTCTGTCATACATATATATAATTAATTAATTAATTTTAAAAACAAATTTTAAAACCTTTACTATTATCCCATTTCTGAGTGCCCTACATACATGTTAACTCAAAACGGATCCTAGCTTAAATAAAAGAACTTATTAACACTGTAATTTTAAAAAGGGAAAAAAAAGAGAGAAAAATCAAATGATCTTAGGGTAAACAAAGATTTTCTTATAAGTTGTTAAATCATAATAAAAAAGATGGGTTAGAATTCATAAAAATTAAATGCTTGCTTTTGAAAGGACTATTTTAAAAACATATAGCAACTTTTACATCTCAATAAGAAGAAAATATGCAACTCAGTTAATGTTTTAAATTTGCATAGGCATTTTACCAAAGAATGCTTATGTGTAGCAAATAAGCACATGAGAAGGTGCTCACTCTTGTCATTAGAGATGATTAAATTAAACCACAATGAAATATTCTACACACACACTAAGTTAACTAAAATTAATAAGACTGACAATATCAAGTGTTGTTGAGATTTTGGAGCAACTGGAACTCTGATACATTGTTAATGGGGAGGCAAAACAGTAGAGTTTAGATATTTGGCAGTTTCTCCTGAAGAACACACTTACCATGATCCAACACTTCCACCTGTGGATATTTATGCATGAGAAATGTTGATTATGTCTACACATATATCTGTTTGTGACTGCAATAATAACAGCTTTAATCATCATGGTAAGGAACTAGAGATGACCTAAGTATCAATAAGTGGGTATACATTTGTGGTATATTGTGGTATACTTGTATAATGGAATACTGCATAGCTAGGAAAAGAAGGAACTACTGATACAGAATAACAGATAACTGTTAAAACATTATACTAAATAAAAGAAGCTGAATTCAAATAATTACATGCCTTATGGTGTTATTTATACAAACTTTTCAAACAGGTAAAACTGTATTGATGGAAAGCTGATCAGTGGTTTCAGGGAGAGGAATAACTGCAAAGGTCAAAGGGGAACTGTGTGGTTGTTGATGGAAATGTTCTTTATTATGATTGTATCATGAGGATGGTGGTTATTGTATCACACTACAGAAATTTCAAGATCCATCCAATTCTTTACTAAAATTGGTTACTTTTATTGCATGGCAATTATATACAAATAGGGTTTTAAAAACTTTTATTTCACTTTCACGTCAATGTTATCTAGATAATTTGACTTTTTTTCTGATTTTGCCCATAAATTAAAGCCATGCTAACATTTTATTAGTGAAGTTACTAATGGAATAATTTACAGCCCTAATATATTCTTCTGGTTGCAATGTGAGCATTTGAACAGAATAAATTGAAGTATAAAATTTTAACCAAACTAAGCACTTTTTTCCCAAGAAAAATTTATCACACAAGTGCATATAAAATACATGCATTCATATCCAAATTTGCATATAAAGTGTTGTGGGAAAATTAGGAAACATATGGTCTATTTTTTTTTCTTTTTTATTGTCTAAGAAGCACTAAAGCCAAATAACTTGGCATGATTCTTCTAGTTTCACTCTTTTTAAATGGCTTTATTGTCAGACAGATGGGGAGTGCTAGCCACTTATTAAAATTACACTTGTATATATTGTAAAAATGTTTTATATTAACTCATGAAAATAAAATTTTTAGAACTGACATTGAAAATTAGCAAAACCTATCTGTCATTGGGTTGGGTAACAACTGTACCTGTCACTTCCCAACCACTTTGAAATAGCAGCATGGATGGCTGCCTAATGAATATTCTGAGATCCAGGTTCATTTTAATGATGTTTTTAAAAGCTCTCCATCTTGGAAAAGAAAATAAAATCATAAGCTAGGAATTGAAATACATAGAATGAATTTTAAGATGTAGCATCTCTTTCAAATTGTTTTCGTAAACATCATCATGTTTCTCTTAATAAGTACTTTCTTCCTCTCTATGAACAATTTCAAAAATAAGTACTTAGAATGGATAGTCATACAGCATCATTTTGTGGATTCATAAACTGAGTCAAAGAGATGAATTTAAAGTCGCCTGTAAGACAGTAGACAGTTACAATGTTTTTCTGTTTCAGATTAGAACGAAAAGAAAGATTTATTTAAAAATAAAAGTTGGATATCTATATTTATGAATCAAAATTTGTTACTAAGAATTTGAACAAGTCAAGGATGGCATTATTTTATGTATTTAAAAAGTGTATTGACACATGGATATTTTTCAGTTAACTATCTGAATTACTGATAACCGCCTTGGATTCACATTACAGTTAGAGAAGTAACTGAATCATTTGATAAAGAACATTTCAAAAATCTAGAATTCCTATTTGAAACATGAAAACATATCTCATAATTCAATAGACAGATGTGTGCGTGCACACACACACATACCCCTCCACACACACACACAACAAACCAACTTACGTAATTGACTTTGAAAACTTGGTTTGTTTTGAAGACAAAATTTTAGGCACCGTTTTGAGGAGATATGTGTGATGAGGGAATTTTTTATAAACTTTAAGTCAAAACTAAATTTTCTGCCATTCAAAACTATCATATGTCAAAACCTTTTTGGATAAAATCTCAGGAGGAATGTTAGCATCTCATGATGCCGGGTCACTGAGGAATTTGAGTGTGTGCAGAGATCCTGCCAAAATATAAAGAGCACACTGTCTGAATAATCACTCAATTTATGTCTTCCCTATTTCTCCCCCCAGCAGAGTTGCTCTGTACTTACAGTTGTAAGTACAACTAGTGAAGAAATAGAACACTTGAAAAAAAATTAGCTGGTATATGAATGCAAATATCTTTAGTTTTTTTTTTTTCTTTCATGTATCTATTCTCTGTGTTTTGTTTTTTTTTTTTTTTATTAATTTATTTATTTTGAGAGAAAGACTGTGAGAGAGAATTCCAAGCAGGCTCTGTGCTATCAGTGCAGACCGGATGCGGGGCTTGATCCCATGAACCACGAGATCATGACCTGAGCCAAAACCAAGAGTTGGACACAACTGACTGAGCCACCGAGGCCCCCCTTGTGCATCTATTCTTTGTCTTAGTTTATTCCTGTTTTATTGAATGTTTTCCCCATGCTTACAGTATTGAAATTCTGACTCTTAGCCACATAACAAAATAATAAAGCTTTATAGTATAAATTGCCAAAAAATAATTGGTGCAAGAGTTTGCCAGGAGCACAGCTGGGTGTACAATATGGTATCAAATATGTCCTAAAAACTGTTATCTCCCAATTTATCTCTAGATGGACCACAAGATGTGATCTGGTATTTGAAAAAGTTGTTTTAAATTGTCTTGTTCTTCAGGGCTTTCACTTTTGTCTACATGAAGCTGTTAAAGCAAACTGAAGCATGCATTTCCTAAATTACCATATCCAATTGTTTCCTCCTTTACATATGGTGCAGTGCAAACATATCCATGTGCTAGGGATGCGTTATATAATTTGAATTGACTTTACAATCTATGGAGAGGTTGTGAAATCCCTAAATGTTGTATATAAAAATTATGTATGCTTTCTCTTCATTCTCTCCATACATTTTATTTGTATCTATTCTTTTCTAGGTGTGTCCTTTTGTGTTAATAGTTAAAAGATTGAGGGGGAAAAAAACAACTCTGATATCTGTAGCATAACATTTCTCACCTTTTTTTATTCATTAGGACTTCAGAAAGGAGTTTTTTTCAACAATTTTTCCTAATTGCTATCCCTATAAAATCTTAGTAGGACAGATAGACTATATCTGCTTATGTACTATATATATAGCTGTGCTTTTATATGTAAAAATACTCTAATTTTTGCCTCCCCCACCCCAAGAATCTATGCTTGCCTGTTGGCGTTGAAATCTTCCCCATTCTGAATGCATGCTGTGTCAGCTATAGTTAGGACACATTCTCATGCATAGGGATTTTCTTTTTTTTTTTTTTTTTTTTTTGGTCATTCTCTTGGTCATTATCTCCTCTGATCTCCACCTGGAAATGCTTCAATAATTATACAATTCAAGAGAACACAGTTTTCTTTATCCATTTCAGAAAGTACATGGAGGATAGGAAGAGATGAGAAACAGCTAGACTCTTCCCTTGTAAGCAAAGAGCTTACATTTTGGTTCTCATAACTGACATATTTAGAGTTAATATTTGTTCCATGAGTGAAAGGCTATGTAAATCTATGGAAAAGGCAGTGCTAAAGGACTGAGGTTATCTGTCATAATAATCAACTCCAATAGCTCCTGGAGTAGGCTCCTACTATGTTAATGATGATTTGAGAATCCTATATCCAACCTCAGCTCTGGCCTTCCTATTACCATGTAACTGATATCTCTCCAAACCCTATAAGTAAATGTGTGTTCAGGGATTATATCTTGGGCAGAAGAGTCGTTTTACTAGGAAATAAATATAATGCAAAGACACACAGATTTCACAAATAATACTAATTTACGCAAGATTGTTGAAATGTGAATGATTAGAATTTATGAATTACTATTAAATATGTTGTGTTTACTAGAAGCCAGGTACAAAGCTATTAACTTTACATAGATTTTCTAATTTTTTCCTCACAACAAACTATAGAACAGATACTTGTATTATACCAATTTTATGTCGTGTCTGAATGTGGTGCCTCTCTGATAGGTTGGGGCAATGACCAGGTGGAGGCAAAGGAATGGAAGGTGAAAGAATTCACCTGAGGCAGAACAAAGGGGATAGAAGTTTATTGACTACACCACAGGGAGCAGTGGGCAGGGAGGCAGAGGAGAGGCTGTCTGAAAGGAAGTAGTGAGAGGAGGCTGTTTTTAAAGAGGGAAGGTGAGGAGGTATGGCAATGCATGGAATCTCCCCCTTTTCGGTAACTGTGCCTAGTTACCAGTAGTAGTCCACCAGTAGTCCACCGGTTAGTTAGGTCGTTGGATATTTTGAGGTGGGTCACCTGATGGGCCTGCCTGTACTCAGCCAGGTAGTTGCTCTGGACCCTTCCACACTCCATCGCCCAGACCTGCTTGCCCAAAAGCAGCCTTTACATTTTATATTTAAGTAAAATAATACCCACGCTGCATTTTAAATACTGGTTTTAATAGCTAAGTTTACTGATGGTCACAATGAGAGAGTATAAAAATAAGAGTTGACTAATTTGTGTTTTACTTTTTAAATTTTAATTATACCCTTGCTTTGGGTGGTAATATCTTTCCGCCTTTACAGTTGTAGACATTTTAGCAATAAATACAAGAACAAAATAGCCAACAGGATGAAAAAATGGCAAACAAGAAACGTGACTTCAACTCAGAACTTCAGAACTGGTTGTTTTGAAACTAACAACTGTCATAATCATAATTGTGATAACAGCTGGCATTAGTTAACTACTTACTAAATCATCTCACCTTCACAGTAGCACTTTTACTGAGTAGGAGACAGAAGGTCAGAGATGCTAATCATATTTCTTAGACTCTAGACCCCAATATTTTATTAGTGGTGTTCTTGATTATTTGTTGCTGTGAGAGGTGTGAAGGATAATTAAATAGTGCCCTACGAAAACTGAAAACATCTTACACACAGTTATCACCATATAAAATGAGTAGTGCTTCATTTATTTTTAACTGCTTAAATTTGCAGAGCTGTATATCTTTTCTGAGTATAACTGCCCTGAACAACAAACTTATTCCTTTGAGGTTTAATAAAATGTACCTTTTCATTTGCAAAATTTCAGTCACTTAATGATGCCTTTGCCTATACTGGAAACATTATGCAAATGAATTGCAATGAAGTCTATGAGTTTAGTTAAGCTTGAGAAAAAGTTTGTAATTAACAAATTAGCATTTGAAAAAGACATTTTGAATATGTATAGTAGGAAATTCTGCTTAACTTGTGGGGTGTGTTCATAATGATTACTTCAAAATTCATGCATATGCATTTTTTTAAGCATGCAAATATTGGAAACCTTAGTGGACTAGTCCAGATCCAGCTAGGTTTTTTTTTTTTTTTTTTCAGTTAAATGACTAAAATTTTAAATAAGGCATCAAGAACACATACACTAACATGTGGAGTCCTCTTTACTCCTCCATTTGAGACAGTATTTTCTTAAATATTAAGAACACAAAACTAAGTACATTCTAGTTATTATGACTTCAAAGTAGAAGAAAATAATAATATTAAGAATAAACAGTCTTGGTGTCTGTTTTTCTACCAAGTATATGTTATGAACTAGAATATTGTGGCTAGGACTTAATTTATCATGTATGTTAAATTGTGTTTTAGAGGATTATTTGGATTTTGGTGTCTTATACACACAAGCCCGCATGGATATTCAATTATTAATGGAGAGTGAAAAAATACCCAATGGTTACTTTTTAAAGAATTGCCATATATATTTGCTTCAATGTAAACTAAAGTGCATTTTCTTAACTATTTCTTTTTTTAAATTTTTTTTTTTCAACGTTTATTTATTTTTGGGACAGAGAGAGAGACAGAGCATGAACGGGGGAGGGGCAGAGAGAGAGGGAGACACAGAATCGGAAACAGGCTCCAGGCTCTGAGCCATCAGCCCAGAGCCCGACGCGGGGCTCGAACTCCCGGACCGCGCAATCGTGACCTGGCTGAAGTCGGACGCTTAACCGACTGCGCCACCCAGGCGCCCCTTAACTATTTCTTTAAGTAGGTCAGGCCTTTCCTCTCTTTTAGGGACTTACTAATTCTTGATTAACTATCGGTTATGATTTCAAATCTTTAGCATTGAGGGCTGTTCTACAATACAAAGCATCTTTCTCACTGCTCATCAGATGTCCCATTCTTGTTTGATTTCTATACAATTTTTATGCTTCCAATAAATGCATGATCATTAAATTTTCTCTGCCACCACCCGAAGGGTTACATGAACGATCCTTCTGCTCAGAGACTTTACCCAACGTGCCTAAGTCACGATGATATTTTTCATTGCTGAATTTCTACAATGTTTGTAGTTGATTTATTATATACCCTACAAAACAGATATCTAACCAATTATAGCTAATTTATAGTAGATAAGTATGTGAATGCTTTGTCTCTCCAACTAGAGAAAAGAAATCATGTCTTCTCTTGGTTCAATCACCCCTAACCTCCAGTAGAGAGCTAAGAACAGATTTCACTTGACCTGGCTACTGAGAGGATGGGCACTTTTTTCTAATGAACCCTTTTAATGTTTACTCCATATTGTAATCAAAAGGAATGATTAGAGCTATAAATCCATAGAACAAATCAAATATTTTTTTCCACACTAGTTCGATCATAGCCCTACACTAGAAAATAAGATAATTAAGTGGTCTCATGAAGCTCCTCCTAACAATATGCTTTTATATGTTTTAGGTTCTTGTGAGTGGTAATATTTGGTGTTTAATTCTGACTTTAAAAAAAGTATGTGTTTTTCTTCCTTTCAGTGTTTTCACCTTCTTTTTCATTGTATTGATCATCTATCTATCCCTAGACACTCTTTTGTATACTTATGACATAAAACCAGTGAAAATCCACATTGAAAAAGCATAACTAAGAATTAAAGTGAAGGAATGCCTGGCACTAGGTCCAAGGACTAGGTGAGTGACATTTGAGCAGAGCAGAAACTTAGGGATGAAAATAATTCTAGGCATATGGACCAGAATATGCAAAGGTGTAGAATAAGAAATGCCTCTAGAGAAATCAAGTGGGATGTAAAGTTAGCCGGATTATCAAGTGTTGTTTAGAAAAGGCATTATGGGCAGTGCTTATACTTTCCAGCATAACCTACTAGAAAAAGTGTTCATTCAGTGGTCGCATATACCACCCTAGCAGAAGATACTTGCAACTTTCCATTTTCTTATGAGCATGACCTCAACTTGACAGTGGATGGGTCCCAAATGTGCACTGTCTTGAGTTGTTCAGATCAGATTTGCTGTCTACTTTAGTTTTATTTTCTGAGAAATTTTCAATAGTCCTTTGTTCTGTTAAAACCAGACTTTGATTTTCTAAAAAAAATTATATTTTTACAGAAACAAAAAAAGCAAAAGGTTTCATTCAGACAGTTTTAGCACAGATTTTTTTCCAGACTTCAATATAGCAAGTCTCCAGTTAGACAATAACTTTTCTAAGTCCTTATGTTAAGATTTTACTCATTAAATATAAATAAAAATTTAAAAAAATACTAGAAATATCCTTAAAATGCAAATATTTTACTGTTAAAGCTGTTAAAGCTGTTAAAAATCAACCATTGTAGTTCTTCATTAGTGTTTCCCCTCTCTTTTTATGACTGAATTTTTTAAATAAGTGAATTAAAACATGAAAATATAATTATTTTTATACAATTTATAAGTATGTACAGAGGATAGTATGGTTGTTGGATGACAGATAACTGGTATTATAGATACATTTCTGTAGGTGGCCAGAATGACAAGACTTACTGCATGGGCTACTTCCTTCAGAAACTTTATTCCTTGCTCTTCATTGTTTACTGTGTGTCCATAATTATTGCTATAAATGACATGTACTCTAATATACAAATTTGATTTTAATGATGAGGACATATTTCTCTCTATAATGTAGAAGCACAAATCTTAAAGGTTAAAACAAACAAGTGGGCTCTTCACAAAGCTATCCACACCATCTCTGCCTTATAAAATGTGAGTTCAGTGTCAGACAAATTAATTCTCAATGCACTTAGCAAACTACAATAAGTATATCTACACAAATAAGGTCATAAATGAAACAAGTTCTAATACATTTTATCTTAAGCGTAATTTGATCTGAGTCACTGTTAGGCTCAAAGCATAATATATAATCAGAAAAAACTGGGGGGTCCAATCAATTAATTTATAAATCTGCCATTAAATTATCATGTAACTACAGTGAATGCTATACTAACACATGAAGAGAATTTTTATATATGAAATGAAACATAATAAATATTTCATTTTTTTTTTTTTTTTACTTTTCCATTGAACAATTGGTGTTAGTGTAAAAAGCTTTTTTTAAGTTGCTGTTGTAATCTTGAAAATACAAATGACAATTATGTCAAATTGAAATATTTTCTTTCTAACACTTTTTTCTTTTCTAAAGCATTGTTAATGTAACCTATGTTATATGTTAATATTTTCATTTTCCTTTGGTGAGTTTATTTGGTCTGCATCTAGAACTACCCGGAAAACATGTATAATATATGTATCTAAAAGGGAAATGAAAAGGCAGGAAAATATCTAATTGTGTATACTGTTAAGCTAGAGAATGAAAGATGATGACCCCTTTTTACCATCCAGCCGAGCGTGAAAGAGCAAAAGAGATTTAAAACTTCATTAATTGCTCTCACACAACGTTACAGGCCACCTGCACTTGAAAGAATTTACATTGGAGCAGATGGATTGCTGAATGTGATATCAAAGATTTTCAGAATGTTTGTTTTAAAAATAAACTGGATTCTAAGACAAGGGCAAGCAGAGCATACAATTTACAAAAATGGCAGAGTATTATTTGGACTTCTTTATAGGAGTAAGACACATTTTCATCTCTAAAATAAAAATATACTCACCAACTACTCTTTAAAATGATGGAAATTACATATTTAAATTTACAGATGATGATATATTTATACATTTTAATTTTGCTCTTTTTATTTGAGTCTTTTGAACCTACCTGACTAGTTTTCTTTACTAACTCCTAGACCAGTGAAATCCAGCCTTTGCCTAATATAACACTTTTCACAATTCTGATTATTCAAGCCCTAGAATAAAGATTGTTCCATATGCAAAATAAATAAGGAAAGGTTGAGGCTAACTTTTTATAGAGGAAATTCACTTTCACTTGTCCTTTGATTCTGGCTTAGGCTAGGCACTTGCATTGATGGATTCAAATCACTCACTATGCAATAGCTACTTAAGATGGAATCGAGCTAACTAGATGCTTTTGGGGTCAGATATATTCTGCTTTACTTCTGCAACATGTTTTAATATTTACGTTTTGCAAGTGTTTCTACAGCTTCGTCCACAAATTAAGTTTTACTGAGAATTTGCATTAAAGTATTTTCAAGTATTCTGTGAGCATTGATATACTGAATCAGCAAAAACTATAGCCAGTGGGCTGAAATTTGACCCAGTGCCTGTTTTTGGAAATAAGGCCTTACTATAACACAGCCATGCCCATTAATTTACTTACTGTCTGTGGCTGCTTTTGTCCTGCAGTGGATAGAACTGAATAGTCACAACAAAGACAGTATGGCCCACAAAACCTAAAACATTTACTCTCTAGCTCTTTACCGGAGTTTACTAACCTAGATATACTAGCTCACTGTGTGATCTTGGGCAAGTTTTCTTAATCTCTCTGGGCATTAGTTTTCTCAACTATAAAATAGGGATAATGATAGCACCTACTTCACAATGATTTTTCTGATGATTAAATGGACGAATATAAGCTCTTAGGAAAAGGCCTGACCTGTAGTAGATGCAACACAAATGTTACCTAGCATTGGCATCACATTTTCTAAGGAATAATGATAGGTCATGGAAGCTGAGAAATGGATTTTTCCATTTTCTTTGTTCAAATGATAATGTAGATAATGTCATTTTGTATTATAGCCACATGTACTTTGAAGGTGGAAACCCTGGGTGTGAATGACAATTAACCCCTTACTTGCTGTTTAAATAAAAGCTTCAGCAAGTAAGGCGAACTCTCTTATCTGTAAAATAATAATGATAATAATAGCAATAATAATTGTATCTCCCAAATAGCCTGTGTTATTGTACAGGGCAAATGAAATAAGAAATATGTAGGAAGGTGAATTGTAAAGTGTAATACAAATCACAGATTTTAATGCCTAATTAACCTTTTCTCACTTCCATGCTTTACACTTTTGGGTAATGAATATGTGTAATTATTTAGCCAAAAGGGCTAAAAAGGTTAACCCTTTTGTGTCAAGTGTTGCCACATGCATCAACAGGGATGGATCTGATAGACATAACAAGTGAAGGAAGCCAGACCCAGAAAAGCATGTGTGATATGATCCCTTTATTTAAAGTTCTACAACTAGAAAAACTAATCTTTGGAAATACAAAAGACTGTTAGTAACCTTTGGGTGTGCATGTATGGGGGAAGGGTATTCATAATAAAGACTTCTAGAAGACTGGTAATGTTACACATCTTCATCGAGGTACAAGTTACGTGGATATGTTCACTGTGTACAGCCTCATTGACCTGAACAATTATAATTTGTGAATTTCACTGTAGGTATTTATACTTGAGTTTAAAAAATGACTACAAGAAAAAAAGTTAAAGACAGACAGAAAAGGAAAGACAATCAAATAAGTATAACTGCTTATTAGTATAACTGATTGCTTTTACAATCATGAAAAAAAATTTTTCTGCCATCTGATCCATTCGCCTCACTTCAGCACTTATGCACTTACATCTACATTACTCTCCACAGCTTTACGCAGTCCACCAACACACACACACACACACACACACACACACACACACACACAGCTCTGTAATCAAATGGGACTCTACTTTGGCCAACCTTGTTCCCATACGGTGTCCTGAATATGCGACTTTTGACAGAATTGGTCTTTTATTTTTTGCTCATTTTTCCAAACTACATACATGTTCCTTGAAGGCAAGATAAAAAAAAAGTCTCCATAAAGATCTAGGTTTACAGTGGTAGTCAAATATATATATATTTTTTTAAATTTTTTTTCAACGTTTATTTATTTTTGGGACAGAGAGAGACAGAGCATGAACGGGGGAGGGGCAGAGAGAGAGGGAGACACAGAATCGGAAACAGGCTCCAGGCTCTGAGCCATCAGCCCAGAGCCTGACGTGGGGCTCGAACTCCCGGACCGCGAGATCGTGACCTGGCTGAAGTCGGACGCTTAACCGACTGCGCCACCCAGGCGCCCCAATTTTTAACATTAACTTTTGTTTATTTTTAAAAGGATAACGCTTTATTAGTACAAAACCAAAAGTATAAAAGCTACATAGGGAAAATTGGGTTTCTTTCTCACTCTAACTCCTATGCATCTGATTTCCTTCTTAGAAGTAACAAATGTTACTGTTTTTCTTACACAAATCTCTAACATCTGTGAATAATCTATGCATATGCATTAAGCTTTGTGTTTTATAAATTGGTAGCTTACTCTAGACATTTTCTTATACCATGTTTCATTAAATGAATCCTATATATCTTGAAGATCTTCCATACTAATAAATAAAATGAATTTAAAATATCCAAAGATACTATGGGAGCATAGAGACCTGAAATTACAAGACAATATCTTTTTTGCAAATATAATAAAATTGCCTTCTTGACGTCATCAGTGTATATTATTCTTACACTCATTTTGTAACTTTGAGAGGAATTTAAAAGCAATGTTTATGTATTGAACTATGCTGGAAATTGTTTGTTTGGCTTTTTTTCCATTTTATCCATGCGGTTTCCCCTTATCCTTCACATGAATGTATTGGATAAATATTTAGTCTATTGTTCTTGAAGTGTACCCTGAAAACTATGTGAAACATTCTTAGTTTTTTTTTTTTTTTCTTATTTGTTCGTTGCATTTTAGCCAGGAGTTTGTTTAAATTGTATGTCAGAACTTTGGACCTTACTAGATGTTGAATAATATGCTGCAAAGATAGAAGTGCAAATGGTTTCACTCTTGATTCCTCTGTACAAGCAAAAGACAACTTAGAATTCTAAACAGATAAAAATAGAGGTTGATGTTCATTTGGACTCTCTTAGAAAAGAAGGCCCTACTCTGGGCTGATGGCTCAGAGCCTGGAGCCTGTTTCCGATTCTGTGTCTCCCTCTCTCTCTGCCCCTCCCCCGTTCATGCTCTGTCTCTCTCTGTCCCCCAAAAAATAAATAAACGTTGAAAAAAAAAATTAAAAAAAGAAAAGAAGGCCCTTTTTGACAAATCCCTCTGCTTATTAGACAAAGTGCAAAAGCATTACATCTGGAGTTCATAAGCTATTGTTTTATGGAATTGATTCATCATACAATCCCTTCTACTCTTGAAATAAACCCATGAGTATTTGTTAAGTAAGATGCTATATTATATGCACAGTAACACATATTCACTTGTACACATAAACACCCACAAACCCCTCTATGAACACATGCTCCCTTTAGAGAGTTATGCCCTTACAAAAAATCCCGTAAAATGGAATTGCAGCATGCTTTTCAAATGGGTAGATATTGTTTTAACATTATCTTTTAATGGATTTCTGAATTCAGCTGCAGGAATTATTCTTATTCCTCCAAACCAATAACCCCTTATTCCTTTTTAAATTCAAAATGCTTTTATGATACATTTCCTTTTATTGAAAAGAAAAAAAAAAGAAATAAAGCTGGGATTATTTTTGAAACACGCAATCCCTAGATACTTCAGAATTTATTTTCCTTCCTCAAATCTTGAAGCACACTATTTCTTTCACATCTTTAGACTGTCGGAATCCAAACTATTTATTTTGCAAGAATAAAATTTAAAGAAACATAGTAAAAGGCTATTTATGTGGGACAGGGATTTTTAGAGGATTTTAGATATTTGAGAGGAGCCACTCATATTCTGCTGCTCTTAAAATTCCTTAGGATGCCATTCTAAAAGATGATGGCAATTCAGATCACTGAGATGCTTTGATGTCTTGTTTTTTCTTTTGCAGATTGTAATCCACTTGTTCACAAGGCCTCTCCCTAGAGTATAATTTAATGTAATTGACAGTCCTTGTTCCTTGAAAAGTTTGAATTAAATTAACATAAGCATGAATGAAACTGACCAAATAAGCACATACAGACTTTATTATTTTTTTTTCCTTTAGGGTCAGTGACTATATTATGTATAAAATTGGCATTTGGCTATTAGCTCCTCATTGAATCACTCCAAATTTGATTAAAAGTGGATATCTTGTGTGTAGTAATTTAGGTTCATGAAAACTGTTAGGTTTGCCATTTAGTTCTTGGGTTTATTGAAGAACAGGGTTATTTTATGTGTGTCGTGATAAATTTTGTTCTTTCTCTTTTCTACACTAAGATCAAATACAGACTGCAAAACTGACCGAGCATGAAATTGTTTTTAGAAATTGTGGGAGCTAGTTTAGATGGCAAGAATCAGATGAACAGCAGTTAGTAAAAATGTGTGCGTGGAAAGGATGATGGTGATGGATAGAAGGGGAGAAAAGTACAGAGATAGTGGTATAGAGCAAAAGCATTCAGGAGACAAACATCTCTATAGAATATTTGCATGTTAAGCCAGTATGCTTAAAAGCATACAAGTTTTTTTTTTGGAAAAAAATTCCCATTGTTTTGACTTTTCTTCACGGAAGACTGGTACGGGTTTGGGTTTGGGGTCTTATGGAAACTGCCACAGCAAAGCAATTAGACTTCATTATGGCTGTGCTTATGCAATACTAATTAACATGCCTGTTGTGTTGTTTTCCTTATTTGACCATGTGACAGCCCACAGGTCTGACACCCTCTGTGAACCAACAGCTGAGGAAATTTTCAACGTGGCAGATTTTTTACAAAATACACCCAAACAAAAATGTAATCACACTTTTCCTGAACAACTGCATTAACAGAATGTGTTACAACGGATTTACAATTAGTGGATTGCGTTCATTTGTACTGGGGGAAAAATGAAGGAGACTAGGGATGATTCAAGCCTGTGCATACAAATGATTATACCTTGGGTCCAGAATTGAAAAGTGTTATTACACTGTTTTATATTATCTTTACCAGTATAATCAGATCTCATAATGTTATCATTAAAAGTTAGAAGCTAAGTTGTCAATATATATATAGCACCATTACAAATCTGTATGATGACCAGATGATTTATTAAATCTGTATATGTTATGAATTTAAGGATCTGGATATTGGCAAATTTTGTTTTTGTTTGTTTTCGTGGAACTGGAGGTACTCTGGTTAACAAAAGCAGATACAATCACTCTCTACATAGATTGTACAGTCTAGTGTTGACATTGGGATAGAGACTGTAGACCCAACTAATAAATATAATATTAACCCTGTGATATGAGGAAAGGTGGTTGGTCCTGAGAGATTGTACACAGAGGTATTAACCAGACTGTGAATTAAGGAAGTTTTCCTTAGAAAGTGAAAATTCGCAGAGACCTAAAGTCCAATTGGAGGTTAAGCAGATGAGCTGAAGACATTAGGACACTGGGTCACATACTTTGTTGCACATCAGAAGGATGTTAGAAATTGTGGGTTTCTTTAAGTTACTAATGCCTGGATCTCCTCTCTAGAAATCTGATTTAATTGCTCAGAGCATGACCTGGGCATTGAGAGTTTCAGAATATCCAAAGTTTAAGAACCATTGGGGAGACATTATAGGCAGATAGAAAAGGCCTGTGGTAAGACAGAAGCATGGAAAAAGCTTAATAAGGCTGAAAGGTCAGCTACTGCTTCTGGAAGGCAAAGAAAAGAAGGATTGGAGAGAAGCATGTGTAACATGAGACTGAAGAGCAAGGAAAGAAGTTAGGCTGCACAGGGCCTTCTAGGCCAAGACACAGAGTTAGTTAGATCTTTGCTGAGTAGTAATGGGAAGCCATTCAAGTCATTTACTAGACATGTTACCCACCTCCCACTTCCCACCTTTTTCCAGGAAACACTTGAACAGGGTTGACTGTGCTTTTTCTCTCATATTTTGACTCCTTGTCTTGTCTATACTTTTAAATTAACAGGAGTCATTTTTTTTGAGATCATCAGTGAATGGAGAAACATAAATCTTTTCCTTTTTCTTCAGACTTAAGTTTATCACAAAGCCAGAAAATGTATAAAAAATCAAAATGGTTCTTAAACAGTCATTAGATAAACTTTTAGCCCTCTGGTCTCCCAGCCACCAGAGGTGTATCTAAGTCAGACTGAGTTTTCAAGTTCAGTTGAATATGACAATTACTTATTATAGATAGATGATATAGATACAGATATAGATATAGATAGATATAGATATAGATATAGATATAGATATAGATAGAGCTGTTTTAAGTTCACAGCAAAATTAAGAGGGAGGTACAGAGTTTACCATATACCTCCTGCCTCCACATGTGCATAGCCTTCCCCATTATCAGCATTTCCCACCAAAGTGGTATATTTGTTACAATTTGTGAACCCACACTAACACATTATTATTCAGGGTCCATAGTTTACATTATATTTTATTCCTGTTTTATGTTCTCTAGGTTTGAGCAGATGTATAATGACATGTATCCATCATTATGTTATCATACAAACTATTTTCACTTCCCTAAAAATTATCTGTGTTCTACCAATTCATTCTTCCCCCACCACCCCACCAGTCCCTGGCAACCACTGATCTTTTTATTATCTCCATGATTTTGCCTTTTACAGAATATCGTATACTTGGAACCATACAGTATGTAGCCTTTTCAGATTGGCTCTTTCACTTAGTAATAGGCATTTAAGGTTCCTCCATGTATTATCAAGACTTAATACCTCATTTCTTTTTAATGCTGTATAGTATTTCATTATCTAGATGTAACGTAGTTCGTCGTTTGTCCTTTATCTATGAAGGACATCTCGGTTGCTCCCAAGTTTTGGCAATTATGAATAAAGTTGCTGTAAACATCCGTGTTCAGGGGGTAGTTCGGATATAAGTTTTTAACCGTTTTGGATAAATACCAAGGGGCATGATTCATGATTGCTGGAGGGAAATTTTTATAAATACTGATAGCCAGGCCCAAACAAGTCAACCTGGAGGTGATATGTAAGCGTAATTTTTGGGGTTTCATTAGTGGGTCTAATGTTCATCTAGAGCTAATAATTACTGATATTTTTGAGTTTAAACTTTGGGCACATTAATCTTCAGACTGAACAAGAATCTGTTGGTTTTTGGAAGTGAGAGGAAGTTAAAATGAGCGCCCTAAGGTGTTTGTCTAAGTACCCTTTTCACAGAACAGAGATGATTTCTTTCAAGGCAGAGCCAGTTAAAAGAACCGGCTTCCAGAATACTTGTGATGAAATGACAGAATCCTGTCCTCCCCTGGAAGTTTGCCATAGACCATAGCACATTTACTGTATTGTATTTTCAATTGTCTGCCATCTAGGTTGTAACTTGAAACATTTGTACTTCTGTCATTTGGTTCTGATTATTTTCCCACATTTATGTCAAGTCCACACAATTTTATCAATGCCTCTGCTTTTCTAGACCCCACTGAACACTCAGTCTGTACATTGAAGAGAGGACAAAGAAAGTGGCCAACAAAAGAAGTAAAAGAAGTTTGTACAGGATAGAAAAGGAAGGAAACAGACCTTGAACATGGGTAGAAAGGAGAAAAACAGACCATGTCTGGGAGAGAAGTCACATTGACATGAAGAGGCATACTTATGAAGGTCAGAAAGAGGAAGAGGAGTCACTGGACAAGTGCCAAGATGGTTGAAAAACCAGGCAGCAGATGCAGGAGTCTGTCAATGGATGGCTACCCAAAGAGGCCGGGCATTAAGCTTGTGGGTTATTCAGCAAAGCCTCCTCAACCAAATAATGAATGGCGTTAAAACCGTCAAAGGATTCAGTGATAGGGAAATGAAGCCTTTTGGGTGAAGAATTCCAGGGAAATTCTGAGGGCTGTGACACAGATGTAGGGAAATTCTCAGCGTGAACTGAACAATATTCACACAGAGTTTGAAAGTCAGAGCTCAGAATGAGTATTAGAACCATACCAACTAGCACCAGGGAAGATAGTCTTTTAATAATAATTCTTAGGAACTCAGGCATGTAAAGTGATTTTCTAAAGGTCAAGGTTAGCAGATTATGCCTTTCACCTCCACTGAATTTCAGAGCTGGAAAGGAACTCCCAAATCAGCCAGTCCAAACCTCTCATCTAACAAGTAAGAAAACTGAGGCTAAATGATTTGCCAAGCTAACAAATTTGTGAGAAGGGGGGCCTAGAATCCAGACTGCTAACCTCACAGGCCTTTTGTCTTCTTACTCCGTCATGTTGCCTTCAGACCAGGGGAAAATATAAGGAGACTGAACTGCAGTGGGGAAAGGTTTACATCAGTCGTGGAAAATTGTAATGAGGGTTATTTGATACTGTGGAAGTATAGTGTTGAAGTTGGGGCACCATAACGTTCACAGCTGACTAAATAGCAAGTTGCCATCAGCAGAGGAGTGAACAGAACACCTTGGTGGGAACTGAGGAGACTCGAGTTCAAATTCTTTTCTGTTATGGACAAATTCATTCATTCATTCATTCATTCATTCATTCATTCATTCGTTTATGTCTCCTAAGTACATGTCAGCATGCTGGGCACTGCAGAATCAAATAGATATGCACGTAAGGTGCTTCTAGTTAGTAGGGAAGATAAGACAAATGTGAACATAATTACAATAAAACACTGGTTATGAAAAGTCTGTTATAATGTCTAGAATAATCAGTAGCCAGGAAATCTGAGAAGCCAGAGGTGTTATTTTCTTCTTTTGTGGTGAATAGAATTATGAGAGTCCAGGAAATTTCACAGAAAAAAAAAAAGTAGAATTCGAACCAGATTTCGAATGGTAAGTAAGATGTATATGGTGAAGAATAAGGAAAAAGTATTTTAGAAAGAGGGAAAAGATAAGCATGTATGAACAAAATCAGTGGTGTTTCACTGAATGTGAAACATTTTTAAAAAATAAAGTTAGGAAAGTGAATTGGAGTTGCATCCAGGCAGACCTAAAATATGAGGGTAAGTGTTGCATAAATTGACATTGAGATAGGGGATGGGACACTGGGATAGAGAGAAGTGGCATGGGGGTGTCAGGATGTGTTTTAGGAATAGCAACTTTGGTGAGAACCGTGAGTGATTTGGAGAGAACAAAGAAGGAAAGTAGAGAGGTGCATTAAGTCATGACTGCAAAATCTTAGCTGAGACTAATTGAGAGTGGGACTAGAGAGCAGCTGTAAGAATAAAGACTATGACACAGATGAAAGAGCAGAGGAATGACAGGCAAGGTCTGCCAATTAGATGCAACTAAAAGAAGGAAGGTGGGGACTCCAAGTTACTTCAAACATTCTGAGCCTGGGTGACACAGAAAAAGGCAGAGTCATGAAAATAAATAGGGAATGCAAATATTTCTATAACACTCATCATATTCTCATACTTGGAAAAAATAACTCATTCTTTCACCCATAAACATATAAATCTGCCATACATGTTATATATTGTGTATACACAACATGGGTAGCAATGCGTATGCTGTAACTTTAATCTCTTTTGCAGATTAGCATAGATTCAGAGCCAAAAAGAAATTGATACAGAATTTAATATTTAATGCTGTAGGGAAATCACATGTTTATTATTGCTCTTGTTTAAGCTATTGAACTCTGCCTAGAGTTTTATCCATTTGTAAAAACTGTCTTACATATTCCAAGATGTATTCTAAGAAAGAGTTATTGAGACAGTTAATTTAGTCTATGATGCAGCCACTCAGAATTAAAGGTAATCAATAGTAGCTTAAGATTCAGGCTCTAACTAGGTATTTAGGCAGGGACCCCAAGAGATGGTTATTCCTTTTAACTCAATTTAGTACAATATAGGAAGCATGAATGTAACAGTCCAACCCATCTGTTCATTTTTCTAATTTTAAAAAGGTTATTTTTATATTAGTTTGGAATTTTTAGTTTTGTCTCTGCTATGCTACACAAGATACTGTTAGTAACAGGCTGAAAGAAAAAAAAATAAGTTGTTGGTAAGAGGAAGAGAAAAGTGTTATACATTAAACCTAATCATTTTCTCATTTGGCATTCTTTACCTTTTTCTCCTTTTTTTTTTTTTTTTTTTTTTTTTTTTTAAGTACACTCCATGCCCAATGTGGGGCTTGAACTCATAATACTATCAAGAGTAGCATGCTTTAGAGACTGAGCCAGTCAGGTGACTCTGGTATTCTTCCATATTCTTTACTTTTTTTTGTTTGTTTGTTTTTGAGAGAGGTGGAGAGAGCATGTGCAGGAGCTGGGGGTGGGTGTTGAGGGGGCAGAGAGAGAATCTTAAGCAGGCTCCATGCTCAGCAAGGAGCTGGCTAGGGGGGGAGGCGCTCCAACTTATGACCTTGGGATCATGCCCCGAGCTGAAATCAAGAGTCTGATGCTCAATCACCTGAGCCACCCAGGTGCCCCATTTCACTTTTGAATAAATCATGTGACCTTTTACTTTTCTGCTCTCTCTCTTTCTCTCCACCTCAAGTTTTTGTTTTTGTTTTTGTTTTTGTTTTTCATTAAAACCTCCACATTTTGGATAATGGGTATATCCAGAACTTTTTTATAGGAGAGGTTTAAGTGCTATAATCTACTGAAATAGATGCAGTTGGGGACTTGTCTTACACCTACATTGGAAGAATAGGTGCATTTGAAAAAATTTAAATCGTACATTACTGATTTAAAAGGACGACAACATTTCTAAAGATATTTTTATTCATAATTTTCATACTGATTCCCTAATATGTTGCTATTAGTGATAATGTTATTGTCAGGATAACTACCAGTGGTGATTAGGAGAAATCTAATTAGATTCCATCATTGCTGATAATATAATCAATTACATTAGCAAAATGCAATTTATGACATGATGCTCAGTAGAGGATTCTAACTATTCATATGTAGCTTTAAAACCTTTTTTTAAACATTTTTTAAAATTTTTGAGAGACAGAGTGAGACAGAGCACGAGTGTGGGAAGGGTAGAGAGGGAGGGAGTACACAGAATCTGAAGCAGGCTCCAGCCTCTGAGTTGCCAGCGCAGAGTCCAATGTGGGGCTCTAACTCACTGACCATGAGATCATGACCTGAGCCGAAGCCAGTTGCCCAACCGGACTGAGCCACCCAGGCTCCCCTGTATATAGCTTTTATAATGATAGAGTGATATAGATATATTTTACACAGAGATCCATGTATTTATTCATTTATCAATTTATCCATTCATCAAATGTTTAATGAGATCCTATCACACATATAAATGTGGATATCTAAATTCACATGTGCACAAAAATCATCTATTTGCAAAATAGGCATAAACAGTTAAATGAAAAATTTCCTTTTCTAACTGCCTCCCTTGTACTCCTAATAATGGCTAAAATGAGACTTCCTTTAGTTCAGAAACCAGTTGTCAAATATTGTAACTTCAAATATTACTGGAGGCGCAATGTGGTGGCTAAACACACTACTGTAGCTAAACAGCTAAATTTTGGCACATACTAGCTATGTGTCCTCAGGCAAGTTACTTGACCTCTCTGAGCCTCAGCTTTCTTATTAATGAGATGAGTATAATTATAGTACCAACCCCATAAGGTGGTTGAAAAGATTGATTGAACTAATGCAAGTAAATTACTGAGAATATCGCCTTTTTCATAGCGAGCGATTAATTAAAGCATAACTATTATTGCTCTGACTAAAGCCTCCCTTCTCTTCATACATATATAAGTGTTAGGCTTAACCCTTCACTTTTCACAATCATCCCCAAATAATTTTAAGTTGTACTAGCTAAGCAAATAAAACCAATAAACCAATAAGTGTACCCATGTATATTTCCATATATTTAATGAACATTTTTGAGCTATACATTTTTATTTATTTTTTTAAAGGTTTATTTTTGAGAGAGAGAGACAGAGTGGGAGCAGGGGAGGGGCAGAGAAAGAGGATGACACAGAATCTGAAGCAGGATCCAGGCTTTAATCTGTCAGCACAGAGCCTGATGCAGAGCTCGAACTCACAGACCATGAGATCATGACCTGAGATGAAGTCGGAGGCTTAACCAACTGAGCCACCCAGGTGCCCCTTGAGCTATAAATTCCTAAAGGTTTTGGTAATTATGGGCACCAAATCTAGTTGATAATGCCAAATTTCCAAATCTTTTCTACTGTGTTCCAACTCATTCTATTATTTTGAAAAGTTTAAAATCAACTGTAATTTCAAATACTTACTGGAAAATGTTCTAATTATCCTCTAAATAAAAAGAATACATTAATCTAGCTGAAATATGTACTTGGAAGGCAACAACAGCCGCTGGCTGTGACCTATGTAGTGAGAAAGTGACCCAGAAAATGGCCAAGGAAATTTCATCATTTATTTCCCACTTCTAAACCAAAGTTAGATACCTTTATATCCCAATCATATAAAGTCGGCTTCAGATTGTATATAAATCACAAATTGAGTAAGACAGTGTTTTATCTTTTCGTGTTCAGATTTTTTTCGTCCACATCTGATAGGAAAAAGCACGAATACTTCTTTCCTTAAAATGAACAAATAACTAATTTTAATCCCTCCATACCTGGAATTCATGGGACTTAATATGCTACCAAATTCAATGATAGATATTACTAATTCCCTCAGGATACACATTTATTTCTAGATATGAATATATAATAGTACCCCCATGCCAGTGTCTTTCTAAACTGCTACAACGCACAATAGGTTAGCTGAAAGAAACTGACAGCCCCTGACCACAGCCAGCACCAACTTGCTAGCTAAGCGACCTGAGTGAGTCAGGTTGGAAGCAGATCTTCTAGCCCTAGTCAGTCCCTAAAATGACGGCTACAACGGTGGAAATCTATCTGAAACTGGTAAAAGACCTTGAGCCACAACTACCCTGTTCACCCACTTGTGAACTGACTCTTAGGAACTGTGAAGTAATCTGTGTTAATTGTTTTGAAGCACTCCATCCAAACAAAACAAAACAAGACAAAACACAGTAGGTTAAAATATATGTAGAGAGTACTATGTTAATTTGAAAATTGGAATCCCTATAATATTTTTATGGACAAATATAGATTGCACAGGATGAACACTCCATGATTGAGTTGCTTAATGAGTAACAAAGGACAAGAGTTTACTCTTTAGTAAACTGTGGAAGGCAAAAATACCCAACCTATGTATTTGATATGGGGATTTGGTAGAAGGATTGTTTTGACACCATCTATACTCCTATAATATAAATATTCCATGTTTTTAACAGAGTGGAAATGTCTACATTTATTCATACAACTAATATTAGACAGCATCTTCTGTGTCTATGTATGGAATAATATACATTTCTTGCCTTCACCATGCTTTCTTGAGTAGGAAAGACCGATCAATGAGAAGACAATAAAAATAAAAGCGAGAAGTCAAGAAGTAAGGGTAAGCTGAGGTTTCTCTGGAAATGCTGAATCATGTAATGTTTTAAGAAGAATTAAATCTCCACTTCACCTTTGTAAGGAGATACATTGCTGGGCTTCCTTTCTAAATGGAAAGTGAGGTGATAGAAAATGGACTCATGTAGCTCTGTTTAGTGGAAAAGCTTTCCTCTCAACACCAAGTAACATGTCTTATAGGTATCCTTAAAGTTTAAACCTATAAATATTCTACCTCGTTAAGCATAAAGACCAGCCATGGACATATGCCACTAGTGTCCACTTTCCTTCAGAGATTTAGGGTGATGGGAAGATAAAGGGTCTGCTTACCAGATGGAGCTTGTCAGATTAGCAATTGGAGCAGAGTAAATATCACTGTCATGTTGTTTTTTGAAGCACAAAGAACCCCCTTTGTATAACGCATGTGCATATTTAATAGTTTAAAACAAAACAGCTCAGCAGAAGGTTGGCTGGTGGCTGTACCTCTAGCAGAGTGGCCATTGCCTGAAGGCACGTTTCTGCTTTCCTCATAATAAGGAACATTAGCAACCAGTGGCTCGAGAAAGGCAGAGTCAAATAAGTCTCTTGGGGCCCAGTCGGCCACATGAAGTGAGAGCCGTTAGACACAGCAATGAGATTACTGCTCCAGAAAGGGTTTACCACATATATTACCACATAGACTTTACAGGGCTGCAGCTCACTCAACTTACAAATGTCAAACATGATTTAAAAGGTTATTATAGTATCGAGAGGGAAGGAGGATGATTTTCCATCATGGAAATTTCTTTTTCATTCTGGTGCACACATAGTGCATCTCAAGAACTCCAATATTGCTAAATAACCTGCTTTTATCTTGAATAAGTGTTTTATGGGCCTTAAATTGGAAGAACCATTTTCAGTTTATTTGTATGAGAAAATTTGATCTTTTTCTGGTCCAATTGCAGTGCGAGAAATTTGGTACATGCATCTATGTATTGTGCTTAGAAGATTGTTCTTACGAGAGGAGTAAATTTATTTGTAATGTGTCAGATAGGTAGAGGATATGTAGGTAAACGTAGTTTTTGGCAAATGAATCTGTAAGTCTGTAGTATTTCACCCTACAATGATCAGTTCTATATATTGCATTATTTATTTCTCTTTGGGTTTTGTTATACCTGGTCTGTAAAGAGTTTACTCTCCCAGCTCTTTGACTCCTCTCGGAATATTTATTGCTCATAAGGACTCTCTCAGTTGTCTTCAGTAATGAGTTAATTTAAGCAGTTCTGTTTGAAAAGCTGCTCAATAAAAGTAGATGGCTGTTTTGCTTTGATTTTGCAGAGATTTTGAACCTTGTTTTGTGACATTTGAAAAATAAATAATCTTCAAGTGTAGTTGTAAAAATATACAGTAAGCATCCAATTGTCATTGTGGAATTTTTAAACACTGCATTTCTAACAGAGGTGTAAGCCAAGGAATTTCAGCTGCCCTTGTGGAAGCATGCCTCATTTCATTTTCTAGCGGATCACCCTGATTGCTTTTTTCTTAGTGTTAGACTATAAAACTGAAGGTTGCCTACATATCCAAGTCCCAGAATGTGCCATGCACAGCAATACGTCAGCACTATAAGCTGACACGTTGTGGGATGATGCTCTCAGATGGGATGTAAAAAGGATAGAAGAATACAGTTTGTGGTGTTGAGATATTGTTGGTTTCTCCCTTTATCTTCAACTCTGAAACATTAAATTTAAATCTGTGAATTCACCCATGTTCACATGGGCATTGTCAAAACTGAATTAAAGCCTATGATAAAAAAAAAATCCTCAGCCTGAAGGACAACATCTTCGCTCCAAGTTCAATAACTATTTTACTTTTTTTTAGTACCTATTTTAAAATTATCATTTGCCATCAGTACAAAAAAAGGCCACAAAAAAGAAACAAGAAAATAAACAAAAAACTACTTTGAATTTTGAAAAATTGCTAGACTTCCATGTAAAAATAATAAAAATTCAAATTTTTCTAGAGTTGTTAAGATGGAATATGAAATAAGCTTTATAATATTTAAAGGAGAATAAGCCTGAATATTTACCTAGATATTTATGTATGTGTGTATATACTTTATGCTTCTTTAGAAAAAAAAAGACTTTTTTTAAATAACTTATGTTGTATATATTTGTTTCAGGTAATTTCTTTTCTGTTATAAAAATAAGTTAAAAAGACATGGAAATATTTTGGTAGAGGAAATAATGAGAATATCCTATTTTCTCCTCTTTCACATAGTCTCAATAGAAATAGAAGAATAATTTAAATATTAAATGAAAATAAATATATTTTCTATTTCAGTTTTCAAGTTTGCTCAAATAGTAAATACTGAAAAATGTATTCATTTATTCAGTAACCAATGATATATCTATGTAAGTATTGGATTTTAAAAGAGCCCTGTTTAAACAAATTTCAAAATATTGCTTTAGTCTACTTGGGTAGAAGCTACCTTTCAGAAATCTCCCACATTTTTTGTTTGTTTGTTTATTGAGAGCTCTGTTGATACATATGGAATAGAATTTCATTAATAAAATATAAAACCAAAATGTTTTTTAAAAAAGAAGAATATCTTAAAAATCTTTTTAAAGCATTCGATTATTTGGGCAAAGCAATGTATATGCAACACTCAAAATTGTAAAATATGGTTATTAGTATGATGAAACATATCTCACATTAAACACATTGCAATGTGTTTCTTCTAGAGCAAAATCTTAGCTTCTGTTAAACACACATTTAAAAAATGCAGTGTGACACTATTTCAAAGAGATAAGTTCACTAATAGATCAATAAACTATTTTCTGAAAGCCAAATTGAGTTTTGAAAATAAATCATTCTTTGAAAAAGATAGAGACATAAACCACCTAACATAAAACTTGTTTATGTCGGTATGTGTGTGGAAGAAATTTATCTCCTTGCTATGGTTCTGTAATAAAAAAAAATTCTTAATTGAGATCTCACAGTTTAGTACAAGAACTAGAGGAATGTGCTATCCTACAAACCGTGCTTTCAAAAGTCGCTAAAACATTTAGAAACCTTCGCTTCAAAATCAAATGTCATACTGATGTTGTTTTCCTCCCATCAGGAGCAAAGGCATCATGTATGAAAGATATTGTCTCTGCATTTGATAATGTAGGATATCACTTTTCATGCTAGTTACCCTTGAAAAATGTTCAGTAATGCATCCTTAGGGCACCTGGGTGGCTCAGTCGGTTAAGCCTCCAACTCTTGGTTTCGGCTCCGGTCATAATCTCAGGATTCGAGGTTTGGGCTCCATGCTGCCTGCTGGTACAGAGCCTGCTTGGGATTCTCTGTCTCTGGCCTTCCCCTGCTCACACTCTAGCTCTTTCTCAAAATAAATAAGTCAACTTAAAAAAAATAATAATAATGCATCCTCACTGCCTCCTCCCCAACCTCAAAAATGGCACCTTATCACCTTAAATATGTCATTTTACAAAATAATAGAAGCTTTGCGCATACATGACATAACTCTAGAGGGAGCAGAAAGAGCTTCTGTTGATTGTCTAGTGTGCCTGGTGCTTTGTGCTTCTGGAGAGATCCCTTCGTCTGCATTCTCCTGGAAGAAGCTACTGGATGGTGATGAAAAGCTCATAACTAGAATTGCCAGATTTAAAAAATAAAACTATTTGTATTAAATTTGATTATCTGGCAACTCTATTCCTTATAGCTTGGCTCCCAAATTAATCCCTGGACCAGTATTTTTGGTTTCCTTCCCAGATGAGTGAAAACAATTGCCCTGTTTGCAAAAGACAAAATGTAAATCTTTCCATCTCTAGAGACTGTGACCCTGATGAAACATCCCTCTGGACAATTCCAGGAAGAATCAAACATTTCTATCAGCAAGAACCACATTTGTGTCTGCTGTGGGTATGACTCTGATATTTAAAGCAATGAAACTTGAAAAACAACAAAAGTAAAGCGTAGAAGAATTTAATGATTTTCTTCATTCATCAATATATACTCTTCTTCTACAGATAATTCAGAGTAAATGAAAATGAGGAAAAAGTGGTAGTTAGACATTTGCTCTTTCTTGTATTGAAAAAGTTTGAAGGAGTGCCTTGGTGGCTCAGTCAATTAATCACCCTACTTGATTTCTGCTCAGGTCATGATCTCAGGGTTGTGAGATCGAGCCCCATGTTGGACTTGGCACTGGACGTGAACCCTGCTTAAAATTATTTCTCTGCCCCTCTTCGCCTGCTCATTTTCTCTCTCTCTCAAAAAAAAATCTGAAAACTTCAAGTTCATTTCTATGAAGGATGGCCATCCAGAGATTGTCCATTCAGAATGAGATGGCCTCTCCTACCTATGATGGTTTAGAAAACACCTTCTCCTCTTACTTTAAATGTCTTTCATTGGATCACAAACCAGAATTTTAAATACATATAAATTCAAATCTATGGTCCATGTATGGCAAAATTGTCTTGTTAGGAAGCTGAATCTAAACATTAACCAAATTAAGTATTTATAGTCTGATGGTCTCTGGAAAAAAAAAGTTTTGGATTAAATTATATTCCCTACATCTCTAATAGAGCATTGCAGCCAGTTGAAGACCTACGAGAAATTAAATTGAGAAAGATATTTTTGGAGAACTCTTTAGGAGAAATTAATTTCCTTTTTTTGTCCTGAGAATACCAAAACAACTAAGAAAGCAAGACAGTGGCTCCAGTTCTGTTTGGAGTATCACATCTCTCCAATTGAAAATATATTAGAAGAAAAGATTTTGTCTGTGTCTATTCATCTTGCCGTTCAAGTCAAATATGGTTTTAGAAAAAAGAAAAATAAAATCCAGAGAGAGCTATTGTGAACTTCAGAAAAACTGTGCATTTCTTTCCACTTGAGATGTTTCAAAATTAAATGGTACTGCAAAAATTTATATAATCTTGTGTTTCACTGAAGACTCAAGCTCTGTTATCTTAATTATTCAGTATTCTGAGAGATAAGAAATAATTTAGAACAACTCTATATTATATAACAAGATTTACCAATTCAATATCTTACCATTTAAATATAGAATGTAATGTGGATAGTAGTGATGAGCTTTAAGTGGAAAAAGAAAACAACCCATAATGGATTAGTCCTGATACAGCCTTTTGTCATAAGTAAAGAGGCTAATGTAATATAAGCACTCATGAGTAATCAGATGTCTTCTGATGAGTGAATTGAAATGTCATAGCAGAAGTAATCCACCATACATTTTATTATGAATTTTTGTGGGTAGATTTAAATTCATTTTCTGACTCATTTAATTTATTGAATCAAAACAAAATCTAAAATGCATGAAAAAATCAATTTTGGTGATAAGAGATTTCCCTCAATGTATGTATTCATTTCTTTTTTTTTTTTTTTTTTTTTTCTTTTCCTCATCAGTTGCCTGGGCTGTAATTTATGTAGTCATTCTTTTCAGCTTTGTTTCTGGTTTTTGCCAAAGGTCACACAACTATATATAGCTAGCATATCCAACAATGTTGTGTGTTTGTATGTACACTAGAATATCTGTTTTCAATAACTCTGATCAAGTGTATCTTTGATATGATTTCCCAGATTTCATAGATAAGTGATTTTTTCAATTTAGTTTTGAGAATAGTTGACACAAATACTACATTAGTTTCAGGTGTACAATATAGTGAGTAATTCAATAACTTGTACATTATGCTATGCTCACAAGTGTAACTACCATCTGTCACCAAATGCTTTTATAGTACCGTTGACTATATTCCCTGTGCTGTACCTTTCACTCCCATGACTAATTTGTTCCATAACTGGAAGCCTGTATCTCCCACTCCCCTTCAACCATTTTGCGCATCCTCCCACTCTTACCCCTCATTTCCTTTGGCAGTCATCAATTGGTTCTCTGTATTTATAGGTCTGATTCTACTTTTTGTTTGTCCATTGGTTTTGTTTTCTAGGTTCCACATATAAGTGAAATCATATGATATTTATCTTTCTCTGTCTGACTTATTTCATTTAGCATATACCTTCAAAGTCAATCCATGTTGGTTTAAATGGCAAGATCTCATCCTTTTATATGGCTAATATTCCAGTGTGTGTGTGTGTGTATGTGTGTGTGTGTGTGTGTACCACATCTTCTTTATCCATTCATCTATTGATAAATACTTTGGTTGCTTCCATATCTTGGCTGTTGTAAACAATACTGCGATAAACAGGGATGCACATATCTTTTTGAATTAGTGTCTGTTTTGGGGTAAATACCCCATAGTGGAATTATTAGATCATATGGTATTTCTATTTTTAATTTTTTGAGATATGTCTGTGCTGTTTGCCACAGTGGTTGTACTAATTTATATCCCCACCAACACTTCACGAGAGTTCTTTATTTTCCACATCTTTGCCAACATTTGTTATCCCTAGTCTTTTTGATTCTGGCCATTTTGACAGGTGTAAGGTAATATCTCATTGTGGTTTTGATTCACATTTCCCTGATGATTAATGATGTTGAGCATCTCTTCATGTGTCTGTTGGCCATCTGTGTGCCATATTTGAAAAAAAGCTTGTTCAGGTCCTGTGCCCATTTTTAACTGGATTATTTGGGTATTCTTTTAGTGTTGTGTTATGTAAGTTCTTTATATATCTTGGATATTGACACTTTATTGGATATATCATTTGCATATATCTTCTTTGTCAGTACTTTGCCTTTTTGTTTTGTTTGTGATTTTTCTTTGCCACACAAAAGCTTTGGATTCTGATATAGTCCCAATAGTTTATGTTTGCTTTTGTTTCCTTTGCCTTAGGAAAAATATCTAGAAGAATGTTGCTACAGACAACATCAAAGAAGATGAGGCACATATTTGCATAACAGGATTTTCCAACATATAGTCAATTAGCAACATATATGGCTGTTTAATTGACTTCTGTTCCCTCTTAAATTATCTGGCTAAGGTTATCATCATCTTTGTTGACAATATAATTGCTGAAAATATTTTGAAGTCACTGGGTCGATGATTAAGAATAAAAAATTAGTATTTACTGAAAGTTCTTACATAGCAATCATCGTGGCCATCCACAGGACATTGGAATTCAACTAGATCCACTTCAGTAAAACAAAACTACTTAACATCTCAAGGTTCTTGCTGTATTTGAGAGTAGAATGTGCCTTAATTTTGATCACAAATTCTTTTCCATAATCAGTTTTTCTCTATAAGCAACTATCTCACTTCGTCATCCTCTCTCAAAGCAAATCATTCAGAAAACTTACAGTTTTTAAAAAATTTACCTCTTCTAGCAGTTATTCATATATATGAAAGGCAGTTGAACTAGATTTTTTTTCATATCATTTTTACAACATTTGATATTACATAAGTGAAAACAGTACACAGGACACCTGGATGGCTCAGTTGGTTGAGTGTCCAACTCTTGATTTTGGCTGGGGTCATGATCCCAGGGTGGTTAGATTGACCCCCACATTGGAATTCTGCACTGAATGTGGAACCATTTAAGATTCTCTCTCCCCCCTCTCTCCCTCTCTCCCTCTCTCTCTCTCTCTCTCTCTCTTTCTCCTCTCTCTTTCTGTGCCCCCCAACTTGCACCTTCTCTCTTTCTTTCTAAAAGAAGAAGAAGAAGAAGGAAAAGTAAAAAAAAAAAAAAAAAAAAAAAAAAAGTACTGGGGCACCTGGTTTGCTCAGTCAGTTGAGAGTCTGACTTTGGATTTTGGCTCAGGTCATGATCTCAGGATTTGTGAGTTTGAGCCCCATGTTGGACTTTGCACTGACAGCACTGAGCCTCTTGGGACTCTCTGTATCCCTCTCTCTGTGTCTCCCACCCCACCACTTCTTGTGTGCTATTTCTCTCTCAAAATAAATAAACATTAAAAAAAAACAAGAATAGAAATGATTTGTTTACTGAATAGCTTTGTCATTACATACCTAAGCTATGTTTTTAATTGTCTTCATTTTTATTGAGCTATAAATGACACACGACATTACATTAATTTCATGTGTGCAACATAATGGTTCAATATTTGCATACATTGAGAAATGATTACCACCATAAGTCTGGTTAACGTAAGTCATCTTACATAAGTACAATTGATTTTTTATTTTATTTTGTTTGTGATGTGGACTTTTAAGATCTAATTTCTTAGCAACTTTCGAACATGCAATACAGTATTATCAACTATAGTCACTAGGCAATAAATTTCATCCCTATGACTTATTTATTTTATAGCTGGAAGCTTGTACTATTTGATTCCCTTTAGCCATTTCCCCCCATACCTGAGCTATTTTTAAAACAACCTGCTAGTGGCTTCAGGTATGTTTTGATCCCCAGTATGCATCATATCATCCATGTATTGTTTGCAAATGATCAACTTTATCTGTATTATCTGGAAGCATTTAATGAAGTCGGGTTTATATATGCCCTTAGAAAAATAGAAAAGTTCACATTCCTGTATCTAACTGAGAACACAAAAGAAAGCGATTGAGTTCTTTTTGTCTTACCTTTCAGTTTATAAATAAACCATTATGGAAGTAGTAAGACAGTAAAATAGAAATCCATATCTCCTTTCAGAGTTTTGAGTGAGTGTACCTAGAAAATTCAGATAATTCATCATTTTTTGTTCTCTGGCCATAAAGTATAAAAGATAGATTCCTCAATCAAGGAAGAGTTCGATGAGTGTATGTTTTCTCCTGTTAAACTTTAAATGTCTGGAGTGAAAAGTACACATAGTTTGTATTATTAGTGAGTGAATTGTCTACCCTGAGCAAAGAGAGGAAATAGTCCTTCTTTATCTTGAGAGTAAAATAGAAAACCACGCTTCAGAATTTAGTATGTCAGGTACTCATGGAAATGACTCAACACACATTTTTTTTTAAATTCAGAAATCTTAATTATCACCAAATCTATAAATCTACGACCTTTATCCCACTTGCCTGATGGCTTTTAGAGTCATGCTTAATTTCACAGCTGACAGAATGAAGCTTATCTTCATTTTCAAAAATGTCTAATTGGAACCTAGCAGCTGTTTTCAATAAAAGAAAATGCCTCTTATGTGAAAATGATATAACCTACTCCACCCTCTGTCAAGGAAAAATTAAAGGAACAAGAAAAGCTTAAGTGTACATACATTATTTCAAGTACCAATTTTTATTTTATCAGTCAGGATGGGTTAGGGATTCTGTGGTAACAAACAGTCTGAAATTTCAGTGGTTTTAAAGCAAAACAAGTTTTTATCACTCCTTTGGTTTAAATCCCTATTGCAAATTGACTGGGGCCTTGACTTCACTGTGGAGGGCGAAGGGATATTGACACCCTGATGACAGTGGCAGAGGGAAAGGAGAGTTCCAGAGGCTGTCACATCAGCGCAAATCTTTCATCTATAGTAACACATGCCCTATCCTCTCACAACTCACAGGATGCAACAAGTCACATGGCCACACAAAACCATAAAGAAGCCAGAAGGCAACCTAGTCATGTGTCTGAAAAGAGGGGACAATCAAAACCATTTGGTATACAATGATAATGATTATACAGATATTAACTACAAATCTCCAACCCCAGTAGAGACCCATTTCTGCCAACTTTATTTAGTCTAGATGCCAATTTGACTCCGTATTTAAAAATTAAACTCCTTTCAAAAACTGCTTCTTGCATTGGTCTCATTTTCTTTCAACAGGGTTGTCTTCTATGTACTATTGATGTGTTTGTTCATTGTTTGGGGGAGTTTTGTTTTGTTTCAAGGTGTCTTGCTTGTCTTATCAAAACAAACAGTGAATGTGTCATTAGTAACTAAGCCCAATAATTATGACATTGATTCAACAGATGTAAGATTTACACTTGAAATTCTGCCATCAAAGAGTTCACGCATATTTTCTTACCATTTCCTGAGACTTAACCATTTCTGTGTTTTCTATGTTATTTGTAAGTATTAGAGAGTAGAGACTGTGAATCATAGAATCCTAACATCATAGGGCTGACAGGGAACTGCTAAAAATATGTCATCTAGTGTTTATATTTCAACAAGATTGTACTCCAAGCAACATATATCAGTCCATTTTGGGTGGGAAATTGTTACCACAAATTGTTACCAGAGAAATTGTTACCATGAAGTTGTTTTATTCAATTCATTGGAAAGTAACACTGCCACATGGAATATGGTTACAGTTGTTTTATTTAAAAAACAGGCTTTTCTTTTGGCCTTTTTGACTAAATTTCAGTAGTATATTTTTTTCTTTTACAATAGTTTTCAAATCAATCTGTTTGGAGATTTTATATTTATCTGCCTAAGTTATTACCATTATTTTGTAAGTACAGGGATATTCTAAATAATAATAGTAACAATACTACTACTACTAATAATAATAATAAAATGTGGGACAGGGAGAAGAGTACTGGACTGCATTATTGTGACTTATAAAGTTACTTCATGTCTCCAAAGCCTCAGTTTCCATTTTTGCAAAAGGGAGAAAACAAAACTGACCTTTACACACAAATAATATGAACTTGGAACAGCATGAAAGTCTAGTTTGCAGATCAGTCTTAAAACAACTACATAAATAGAAGCATTGTAAGTGTGATGGTGTATAAACAATCACACAATTGTAAATGAAAATGAAATTTCATTATTCAGACCACATTGATTTTATCTGATCAAACTGCTTTCAAATATTTGAGTTACAAGGTCCAAGGGTGAATGGCATTCTGTGATGAATTACAACAAGTCTGGGCTTTACCTAATCAAATTTTACAGTGGTGGACCAAACAGTAATGCTTGTGAAGTTGACTTGTTTGTCTCTCCTTCTCTTTGGGATGCTTAATCTAATAAAGTCATAAAGTTTAAGAGCTAGAAGTGACTTTGAGTTTGTATCTTCCAGTTCCTTACATTTCAGAAAACCAGACTATTACCAGTTAGAGACTTTATTCAACTGCTAGTAAAATATATCTAAAAATTAATGTCATAAAGAAATTATGGATTAATGTACACAAGGTGTTTGTAGTTTTTTTGGACTTCCTCTCATAATTGCCTGCATGGTTTGCAAGAAGGTCTTCACAGAATCTTATTTATAGAATAATGAGAATGACAAAAACCTAAAGCGTAAGTGGCTAGTGAGTCTGTCCCCTTTTAAGAAGAACAGGTGTTTTTGCTTACATTTTTTATCCAGCATTTTATCAGAAGGCCACACATTGTGAGGAAGGCTGTGCAGTATAGTTTTGTCACTGCTTATTATTCATGCTCCTAAAACTAGGGCTCTATTAATAAACAAAGAAAAGGAGAATAAAAGTATTACACCAAAAACTGGTGATCTCTGCCAAAGAGAGCTATTTTATCATAATGGATAATAATGATATAATATTTCTATTACTTATAATTGTTGTTTTGCTGGGCTGGAATCTCAGCAAACCAGAGTTATAATTAACAAGAGACAATGTAAATTGAAATTATAGGTTCCAAAGTGAAACTGACTTAAATTCAAACCAGGGCCATACCACTTGTGCAAATTACTTAACATTTTTAAACCTCAGTTATTTTTTTTTTTTAAAGAAGATGGCACCTAATTCACAAAATCACATCCTAAATTAGACAATACATGTGTAGTTGAATGACTAAACACGATGCTTAGGATATAATAATCATTCTGTAAGTAGTTGGTACTGCCACCAATGGATGAATGTTTTTTTTCTACATTTTACGCTTGAGAAGTTCAAGATTATTGATGTTTTATTGAAATCAATGTCAAGGTAATATTTATCAAATTATTGTACTTTAGGTCATCAGAATTATTTTAGGGTCTTTGAGGTTCTTCTCTAAGATGAGAGTGGTTATTATTCATCTTCTATCAATCTCTATATTTTTCCATTCATATCTGTGGATCCATCTTCTAAAGAAGTGACTAAGTCAATGATCTTGATTAGCCTGTGCTCCTTGTCCAATATTACGGTACCTGGAAAGTAATTATGTTTCTACTTTTCATTTTAATTTGATCTTACTACATTGACAATATGGGCATTGGCCAAGTCCATTATGAGCTTAATTGCTCATGTGTCAGGTGTTCAGAAAACCATCCTTTGAATCTAAAGAAAGCAAAAGATGAATCCACAGAACTCTGATACATTTAATTCATACCTTACTCTAATTATGGTCAGAGAAAGAGCAAATTGTTATATATTCTATATTTCACGTTTCTTCTATGTGTGGAAAGATGGATTTTTGTTGTAATGACATCAGTCATTGATCAGGTGTACCTACAGAAATCTCCTAATTTAAGTAAGAGGACGATTTGTCTTTGGACCTGCCTAGACTTGCTGTAAACAGAAACCTGATTGCCCATGCTGACTGACAGAACAAGCATTGACTATCAATATAGCCTGAACCTTTGTTTGGTCACTGAGATTTATCCATCTGAGATCTGTCCATTGGCTGGGAAGTTTGTACTACAATTGACCCTTCTATTGGTAAAATAGCTTTAGTGGAAAACTCTAAAGAGAATAGGGAAACAGAAAGGAAAAAAAAGACTCTCTAGTATCTTTTTCCACTATCACTAATGCCTGGGGCATTATTATCATTTTTTTCATAAAATATTCCATAAAAAAGTATGGAATTATTCAAATTATACTCTGGCTGTGTGATAATGCTTTCATTCTTCAGGTATATGTGAGATAGATCCAAATGGAAGTTAAGTGGCTTCCACTCACCCATTTATATTTTAAAAATCACTTATAGAGTCTGTTGACTATGTTGCTTATCCTTTTTGCCTTATGCTATTTAGTCTGCCCCCAAGTGGTGGAGAGCTGAGAGCCTGAAAAGATAACGTGGTCAGTCCATGACTTAGGGCTGCATTTGTGTGCCTGATTAATTTTTGTCAGTATATAACAGCTGAGCAATTATAAATTTATTCCATATAATATGAATTCATCTGTTCAAATCATAGCAGTATAATAATTCTTGAAATTATGGCTCTACATTTTAATCCAATATTCTAAGTAAATAAATTTCAAGACATACAGCCATTCCCTATGAAATACAGAGTTCTAAAGGTTTTATTTTGGGTTCATTCTCTTCTTCTTTCCCTACCTGTTTTAAAACCCTTCTCCTCACTATAGGCTTATACTGGAAGACATTTTTCCTCTTGATTTCTGGCAGTTTCTAGCTTGTATGGTTGAATTTTAATATTCAGTTTGATTCAGAATGCTTACCTTTTTCAAGTTCTTAGGAGCTCCCTTTTGTCTCATTTTTAAACATGGCCTTTGGGGAATGACAGGGATTGTGACAGATGGTAGAGGAATAAGAGTGCACTTTGGTGCCGCTTCTGTCTTTTGCCTCTGATCTCTTTCTACTTTCTCAAGGCAAATTATAGATTTCCTTTTGCCTCTAGAGGGATGCAAACAGCAGTTGCCAGTTATATGATTCTTTGTTTCTAGCTCTTAGAAAATAGGACTTTTTTATTTGATTAAACATTATCATTATGTTTATTGTTAATAAAGGATACTAATTTGTATGTTGACCAAATACCTGACTAGACAGGAATGGGGACTTGTTGAATCACAAGGGGACAAAATTCTTCTTTAGTGAGTTTGAAAGTAGTTTCCCTCTAGTGGTCCAAAGTGGTATTTCATTTACAGGCTATGATCCAATGTTTGAAAACTAACATTCATTATCTTTTAAAAACATTATCTAATATGTATAATGTATTTATTAGATATGTTAATGAATGTGCCTTGCAACTAAAACTGAGTTCCTTAAAACTCAAGAATCTTTTCAATTAGTAAACTTAATTTTAATAAAAAAAAGAACAAAAGTACTTTATTATGTATTTGTTCTCCAGTAACCCACAAATACAATACACAATTCCAAATGAAAGGATTCCAATTGACCGATAAGATAGTTAGTAGAATGGGTCTGCATTTTTCCCCATTTATAAGATGTGTTTAAAGTAATTTAAAAGTTTAAGTGTAAAATTGGGTGGGAGGTATATTTGAAATCCTTCTCTTCATATATAAAATATTTCAGAATGATAAAAATTCTAGAGAGAGGTGGTATAGTCGCCAGATAGTTAAAAATTAAGCATTAGAATTTAAATGGAACTTGAGGTGAGTTCAGAGTTGTAATTATAACTTGAATTTATTTGTTTACATTCATTTATCCAGTTGGAAAGTATTTAAGCAATACCAAGAATGTGCTATACACTCGACAATGTGGAGGAAATACAAACAAGACCAAAGAGAGTCTAGCAAATAGATGAGTAAGCAAATGAGACAGGGCTGGTAGAAATATGTATAAAGGGGAGTACACCGAGGACTGAGTGGCCACTGTCCTGAGTGCCAGGGAGAACAATGAAGCACAGAAGTTTGGGTGAATTGATCAAGAGATTGGGCACAATATAGAAGTGTTACCAAAGCACAAAGAGCTTCAGGGAGTGGTTCTGAGCAATCAGGACAAATGGGCCTTCAAGTATAGAGGGCTTCTCTGGGCAGAGCTGAATGGAACACATTCTTTAATAAACTTTCCTAAAGCAAACCTTGAACAGGTTCATATCATGATAAATTATCAAACGAGGGAAGATGAGGTTCTTGACCCCAAGGTCACACACATAAGTATGAATAATTTTACAAGCTTATAGATTCATTCTCATAATGCCAGGTAGTCAAAAATTGCCTGATGAAATGACGGTTTTGTGTTTAAGTTTGATGTCTTAACCTAGTGTTTCTTGGAAGGAGTTACATTTCTCACTCTACTGTATGACTTAAAGGAGACATAGAATGAGGAGGTGCTCAAATTTAAAAGTACTGCTGAGAAAGTCTGCCTCAACAAATACCATGGGGATGAGAGAATTAGCACAATCAAAGTTGTGGTTTTATTCTGAGGTCAGTTGGAAGTGATCATTTCTAATTGGAAGTGTTGTTTGCCTAACATACTGCTTAAGAAAGCTTTTGGTGGCAAAGTTGCACACTGATGTGAAGGAACGTAAAATTCTGAAGATAAGATCAGAAGCAAGTTTAGCAAATTGATGACCAAGATAGGCAACCATAAGTAAAGAAATGGGGATGTCAGGAGATATATGAACGCTTATTTAGAGAATATCCTTAATTGGTTCAATGGCTCTATTTTATGCATATTCTATAGACATATAGATATTTTCAAGTTTATAGTCTCAGATTTTCATTATGAAACTATACACACACACATATATATATATTACCCTTATACCTGCAATTACACATATATGTGTTGTATGTAATGTATGTATATACACATATGTATAAAGTACATAATATATGTGAAGCATATATTACATAAATGTAAACGGATGTATTTATCTATATATATATACACATACACACATATGTATATAATAATTACAGGTATTAAACACAGGCATAATTACTTGTATCAAATAAAGTTTTATCCCCCATGTCCATCAACACATTCTCTATTGTAGAAGCCCCCCATGCTTACCCCACTTTCACTATCCAATGATCTCCAACTGCCCAAGATTATGGCAGTCATGCCCCAAATGCATCAACCCTTCATTGGAAATGCCCTCATGCTCTTTACTCTTCTCATCTGCTCTCTTGAGTTGAGACTTAATTGTTTGTTACAACTGTTACATCAAGCCCCTGATATCAAGTATATGATGAGATTAAATATGTGATCTGAAGAGCTACCCCATGCTAATAGAGTAACACATTTGCATTTTAACCTGTGCCTTTTCCCCAAATTAACTGAAAGGGATAGTTTTTCTGTAGAAAATATGCCATTTGATTAAGAAAATTCATGTCAAATAATTTTGGCATCATTTAATCACACCAAGTACATACCTTTGGAATCTACTTGTGTGGAGAGCTGAACTTGTACCTGATAAAAATTTGCAATACTAATAACAATCTTTTAGCAAATTGAGCAATGTTATTCTTTAGTTTGTTTTTATAGATGAAACTTCTGAAGATAGTTACAAAGCCCATTGTTTCATTCTGTCTCTCTCTTTCCCTCTGTCTCTGTCTCTCTCTCTCTCTCTCTCTCACACACACACACACGCACACACATACACACACACACACACACACACACACATTGTCATGCTTTGAAAGACTCGTGTTAGACAAAGGAAGTTGTGAGTAGACTTGGAAATTGCTTGGCATTTTTTGAGATTTGCCAAACAGCTTGAGATATTTTAAAATATTTTTGTTCAATCAAATCCCAAACATGTTTTTCCAAGTGCTTTTTTTAGGTCAATTTTATAACCATGTGTAATTTCAAGGAAATTTAACCCATATGTTTGTTTCTGTTACCATATATTCAAATTGATTTATAGCACAGATGTAAGTTTTTCCTTTGACACTGGTATAAGAAGAAGGTGAGGGAGACTTGCAATTTGCTGCACACAAAAGTCCACAGTGAGACTTTAGATTAATGATCATAGACTATAACCCAGTTCTAACCCCAACACACTCTTCATGATAAAAGTCACAGGGGACTGTCTGTAGTGTCAGCAAAAGATGAGATCCAGGTACTGCAGTATGGTGATGAATGTAGTTCCCTAGCATGGGCTCAAAAGATGGAACTCTGATTGGTGATTGTACAGTACTATGGGATTGAAGCCTTAAATGCTACTAAAGGTCTTCGCCAAGTGTAATGAAAAACTGGATCTATGAGCAGTGATATTTACTGGCAAAATAGGACTGAGAACAGCCAGTACATTCTATTATTTTTTGTGGCATAGAGCCTAGAAATGGGCTTGTTGTAAGGGGAAGTTGAAACAGAGTCAAAATTTCACCGTACTTTATAGGCATAGCCAAAAATGGATCTTTTAAATGAGCATATGTATTACCTGGAAACTATTCTCAAAAATTAAATAAAAATAGAAAATCTCTAATAAGATCCTTTCATTCAACCCGTGTGTCACCTTAGAGGTAAGTGATACTTACCCCTGCAAAGATGCTGTGACTGAGAATGGATAATAGCAGGATATCAGGGCCAGTGCCAAGTAGAAGGAAATTAAAGTGCAGTTACAATATAAGGGGGGGGGGTGGGGAAGTAATTCTGAAAGCCAAAGCATTTAAGGAGTAAATAAGGAGTGGTTCATAAGCATTGCAAGCCATAGTCAGTAATCACATGTATACTGATGTCTGCTTGTATATTCTTATAACATTTTCAGGGAGAAAATATGCTCCCTGAGGGGCGCCTGGGTGGCGCAGTCGGTTAAGCGTCCGACTTCAGCCAGGTCACGATCTCGCGGTCCGTGAGTTCGAGCCCCGCGTCGGGCTTTGGGCTGATGGCTCAGAGCCTGGAGCCTGTTTCCGATTCTGTGTCTCCCTCTCTCTCTGCCCCTCCCCCGTTCATGCTGTGTCTCTCTCTGTCCCAAAAATAAATAAAAACGTTGAGAAAAAAAAAATTAAAAAATATGCTCCCTGATCCTAAATGTCATGCCCACAGAGAAAATGAGTCTGTCTCCTGGAGGGAGGGAATCTCAGTGATGGAAGAAGTCAAACAACTTCTTGAACTCTGAGAGCCACCTTGGCTGTTCTGCTTCAGGGTTTTTAGCAACATTATAGCATCTTTATGAATGTTACCTTATAGAATGTTAGTTATACCAGGGCAGATACAACCAGGAATTTGACAACTGCACCACACTTTGACTGGACTGACATTTCCTTAGCAGTAACAAGCTGACACTGTCTGGTGCCATGGGGGCCCTTGGGCTTGATTTAAGAGCACTGATGTTGACTGCTTGTTATTTCATATCTTAGAGCTGTCAAGAGGCAACTGATGTCAGCATAAAATTACTTGATAGCTCTACATTCTTGGGCAAAATGTGAACCTATTGATGTCTATAAGGTAGCCATTAAAGTCTTGAAATTGGGGGTGGGGAGAATTGAGAATAAAAATTCACCTGGTTGATTGGTTATGTGATCCTTTGTTTTAAATGAGGTTCACACAAATAGGAAACGTGACTATCTATTGGGCTCCTGGCAGTTCCATTTATTAAGTAAGCTACATGGGGGGTGCCTGGGTGGCTCAGTCGGTTAAGCCTCCGACTTCAGCTCAGGTCACGATCTCACGGTCCGTGAGTTCGAGCCCCGCGTCGGGCTCTGGGCTGACGGCTCAGAGCCTGGAGCCTGCTTCCGATTCTGTGTCTCCCTCTCTCTCTGCCCCTCCCCCATTCATGCTCTGTCTCTCTCTGTCTCAAAAATAAATAAACGTTAAAAAAAATTTTTTTTTAAAAAGTAAGCTACATGGTCATGTAATCCTCACAACAATCTTAGATAAACAGTATTATCTTGATCTTCATTTGACAGGACAGATTGCACTACTTGAAGGCAGTAGAATCATGGTTCAAATGCAGACAGTCTAGTTCCAGGATCCATGTTTTCATCTTGAGTTAAACTTCTTCTCTCATGGAATTGAAGACTCTAAATTGATGGAATTCTTTCAATGAACCTCAGTTTATTTTATTTATTTTATTTTTTTTTAGTTTAAATGCAATAAAATAATTGTTCATTTCATCAAAGGAAATTTGTACTGTCTAACAAATACTCACTGCAAGTAAGAGAGGTTTTATCAACCTCATAGCTTTTTGTGAGTTAGCTTCTATCTGATGCAATGATTCTAATCATACATGGAATTCTCTCATCACGGTACATAGATTAACACATTCTTTGAGAACACTAAAAATTTGTAGAGTTATAAATAAATGTGTGAGGATTTTTGTGGTTAATACAGAATCTTAGTAATGGGCAAAGTAAGCAGTAAATAATATCTAGTCTATAAATTGTAGCTCAGTTTGCCATTCTGTTTTTCAGATTACTTATTTTTAGCCATAGGGGCCATCTGCAAATGCAGCCATTTTCTGAAGAATGTATTTGACCATTTCTAAAAATCATCTCTAAACTCTAAAGCATTTTCATATATGATATATATGATATTTTATTTATGCATTGATCTTGTTTTTAAAAATATAACCTTTCTATATTTCTTGATTAATCCGAACAATGGCAAATGACCATTTAATTTTGAGAAAGCATTTGTGTATGTGTGTGTGAGTGTGCGTGGTTCTTTTTTTTCCAACCAAATCTCAAAGATCTAATGGAATTCTGATTCTCTAATTCTAGCTCAGTATATAGCAATTGCAAGCATTTAGTTGTGATTAAAACAGATTGAAGGAGATAATCCCTCTGAGAAAGCAGCTTCAAATAGCTTAGCCTTGCTTCTTCAGGGATAAGAACTAACACAACACACGCTAATTCCTGCAAAGTCTCCCTGGTGGTGCTAGAGGTACCCCTCATTTGCTGGTTTCCCTCCTAGTTGGGTTCTATTTGAATCCCTCAATGCAAATTCCGCTTTGAAGACTGTTTTACTCATTCCGTGTTCCAAGAACCAACAATTAGCCTTTTGCTTTAACTGAGGTAGTGAAATGTACTTGATGTCAGAAAGGAGCAGAGTACAGACTGTTCCCAGTTTATAACTGAAGCATATTGTAAAAGTCTGTGGATAAATTATAGACAATTTAGAACTTGGGATGTCATATACCATAAAAATACCGTTCTGCTCTCATAGCACAGAGCCTGCTTGGGATTCTCTGTCTCCCCCTCTCTCTGTCCCTCCCCTAATTGTATGTGTGTGCGCTCTCTCTCTCTCTCTCTCTCTCTTTTTCAATAAACAAACAAACACACATTTAAAAAAAAAGATGTTTCCCGAACAGCCCTCCAAATCCTATTTAACCCGTAATGTAACTGAATATACTTGTAACTATTACTATAAAAGTCTAACCTCTTTGTATAATAATAGTTCTATAAGAATACTCCTAACCCATGTTGTGGGTCCAGTATTGGAGGGGAAAAAAAAATTTTTTTTTTTGGAGTGGATGGGGGGGATACCCTCAGAGTCGTTTCATTCAGGGTGTCACTTCTAGGGTTAGAGAGACAGGTAGATTTATACCTTCTGGGAGTAGTGTCCTGGACATAAGAGAGACACAGAGGATAATTTACAGATTGAGGTTTTCTTTATTTCCTTATCCCTTCTCCATTGCTGTAGCCTCCTTCTGCAGATTAAGGCCTTTCTCTTGAGAACAAGAACCATGTGTGGGGAAGAGAAGAGTGAGGTGCATGCAGAGACCCTGCTTGTCAAAGGCTGAGAACATAATCCTGGATCTTGGCTGCACATGGGTCAATATTTCTGAAACTATGCTTAGTAGCTACATGTTGTATTAAAAAGCAAATGATTGGAATGTTCCTATTGTACACACCTCATTCTGCTTCTCCCTCTATCCTCTCTATACACCCCCTGCTCCCACACATCCCCTCCCTTGCCAAAATTGTCATAAGCCTTTTCTTCTCTGGTGCACCCATAACCTGTGATGTAGAGACACATAGGAGGCTACCATAAGGACTCAGCGAATTGAGTAATTAACCACATGCTGCCGTTGAGTTTATCAATAAAATTTAGGTCACATTTTGAAGTAAATTATTATTTTAAAACATGGAACACCATTTACAATGTAAGTTTTTTATAAGCTGGAATGATATACCAACTTCTATCCTATAGGGGCACACTATTAAGCCAGAATTTATTGACTGGCAGCATCTAACCAAATCTAAAGTTTTAATCTAGCTTTTTAAAAATATGAATCACCTGCCAGCATTTCATCATTTTTTTTTTCTATATATACCCTTTGCTCTGCTATTATGTGGCAATTGATCTGCTGTTTAATTTACAGTAATGATGATGGGCTAGCATTAATAATAATGGCATATGTTAAAAACGTAACAGGGCACTTCAATGCAATAAAAGAGATAGATATATAGTTTAAAACCTTTTAACACTGCATTGCCCCTGCTAACGTTTCACAACACTTTATACTCTGAGGGAAAAAAAAGTGGCATAAAAATAGCATGGAAAGTGTTATTCCCACATGCTGTTCTTGGTCTTTTGCATGCCTGTTTTCTCCACATAATCCAAAAATGACAAGAATGCATCCCATCTGATACATCCTGTGAAAAATTTAAGAGCATATTTGAAAACACAAAATACTGTTTTCATAAACTGCTGAAAAATCTGTGATAGTTTGGCAGTAATCTCAAGAACAATGCTGGAACTCAGCTCTCTATTTTTCCTTTCCTTGCATTCTTTTTGTCAAAGCCCCTGAACTTCCCTCTGCTCTGTGGCTTTCCTATGTGCTTATCTGAGCTTCTCTAAAACACACGTTAGTGCCTAAACAGAGTTTGGCAGTTGGGTTTTCCCCATTAATTAATGATCTAATGTTGATATTGATGTAGTCTTTCTTTGAAGGATAAAAATAAATAATCTGAAGCTTACATAGCATGGAGCAAATCAGAATCCAAGCTTTTAATAAAGAGAAAAATGATGGAATGTGAAATACCAGATGTAAGATTTTCTAGACAGATACATGTGGATAAAATTTGATTGAGGCGAGATTTCTGGGAACTTCTGTTTCTATTTTTATTCTCCTTCTATTGTTTGAGAACTTAAGATTCATTTCTTGCCCACATGGCAAAATATAACAAATACTACTGACTCTTGTGTTCAGACTATGGAACAACACAAACTCTTGTTTACGTTAAGAGCAATCCCATATCACTTATGAAACATAAACATCCTCCAGAGTGCTCTTTGCCCATAAGTATAGTAAAAGGCAATTCCAAAAGAGTTCAGTCCGGTGAAGGTGATATAATAGTAAGGTCTTTGGTCATTTTCTCCAGGGTATGTAACCTTAATTCCCATTCCCCACTGCCCAGCACCTTTTACTGGGTCTTTACTTTGCATAGTGCTTAAGAGATTTGCACGTGCAGCCAATTTCAAGAGTCAAGCAGACCCCAAAACTTGTTGATATACACTGACCATGTTAAGATTGTAACCTGCATCTACTTTTAGTATCATGTGAAAGGAAGCACAATGACGTAAGCAGTGGGAGCTGATGGAATGGATACTGTGCTTGACATATATTATCTTATGTAATTCTCATAGCTCTGAAACTTAAGAGTATGAAGGAAAAATTCGTAGAAATAGCATTAGACAAATTCAAACTGAATTCCTTCTCTACCACTGAGTAATTTTACTACTTTTACACACACACACACACACACACACACACACACACACACACACAAATTTTAACTTCTTTTAGTATAAATTAAACCACCGGTTCCTCCACTTTACCTCAAAGTCCAAATGGAAGGCATATTTCAAAGTACCACTTAATTGGTGATTTGGTGTCCATGCTGTGTCAGAGAATGACCTAGAACTGGGCATGTTTATCAAATGTAGACTTGAGTGAGTGGCAGTGAGTTATGACCGAGCCACAACTGTGGTAAAGAAGCACATCCAGACAAATGGATAGAGGTGGCATGAAGTGTGTTTAGGGGGTTATTAGAAGATCACTTTGAAATACCGAGCTCAGGCACAAGAGTAAAAAATTAAAAAATTTGGTAGGTGGTCATAAACGCCTTGAAAGGCAACCAAATAAATTTGTGTTTGGATCTGACGACCTGTTGTAAAAATGTGTATTTACTAAGCACTGTCTTGTCCTTCTTCAGTAAGATTCTTCGTTTATTTGATTAAGTATTAGTGGTTTTTTTAAATGTTGATGATTATTGATTCCAACATGAAATAAGTTAGCTATGTGACATTGTTTCTCAAAGTTTGATTGACTTGTTTCATCCATTTTTAAAGAAAAGGTAAGTCATATATAATATACCATATGATGGGGGCGCCTGGGTGGCGCAGTCGGTTAAGTGTCCGACTTCAGCCAGGTCACGATCTCGCGGTCCGTGAGTTCGAGCCCCGCGTCAGGCTCTGGGCTGATGGCTCAGAGCCTGGAGCCTGTTTCCGATTCTGTGTCTCCCTCTCTCTCTGCCCCTCCCCCGTTCATGCTCTGTCTCTCTCTGTCCCAAAAATAAATAAACGTTGAAAAAAAAATTAAAAAAAAAATAATATACCATATGATGTAGATTTTGTCACTCAGTGTGAAAAACTTAGCTGTGTCTTCTGTCATTGGAGGGTGCACTGTTGAATCTGACAAGAAAAGAGCCCCAGGGTATCAGGAATACACAGTCTCCAATCTAGATTTCAAAATGTGCCCTAGATGTTTGGGATGTGACAGAAATGTATTAAGCCCATTAATATGGTAATTATCCAGAGTAATGCTTTGCTTCTATGTACTCTGCACTGATTACTGCACAAACAAGATTCAAAATACAAACTTTTGTGTTTAGTGAAAGTGCCAATGTCTATGTCTGAATTCATAAGCTCCATGTTAGGAACCAGGCAATTTCTGTTTACAGCCTAGTGCCTTAGGGAGACTGTTTAATGAGGAGATGTGAAGCCTTTTGCAGTTTATTGTTGGTGACATTTTGAGGACACTTACAGCTGCAGTTGGGTAGTCTGAAACACAATAAAGCTGGGTATTTTCTTAGATGTGGTTGATATGCCCCAGAGTGTTGTATCAAATTTTATCAGTAATCAAATTTCTACTTGATAGCAATAAAAAAAAAATTCCCTCTTAGCAGCTGAATTCAAATACTTAAGGCAAAGAAAAAAAAAACAGTATTGCAAATCTGGTATCTGGATTTTCTGAGATTCAAAGAATCCCAATTTTACTATCTGATATTCAGTTGAACCAAAAGTTACTACCAGTGTTACCACTGTTTTTTTTACAAGCTTGAAATGGTTGCCTTTCTGGTTAGATATGATATTGGTATAACCGTTGATATTCTTTGTTCTCTGTATTTAAAACCTCTGAGGGGCACCTGGGTACCTCGGTAGGTTAAGCATCCGACTCGGTTTTGGCTCAAGTCATAATCTCATGGTTCATGAGTTCAAGCCCCTGCAGTCAGTCTCTGCACTGATAGCATGGAGTCTGCTTGGGATTCTGTCTCCCTCTCTCTCTGCTCCTCCCCGGCGCTCTCTCTCTCTCTCTTTCTCTCTCACCCTCTTTCTCATAAATAAATAAATGAACATCTAAAAAAATAAATAAAACCTTGGAAATTGCTTGAGATCTTCGTACAATAGAAATCAAATTAACATTGCTATTCAGATAACAACTTTGATGTTGAATAAAACTCTTTATTTTGGTATGCGTAGACATAACATATATTCATATCTATTGCCTAATACTTTTAAAAGTGAATAAAGAAACCAGGTGGTATATTTACTTTTGCCTTTGTTTCCATCTGAAATTTTTGTGACCACCCGTATTTGTTAAAATTATAGGACTATGATTCAAAGATATGGTGGAAGATGAACCAGGAAGTCTCTGCAGTTAGCACAGTGGCTTTGTGGCTTCATCATCTAGCCTGATCCTCAGCTTTGTGGGTGGTTTTTTCAGAGGTGGAGTTAATGGAGTATATGGTTTAAGTTCTGGAATTGAACTCTATAGACTTGAATCCCGACCCCATCAATTTCTTATTATGTATCCTTGACCTAGTTAATGTACCTTCACTACACCTTAACTAGAAAATGAGCCGTTGCCATTCATACCTTCTTAGATTATCATAATGATGAAAAGAAATAATGCATGATTAAATCAATAAATCTAAAGCTAACGGTATTTACAATGTAAATACCTTAGCTCTCATGTGGGGCACAAAATTAATAATCAGCATTAAGGGCTACTGTTGTTATTAGTGTTAGTTCAGTTTCATCATCAGAAAGGTGCTTGTTGAATACTGGGTTAAAACAGAGGAAGATCAAGTTTTAATGCAGATTTCACCCAGGCCATGGAAAAGTTCCTTGCTTTAATCAGGAAATGTGTCTGATGATTTGCTCTTCTCCATTTCTAGTTGGCGTTGAATACAATCTACCGTTTTCCATACTTTGTCCAGACTCCTTTCTTTCCTCCAGAAAGAATTATTTGACAGGATGCAATGTATGTGATTACAGTTCTGCTGGTTTAAGTCAGTTTATTATAATGGATTCAGTTGAGGTTTGGTTATATTCCAGCATTAGCTATTTTATTAACTATGAAGAGGTTACAGCTTTAGATTTGTTGATTCAGTCATGCCTTCTAAAGATGGTATCTGAAACACCTTAATTAAACCTGGCTATTCCTAAATTTCCTCGACCACTTCTACTCTAGTTCTAATTTTACTCTTTGAAGGGAAGCTGTCTGCTTCCATACAGTTGAAAACATAAATAATCCCAGAATTTAGTTTCATTACATGGATAATTATGAACAGAATGCAAATATAGAAGGTTTTAAATGAAAAGGTCTACATGAACAAAAACCTATTCCTATAATTTTGTCATAAACCAGTGATTTGAATTTAGCACATCTGTTTGTGAAGAGAAGTAGAGTTGTTATTGTAATAAATAGTGACAAATCATTGCACACATGACTCTTGAAAATAAACCTGGCGGTGAGTTTTATCTCATGTGTTCAGAACTCACCATCACATATGCCTAAATTTTTACAAATGTTTGTATACTAGGTTGTTATAACCATCTGCAGTCAAATATGGTATGCAAAACAAAGACTGATTTGTATAACTGTTTCCTTGCTTCAATAATGAAAATCATCACATTAGTTTTTTTTTTTTTTCACATAATTACGCATAGTTTGGTAGGAGGTGGGCATTTTTCAGAAATGCTCCTTTTTTTCTAAGATGTGTATGAAAAGAATATTAATCCAGCATAGGCCAGGGGAACCAGCAGGCCTCTGATTAGAATGTCTGTCCCAAACACTCTACTAATGAATTCATGCAGATTTAGTAAGCTCTCTGTCTCTGTCTCTCTTTTTTTAAAGGCAAAATCTAAGATCCATTCTTCTGCACACACCTATACCTTAAGGTGAATTTTCTTGATAAATATTACAAGTCCTTTTCTCTAAATGGCTAGGTGAAGTCAACTATCCGGAAAGAATGAAAGTTTTAATTGGTAGGTAGGAAGTGATAATTTCAGAACTTTCAGGTGTACTTAGATTTTGTAGGCAGCCAAAGAGAAAAATAAGAACATTGGGATCAAGGACTGAAAGAAGTTATGACTGAAGATCTTGGGAGGACAGAGGCAGGGCAGAAAGTGAGAGGGGGCCAGAGAAGCACTTGAGCTGTGTAATGCTGCCTTGGGCACTGTTGACCCATATGAAGCTGAGCATCATCTCCAATGACATCTTTGGTGGACCCGTCCCAGATTGCCTGTGCTTAGCTGCAGGCACTAATTTTCTATCCTCATACAATACAATCCATTAAATAGTTTTTCAGGCCTTAAGAGGGATTTCTTTTCTTTTTCTTTCTTTCTTTCTTTCTTTTTTTTTTCTTTTTTTTTTTTTTTTTTTTTTGGTCCAGGCCTGAGATAAAAGGAAGCATTAAGTGCTTCATTCATGCACAAATATGCTTCTCTCCCACTTTCCCTTCCTCATTCCCTAACATACCCAGGCACTTCTAAAGCTCTCAGATATTCCTTACAAAATAACAGGCTTCCTGGCATAAGAAGAGGCAATAGCTCTTTGGTAGTGCTCAGAGGAGTGACAGATACTTTTAAGCCTGGCAGGAAAAAATTGACACAAGCTATTTTTCACGAATTGTTTTTTGATGGGGTATGCCCTAGTGAGACACAAACCTGCAGCAAAGGTGGCAATTATTAAGCCCTATAACTCAAGTTTACTTGAGGTCCTGAAAACTCTACACAGCCCATAAGGGAATTCCCTATAGGATAGTATGAGCAAGACACATATCTATTTTATAAGGTTATCTCTTTCATTACATTTGACATTTTCAAGTCTATGGCAGTGTGCAAGAAAGATGGACCTTCACAAAGATACAGATCACACAAACAAAGAGGAGTTAAAACTTGAAGAGACAAATAGTCTTCTCCAAAGGTTGTTTAAGTACACTATATGACTAATATTGAATTTCTGTATGCATTTGAATTTTGCAGGTAAGTGATCATATTTCACACCTGGAAAAATCAGAAAGATAGAGGCCTCCCAAAAAGTCTATTCTTTCATCTCTACTTCTATTATCTTTTATCTCCATATCTATGCTTTTAACTCAATTAGAAAAAAGAGCATTATGGTATTTAGTTTTACATTGGGATATAAAGATTTTCTACCTCCATTCATTCGCTAGATTAGCTCCTTTACTACATACCCCAAGCCCACTCATAATTCACCTGCTACTTATTTGGGCCTATGCATGATCATAGTGGTCATAAATACTGAGGGATTATTGGACATAAAGTATACTAAGTGCTAGGTCATTCTCTGACTTAGAGAAGATACCAAGAAGAAAGAAGAAATAAGGCACAATCACTTACTGAATGGCAGCTGAACCTGTATATATGCTAGATAAGACAACTTTGGCTTTAAAGTGCTGACAGTAAAAAAAAAAAAAAAAAAAATGCTGACACTATAATAGGAGAGATAGTGCCAAATTTAAGTGCTAACTAATATTCAGTTAATGAGCCCTCATAATTTGATGGGGGAAACAGCCTCATAAACTAAAAATGTGGAAATTGCAGTAATTGTGCTGTATGCAAGGCACTGTGGAATCACAGAAAAGAGGCTCTGTTAATAGCCTATTAAGGCTTGGGTGGAATTTAAAGCATGGGAGCTCCAGTAACTGCTTGGTAAAGGCAAGAATGGCCTCATAGTAATGGTATTTGAGATGGGTTCATGAATGATCAGGAATATGCCGGGGGAAAAGAAAAAAGAAAGAAAGGAAGGAAGGAAGGAAGGAAGGAAGGAAGGAAGGAAGGAAAGAAGGAAGGAAGGAAAGAAGGAAGGAAGGAAGGAAGGAAGGAAGGAAGGAAGGAAGGAAGGAAAGAAAGAAAGAAAGAAAGAAAGAAAGAAAGAAAGAAAGAAAGAAAGAAAAAGAAAGAAAGGAAGGAAGGAAGGAAGAAAAAGAAAGAGTTAAACAGAGGGGTCCTACTTGCACAAATGGAGTTTTTTTTTAAGAGTGCCCTTGGGCTCTATAGGGGAACAGAGAGTCACTGAGCCAGAGGCATCGTGTGCAGAGTGTGGCATTATGGGAAGTGAGACTAAATATTTTGAAGTCAGATGACAAAGGACCTCTTAGGTTAAGCCAAAAAGCTGTGGATTTTGTCCTATGGGCCACAGGGGGTCCAGAGGGAGTTGTTTGTGAACTTTTAGTCTCTGTATCTCCCATCTCTGGCCTTTTCTCCAACCTCCCTTGTTTCCTTTTTTCTTTCTTTCTCCCCCCCCTCCTTTTTTTTCTTCTCCTCCTCATCTTTTTCTTCTGTTCTTAGTATAAGGATAATTCTTCTAGTAGCAGTGTGGTAGATCAACTAGGTTTGGGAGAGGGGTAGGGTCTGTTCATTTGTAAAACAATTTGAAAATTTAGCAGTAGGCCCAGCAAGAAACTCATGAGTGCCTTCTACAAAAAAAGTAGTTGATAGAAGGAATAGGGCATTACCTCCACCACCTTGGAGAGCAAAGACAGAGAAAGATCTCACCTTCCCTCCCCAAGCATGGTGTATTGTGCCACTGCCTGGCACAATATAGGCAGTCTGTGAAGACTTATTGCTGGCAAAGAGTAATGGTGAATAAAAAGCATGCTTTCTATTTTGTGAAACTGAATCAATTGGTGAAGCCATTTACCAAGGTCAAAAATAAAGGATGTGGAAAATATTTGGAGGGGAAAAAGGGAGAGACATGTTCCGCTTTTGTTTTGCTAAGTTTTGTGTGTGTCCAGGAAGAGGTGATGTCTTTGTCCAACAAATACTTGGAAATACGAGTTCTCAAAAAAGGGAAAGGAGGAAAGATGGTCCCCAAGAGATGAAGTGTCATCATGAGTTTGTATAGTACAGAGAATTTAAACTGCTGATTTTACATCCAGAAGCAATTGTTCACTTTCAAAAGGAACACCACCAATTTCTAGCTATTAGAATGTCAACTACTATTTCTAAAGAGGCATTGCCAGAAAGATAAATTTGGAGCCTTAAAATGTCTTCTTTTTTTCTTTCAAATATGCGCAGTTTGCCTTTTCCACCTATACAGCAGGCACAATTATCAGAAGATACATGACTTTCTTCCTCAGAAGGAAAATTTTGTTCTGAGAAAAATTACATTTCTTTCCCAAGATTAGCCCACAAAATATTGGGCTAAGAATGAGGCAACCAATTATGTCCATGCTTATGACCAGAAAGGAAATTAGAGCGTTGTTTTTTATTTTTTTTAATAAAGGCTATTCATGTTCAACAGTTAGTGTATTTGAACCACAAAATTCATTTTTATGTTGGAATGTATTATGTTACCTCAGCTTGAGTTCACAGTACTTTGAAAAAGTACTTTCAAGAGGCACCTGGGTGGATCAGTTGGTTAAGCGTTAGACTCTGATCTCGACTCAGGTCATGATCTCACATTTGGGAGATCAGCTCTGCCTTGAGCACAGAGCCTGCTTAAGATTCTCTCCCTTCCTCTCCCTCTGTTCCTCCCCTGCTCATGTGCTCTTTCACTCTAAACAAACAAACAAACTTAAAAAAAAAACACACTATGATACAGGACACCTGTCTGGCTCAGTCGGAAGAAAACTCAACTCTTGATATTGAGGTCGTGAGTTTGAGCCCCACATTGAGTGTAGAGATTACTTAAAAAATAAGTATATATATTTTTAAAAAGAGTATCTCTGAGAATAATTTTTATAAAATGCTATATTGCATAGCATAAAATATAGAAATGTTGAATCACTATGTTGTACACATGAAACTAATGTAACATTGTGTGTCAAGGCTACTTCAATAAAAAAAATACTGTATATGAGATGGAATTATGTACTGATTATGTTTCTTGATTTGTTCCTTCATCTTACTTGAACTTAATAACTAACTTGCAAACTATATATCCTGTCCCAATAAGCTATTACTTTAGGTATACACAAAACATTAAGTAAGAACATTACAAAGTAGATTGATTCTAGGATCACATAAACATTTACTAATCTTGGTGCTAAATTCATTTCTTTTAGGAACATGTTACAAAATTTAGCGGGGTGGGGGGGAGAGTCTTTGTATTAGACTTTGTAGAGCCCTTGAAATGGTAGAAAGGGTAGACCCTTTAAAATGTATGTATAAGCAGTATAAGATGTTTATCCCAAATAATTTTATTAGTTAAGTTTCTGTTTCCTTGCTAGAAAATCTCGACTTGACTCCACAAACCCATATAATCAAATTAGTTTTTCCAAATAATAAATCTGTAAGTATTGGTTGAAGTTTAATCCCAGCATCCTTGAAACGTTCTACCAAACTTTCGAATTTCCAATGAACAACTATGGTTGGTAATGATATGCTTGTCTAGAACAAAGAAAATGAGGTTATTTCTAATTCTAAATCTACGTTTCAGAAAACAGGCATCAGAGAAGGGGGACTACAGGCCTATTTTTAAAGTATAAACAAGCTAGAACTCATGTTTTATTTTGATCAAGGGATTAAGAAAAATCTTTGTTTGGAGGAAATACTTCAGAGTTTCCACACTGGGCTTCTTCTAGCTCTCGTTATTTAGGATATTTTTATGGAAGTGCACTTTGGTTTTTAGATACCATCTGTTCCTCTCTTGTTTTGGTCAGCCCCCCACATCTGGTTGTTCTGGAATTGTTCATGAGATCTCAGATAGAATCATCATGACCTCACTAGAGTGGTTGAAAAAGGAGCAGATGAACATCAAGAAGACACAGCTCATGTTTTTCAGATAAATAACTCTAAAAATAAAATACAAAAAGCAAACACATGAAAATAATTGATACAGAGCAATGAGGCAATGTTGTGATTATTTTTTTTAACGTTTATTTATTTTTGAGAGAGAGGGAGAGACAGAGCGTGAGCAGGGGAGGGGCAGCGAGAGAGGGAGACACAGAATCCAAAGCAGGCTCCAGGCTCCGAACTGTCAGCACAGAGCCCGATGCAGGACTCAGGCTCACGAACCGCGAGATCATGACCTAAGCCGAAGTCAGACACTCAGCCGACTGAGCCACCCAGACGCCCCATTGTGGTGATTATTTTTAAAGAATGTATTAATCTTTATGAAATGAAAAGGGGGGAAAACCGTACAAAAATCTCTAAGGAACCATGGAATATAACTATTAAATTAAAATATCGGTTTAGATATGTTGCAAATACTAAAAATCTGCAATTTTTGAGTATCTGCAATCTGCAATTATGAGTATTCAGTATTTTTAAAGCATCCTAGTATATTTTGTCACAGTCAAAAAAATTGCTAGGATTAGGTGTTTGAGATTAGCAAAACAATACCATTTTTTTTTTCTGAACTGTTGCATTTCCATTGAGTAAGATGTTTAAATAATTTTTGGTTCCATATTTTACTGATAAGTGCTGCTGACATAATAAAACTAGTCAATTTAATTAATTGATTTGTTTTGGAATTGCTTATCTAATATAGAAACAGCACATAGGTGAGTCCTCAGTACCATTTCAAAATGCTTATTTAACTTACCATATTAATCATTTGTAACGTATTTACTTCTCCCTATGGGGAAGGATGGGGACACAGAGAGAGCTTTTCTTATCTTAATTTTTTGGGCAAATGATAAACACACAAGAAAACTGCATACCTTTTAAAAATCATAGTTAAAAAAAAACAGATATGGTTAAAGTAGGGGTATCCAGGATTAGGTTATGATTAGAAGATATCTGCAGTTAACCTAGTAAACGTTGACCATGATTAGGTGAGCAAAGAGAATTTGGGCATGAGTTCATTATACAGATAATGTGGCTACACGGGTAATTTCAACAAAACAGATGTTGAAATGTTCAGATAATGAAGAAATTATCTGATGAGATGAGATGTGATGAGATTGATCCTTCTAAATATGTTTCACTGTCTTTCTAATGTGGAAACAATCTTTTAATTGCTTGAATCTCAACCTTCCCAAAAATGTAACTTTGTAATTGTAGATGTTCAGCATAGGAAACTTTAGCAAAACCTACATTAGTGGATAACATCAGAGCCTCAAAATGCAAGAAATGATCTTGGCCAGTATAGCATCGGAGCGATCCACTGAAATGAAAGGAGAGCAGCTTTTCAATTTTCCTCTATCTTTGGGGAATCTTTTAAAATCGATGTTATTTTTAGGTCTGCAAGAAGAAAGCATTATTATTATGGTCTTTGCGTAGAATAAAAAGGTGTATTTGTGGAGAATGATGACCTACTCATGAATTTCTGGCTTTAGGCATCATAATATATATTAAAGAAAGAGTTGAAGAGGCTAGGAAACATCATGCAAACATTTTATAGTTTTATTTTTTTCTTTCCTCTCCAATGCATTTATTTGAAAACTGCTCATTTGCCTGGATTTGCCCTGTTGGCAAAATTTTCATAGCAGACAGCTACTTTTTGTTGTTGCTGCACATCATGAATAACAGCTTTATTTGATGGCAAATGAGATGCCCCCAGTTCCAAGCTTTCCATAAACATATCTGAATTGTTCAATTTCCTTCTCATTGTATAAATTCCACCTTGGCCCTTTGCCTGCTGATGTTCAGATAGAGATTTCATTCAAGTCATTTTCAAAACTGTGCTATGTTGCTTGCTATCATAAGTGGTAAGATTGTTCAATTCATATTAGCTATACAAGTACTATACAGGTTTTTATCAGATATTTCTAAAATCATTTCTTTGTAATAAGTGGTAATGAGAACAGTAAAAGAATGCCTCCAGTTGGTTTTCCAAACAGTGGTGGTTTATTGACAATAGAATTAGTAATGAGACTGTGGAAGTCATTTTCTGAAGAAAATACCTTAATGAATTATTCTGTTTCCTTTTCTTTCATGTCTTACTAATGCGGATTTGGAAACTATGATTGCTGATTGATTCTGAATGACTTGGCTCTTTGTTTCCCTATTAGGTAAGTGATTTTCATTCTTTGATACTTGTAGGAGTCCACAGTTGTATTTTTAAATCATTGTTTGTTGCCTATTTGCACTATTGAGTTATATGGCAAAATGAGGTTAAAAATTAGACGTAAAAACACAACTCACCATATTTAGAAATGCATTTAAGGTCTATTTCATTGGCTGGCATAGGCTACAAACTAACAAGAAGACCCAGTTGGGTTGCTCTTATTCACAGGAACCGTATGTTCAAATTCATTTAAATCCTTTATATCAGATGGCTTTTGTTTCTAAATGAGCTGTCAGATCTTGCCCAGAAAGTTCGGGTTATAGAAACTGGTTACTAATTATAATACTAGTTACCCAGCTGTAAGAACATATTCCATATGGTAGATAATGACAGTATGACATAGAAGCAGTAGCTAACAATTCTGATGATGCAAAGATATCTAGGTGAAAAAAGTTTAGCTTTAGAGTCTGAGGTATTGTCATTGATTCTGTGCTAGAACTGGAATCACAAAACAATAGTCTACGGGCCAAATCTGGCCAACCACAAGTTAAGAATGCTGTTGATGTTTTTAAATGGTTGACAAAAAAAAAAATCAAAAGAAAAAATAATATTTTGTAACATGAAAAGTATTTGAAATTTAAATCTTGATGCAAAGTTTTCTTGGAATGTAGCCAGAACCACTACTTTAAATTTTGTTTAGGGCTGCTTTCACACTGCAACCATATGGCCTCCAAATCCTAAAATATTTATTTTCTGATCTTTAACAGAAAAAGTTTGCTGACTCCCTTACTTGAGTACCAGCATATAAGAGGTTAATTCTCAAAGTTTCCCACTGTAGGGCTACTGATATGAACAGAAATCATTACATATTACACATCTGGCCTTTTCTTCAGTCATGGGGGAATCACCATCCCTAAAATGACCACATCAGAAAAAATGGAAGAGCAAATCTTGGTTGTACATTTAAACTTGTCTGTAGTAGTCATTTTACATACTTATATTTCTTACACCTTTAAGACCTAAAACATTCAACACATTAAGGCTAATTTATTTTGACTAATTTATGTGGATCTCTGAGCTTGCCCACAAATATTCAAAGCCCAGTGTCTAATGAGAACTGAGGAAATCTCATTTTGTGTGGCTGGTGAAACAGCAGCACATAATATAATGAAAAATAATTTCCTCAAACTTTCAAATTGCTTCTCAAGGATCTGTTCCACCTAAGAGAATATTAAGATTCTATATTATAGATACTGGTGCTGGCTGTTTGGAGTTACACATTACAGTGTTGGAAAAATGTAGTGTTGATCATTGCAATCTAACTTAGCACCTAAGCAGCACAGGTTGTGCTTTGTGAAATAGACATCGCAGAATTTTCTAGAGGCAAAGTAGAACATGAGTGGTCATAAGTTCATTCTGATTAAGACGATCTTAATTATAAATATATTTCTAGTTCTTTTCATCTTTGCATTTATTAGAAATGAATGCATCTGTAGTCTGAGGCAGAAAAATAAAAGAGAACAAAGAATATTCTTGGAATATTGCAAGAAAGAGCAATGTAGGAATCACTGGATATTAAGAATATGCATTATCTTCTAGGTTTAAGCCACTGGGAAATAAAGCTTCTGTGTGTGTATTTGATATATAAAGGCAGACACAAAGAAACAGGCGAGCGTAGTATGGATATTCTGGTATAGTACAATTCTACAGTATGTTTTCCAACCCTTTCATGAAAATTTGACATTACTGTACTTCAGCTAGAAGCAGCAGGAATCACCAGGGAAAGAACAGCTGGATACTTTATTAGGTTTTATGTTGTACATAAGGAGACCATGTTTTCCATTGTCAGTGTGTAAAAGAAAATGAAAGCTCTGGGCATCATTAAAGTCTCGAAAGCGTAGGATGTGTCAGCTCTGTTCTCTCAGCACCTGGATTGCAAGCGCAGTGTGAGGTCACTGTAAAACAAAAACAGACCGTCTGCTTTAGTTGGAATTCCAAGAGTTGATTCTTAAAAAATAAAATAGACCATAATTGTTGCGGAGAGAATTATTCTTTTGTAACCAGACAGTTACGTGTATGAATATCTGCTTATGTGGCCGCGTGAATATGTTTTCCACATTATTACACCCGAAGAGCTCTTTGCTGTACCCTAAGAGGCACTAGGAAGCTCCTTTGAGACAGAGAAGCTGGAGACTCTCCATTCGCTGGTACCAATGGTGTTGCACTCTTGATGAATGTTTCTCCCCAGCTCTCCAATTTGGCATCTTTTATTGGATCATTTTTGTTGAACATGCCCTCTCCCCCTACACACATTCTTTTTATTGGTATACCCATTGTGCCCCTCCTTGTAAGTGTCTCTCAGGTGAGGTCCATTTTATCATATATCTTTATAAGTTCCACAAAGCCCATGACTGTGTTCCTCAATAGTGATTGCTTTTAAACTACAGTTGGCCCTTCAACAATGTGAGGGCGAGGGGCACTGACCCTCTGCAAAGCTGGACATCCAAGTATAACTTCTGACTCCCCCAAAACTTAACTGCTAACAGCATACTGTTGACTGAAAGCTTTATTGATAGTATAAGCAGTCAATTAACACATATTTTGTATGTAATATGTATTATATACTATATGCTCACAATAAATTAAGCTAGAGGAAAGAAAATATTATTACGAAAACTATAAGGAAGAGAAAAATACATTTATAGTAATGTAGTATGCTTAGTAAAAAAAAAAAAAAATTCCTCATATGGGTGGACCCAGTGTTCAAACCCCTGTTGTTCCAGAGACAAGTGTACTTTATTAGTCTGCTCAGTTTGCCATAAAAATATATTAAAGAGCGGGTGGCTTCACTAACAAAAATTTATTTTCTCACAAATCTGGATGATGTAAGTCCAGCAACAGGGTGCCGGTATGGTTCAATTCTGGTGAGAACTGTCCTCCTCGCTTGTAGACTGCCAGCTTCTCACTGTGTCCTCACAGAGTCCTGATGGATGAAGAGTCCACCCTTATGACCTTATTTAACCACAAGTAACTCTTAAAGACCTTATCTCCAGATATAGTCACATTGGGGGTTAGGGCTTCAACAGATGAATTTGGGGGGACATAACTCAGTTCATAGTAAGTACCTATGGCACAAATTGACTTGCAGCAGAGGGGACTGAATTGTTGCACTTACCATATGAAGCTGTAAGAGGTGTTTGTAGATTTAGATAACTGATAATTGGTGTCTTATCCATAAGTTGGAGTACGTTTTTTTAATCTTCATTATATGCTGGTATTACCTCTGCTAAATTACAAAATGTGTTTCAAGGGGCCCTGGGTGGCTCAGTTGATTAAGCATCTGGCTTCAGCTCAGGTCATGATCTCATGGTTCGTTGGTAAGAGCCCCGCGTCAGGCTCTGTGCTGACAGCTCAGAGCCTGGAGCCTGCTCCGGATTCTGTGTCTCCCTCTCTCTCTGCCCCTCCCTTACTCATGCTCTGTCTCTCTCTCTCTCTCTCTCTGTATCAAAAATAAATAAATAAATAAATAAATAAATAAATAAATAAATAAATAACATGTTTTAAAAAATGTGTTTCAAATATTAAATGATGTTCTATATTCTAGCTATAATTTCTTCTTTTATCGCCTTAATGGAAATGTACAACAGATTGAGCACTGCTTCTATTTGTCATTCATGAGTCCACTTATTTGTATACTGATAAAGCGCCGACTAAATGCAGGAGAGGGGTAGACCAAGGGGCATAGTAGCTAAGGAATAACTAACAACATTCTGTCCTTTAGGAGCCAATAGTTGGCATAAGTAAGTAAGTAAATAAATAAATAAATAAATAACAGTTTCAGAGCAATATGTTAAGTGCCTAACATAATTTGCTATTGAAAGAAAAACAAAGTGTGCCCATAATTCTTCATAAATGAATGGCTTTTCACTGGTGATAACATCTAATCATGAGAATGAGTTTTCAGTTGAAAAGAGAAAGGGAGCAAACACCAGGGAAAGGCAAGTCCAAAGCAAAGACGTGGGTGAATAAGAGAGTTACCTCAGAGCCTGCAAACCAATGTAATGAATAAGATGAAGACAATGAAATGTTCCACAGTTGTTGTTGTTGTTTTATTGAGCTTGTGCTATCTGCCAGGTTCCAGGTTATGTGGGTTGATGTTGAGTGGGAGGTCAGAATAAAATCCCTGTTCTCAAGCTGATTTTCTAGGGAAAGGAGACAATTAATAAACAAGTAAGTAAATGATCAAGAGTTGTAAATGCAGAGAATATAAAAAAGTAACATTGATACAGAGATACAGTGATCCTCCTGGGGTGGTAGGAGAAGTCCTCTGGAGAACACAGTGAGAGTGCAATGTTTGACTTAAAGTTGGAATGACAAGAGTCACCCATATAAAGATCCAGGCAAATGAAACAGTTTCCTTAATACATTATCAAAAACATTGTTTCTTAAAATATATGGCATGTAGGTCTTGCTTTAAAATATGTAAGAAAAAAGTAGGGGGATAAGTGAAATACTGTCAAAAGTGAGATGGGAGGAGTGCTAGCTGGGTAAGAAATCAGGTGGCTATTAAAGATAGGTGGCAGGTACTTGGGAGTTGTCATAGTGTGTGTTATAATTTTATGTACCTTTGAAAATATCCATATTAAAAGCCTTTTGCTTTTAAAGTGCTTCATCTTCTAACAATCTGTTTCTTTTGGATATGATTCACCCATTAAGCTATCATAATGAACATTTTAACCCTCCATTTTTTTAGTTGGAGTGCATTTAACTATTGTAGTATGACCAATTACCCCAAAGCTTAGAGGCTTCAAACAGCAATGAGTATCCGTTATCCTTCACAGTTCATATGGGTCATGAATATAGGGTTCTGGCTTTTGAGATTCCTCCAAAACATGAAAAAAATACCTGTTAATGAGGTTTTAGTTCAGATATTAGTAAGGGCTGATTTCATGTGGCATTTGACTTCTCCTGAGCCATCCATGAGCATATAGAAATAGCAATGTCCTCTTTGTCTTACTCCTGAAAGTCACATACCCTCACTTCTATACTATTGTATTTTTATTGTTCACACAAGTCAACCCTACTCAGTGTGGGAGGGGACTATATAAGGTCATGAATACCAGGAGATGACAATAACTTGTAGCCATCTTAGAGGTTGGCTACCTCAGGGAGAAACAGTATTTTTAGTATTTAGTATGTGGACTCATGGAATTGATGCCCATAAATAAATCCCTAGTTAATTTTTTTTTTCAACCAGTAACTGACATAATTATCTTTGAACTGCAATATCCATATTTGTTCTCCAGAGTACACATTTATATAACAATGTCTTTCTTCTGATCAGGTACTTAAATTAACTTTATTTAATGGAATAATGATATTAAACACCTTTGTAAATCAAAAGGTGAAAATATATGCTGGGAATAAATTATCAAGACATTGTCCAGCATAATTGATGGTGATTATTTTCCAGTATACTCTTCAATTCATTGCTGTAGTAATCTTTTCAACCAATTAACAGCCAATTTGGTCTATTATGTTAAAATGTTAGCCACATTATTTGTCTGTTAATGTAGGTTAAATGTTAATTATGCTGTTCTATAGTGACTAACATGGTACATTCTGAAATTGCACATATTATTGGTTGGTTCTTTGGCTCTTGTATATTAATGTACCTCTATCATTGTGCTAATTTTCGTATGAAGCATATCATATTCTATGGCGTTTCAAACAAAACCACCAGTCTGATAATCCTTTCCACCAAACATTAGATGTTTGTGTTTCGGAGCAGTTTATGTGATTAAACAGGTAATGATCTTTCAATCTTAGCTTGCATTTGATACATTGAGGCAGCCTTGCTTGAAATACTTTAAAGATTTGTAGGTCAAAGGGTAATCTTCTTTACAACAAATGCAAGTCATAATTTTAAGTTAAATGTACATTTGAGGGGCGCCTGCATAGTTCAGTTGGTTGAACGTGTGACTTCAGCTCAGGTCATGATCTCACAGTTTATGAGTTCAAGCCCCAAGTCGGGCTCTGTGCTGACAGCTCAGAGCCTGGAGCCTGCTTTGGATTCTGTGTTTCCCTCTGTCTCTCTCCCTGTCCAGCTTGTGCTCTGTCTCTCTTTCTCCCTCTTTCTCGCAAAAATAAAAATTAAAACATTAAAAAAACTAAAAATGTACCTTTATAATCTTCATGAGTGCTATGATTATACATACATTTATGATTATTCCTTCAATTCTGCTAATAGAATGGAATATCAACTTACTTCCTGGGTCTAGTTTTATTACTACTCATTCAACTCTTATAACATCAGCTGTTTTTTAGTGTCATTGAGCAGCATTTCAAAAATAGGGTTTGTATTTATTTTCTATTGCTGTGTAATAAAGTACCATAAATTTAATGTCTTAAAACAGCATGTATATATTCTTTCACAGTTTAGTAGTTCTGAAGTCAAGGATCAGCTTTTTCCTCCTCTGGGTTTCATGTCAAAATCAAGGTGTTGGCAAAGCTGCATTTCTTTCTGGAAGCCTAGGGATGAATCTACTCTTTACCTTATTCAGGTTCATGACAGAATTCAGTTGCTTGCAATTGTATGACTGAACTCATTTCCTTGGTGGCTGTTGACAATGGGAATGAGGTGGGGGGGTCTGCTGGAGGAGTGGTTATTACCTAGAGGTTGCCAACATTCTTTGTCTTGTGGCCCATTTCTTCCATTTTTAATGCCAGCAACAGAGAGTTGAGTCCTTCTCAAAGGTAGAATCCCCTTCTGAATCCCCTCCTACCTTGCCTTTTCTGCCTTTAGGCAGAGGAGATTTTCTCCCTTTCAAAATCATGTGATTGGATTGAGCCCATCTATATAATCCAGGGTAATTTCCCCATTTTGCAGGTGATTACCTGAATTCCACCTGCATAGTCTCTCTACAGCAGTACTGATTGATTGACCAGTGGAAGGGAATCTGCCAGGGATATCTTTAGAATCCTGCCTCTGCTTACCACAATGTATTGTATTTCATACCTGAACTCATTTCTGATTTTATATTAATAAATAAAAAATATCATAATTTTCCCTTCCTTGTTCTTAAAAATATTGCTGTAGCAATGGTCCCCTCTCTTTTTCTCTGATTTAGACCATTACCATCAGCACATGATTATGTTTATTTCTCTCATTAAAACAACAACAAAAACAGCAAAAAATAAACACAAAGAAACTTTATTGTATCAATTCATCAAATCTATCTTTTCTGTCTGCAATTTCTTTCCAATTTTTCCTTGAACCCACCCTAAAGTCCAACATTTTTCCATAGTCTTTCTACCTAAACTGCCCTTATCATGAACCATGGTGACTTTCACATTACTAAATCTGATGGCCATGTCTGTGTATTCCTCTTTTTTTTTTTTTTAATTTTTTTAACGTTTATTTATTTTTGAGACAGAGAGAGACAGAGCATGAACGGGGGAGGGTCAGAGAGAGGGAGACACAGAATCTGAAACAGGCTCCAGGCTCTGAGCTGTCAGCACAGAGCCCGACGCGGGGCTCGAACTCACGGACCGCGAGATCATGACCTGAGCCGAAGTCGGACGCTTAACCAACTGAGCCACCCAGGGGCCCCTGTGTATTCCTCTTAATAGACCTATAATCAGCATTTGATCCAGATGATCCCTCCCTCATTCTAGATACACTTTTCCAAGTCCTCTTTCTTATTTTATCTTTTCCACGTATTTCCAAGTCCTCTTTCTTATTTTATCTTCTGATCACTTACCTATCATCAGTCTAAACTATACACTCCATGTGGGCAGATTATTTTTGTCTGCATTTTTCCCACTACCTCAGTGCCTACAGCAGAGCTTAGAATATAGTAGGTGGTCAGTAAATGTTTAATGGTGAGGAAAAAAAAAGAGTAAATATGTGAGTCCTTGATGTTTTGGTGCTGGCTACAACCCTTTATGGTAGATACAGCAAGTATCTTCTTTATTTTCCAAATGAGGGCAATTATATGTCTTGCCCAAGGTCACAAAACTAGTTAAAGTGTCAGAGATTAAACCAAAACTCAACTCTCTTGACTCCTAACCTGGTTTTCTTTCCAGTACAATAGGTGCTAAAAATATAGTGTTGTCTGTTCTTGGGAGCTACAGTGCAGTGTCCCCCAAGAACCTGAAAATAAAGAAATAAGATTGCCTTCTGAGAGTTACACTATGAAATCAACATATAATGAATCAGTTTCCTTAAAGAACTAGAATTGCTTTTAAACCAAAGGGACCTTTCCTGATTAAATGGCTTACCATTTCTAAAGAGAAAGTTTTAATAAGGTAAGACAGACTTAGAGGCACTTGAAAAGAATACTCAAAAGCAAAAGCTAGTAAAATGCATCCAAGGGAGTAAAGCTTCATTCAACCAGTAAATTGTGATTCCAGGACCTCTGTGTCCATGGATGAGTCAGACTCTTTTAGTGATACCAGTGAACATTGATTCATCTCATTAACTCATTTTTTTTTTCTTATTCTGTAATCACCAAACAACTTTATGATTAATAATTGATTTTCCATGCTCTGCCTCCCTACAGCAGAAAAATCCCTGGCAAAATGTGCTCCCTGCGATTTTGTTCTGATGTTAACTGTTTTCTTATTAAAAGTTAATAAATTGACCTTATGATTATGATTTGGCTTCTGTGAGGCTTGCTTTTGGGAGATCATTGTGTCACATATGTTCTGATTTATTTGACAGTTATTTTCTAAGGATTTAAAAAATCAGATTGTGATTTTATATATCAATTTCCCTAACTTGGCTAATTGCATTTTTTCCCACTTTCATTGAATATGGAAGTGCTTTTAAATCTTTCAGCTGTGGAAGAACATGAACCAGAGCTTTCAGAGTGTCAGCCTATATTTGAAATGCTGGGCAAAGGAAGACCCTGAAAGACAGTCCTAATTTAGAGAAGGAGGAGGGGATTTTTAAAAGTAGGACATTAGCAGGAAGTATCAGCTGAAATTCAGCAAACTGAAGGAAATAGTTGGTCAAGGACAGTTCTGGTTCTCAGCAGAGAGAGGTATTGGTCTTGCAGATTAATAGTCATCATTTTGGCAATTTGGATTTTTATCAAAAGGAGTGGAGAAGGAACGTTTTTGGCTAAGGCCACCTGGAAGAGGGAGTGGGGAGGAACTCGTGCAGGGAATAGGACACTTAGAGAGGCCCGATGGAAAATTATCCTTTTCTCTCTTCACACAAGAAAACCAGATTTCTAAGTCAGCCAGGCTGAGAGCTAAACACACACGTGCTGACTTTCTGATTTCCCAAACACAGTTGGCCACAGATTGTTTTTAATGTTTTCATTGATAATTTATATGTGTTTCAATGAGTTATGTTTTGGTGTCTTCCTCTCTTTTAAGTTTTGAATAATAGCTAACAGCATTCAGGGAACATAGTTTATTTCTAGAAAGAAAGCTTTCTTCTTCTTATCTGTTTGTTTTACTCCTTACTCTCCATTTTAATTTATTTCATCTTGGATGATAAATCTTAGGGAGGTTTATTTTGACAACTTCAAATTTCTATTATACCATAGTCAGATCTTGAATAATTAGTTTCAAGAAACAAAGAGCAACATAAACATCAAAACACACTGCCATTGTGATTAAATAAGAACACCTGAATTTTAGTCTTAGCGCTAAAAATTCCTCTTTAAAGTCAAGGCACCATTCAGTTACCACAGAAGTGAAAAATGAGTAGTAACAGGTGACATGATTGTGCTGGAGGGAGCATGAAAGGAACTAATGATGGCAGGTGGAAGGGTTGATGAGTAGGAGAAGGAAAGTTATCTCCAGGCCCACTAACTGGGACCTAAGGAATGGGGGGGGGGGTGAACTGAGATAAAGGGTTCAGTCTTTGAAAACATTAAGGACCTCATTTTGGACATTTTCCCCTCAACAAGATGGCAGAGTCATCCATGTGGAAATACAAAGAAGGAGTGATGTGTTAGACATCAGGAAGCTTACATTTATCTGCAAGTAAAAAGGAACATCACTCTAGTAATTAACCATGATTTCTCATTAGCCTAAAGTTGTTAAGGATGAATCAGGAAGGACACATTATGTCAATATTATGAGTAGAAAGAGCACAACATATTCTGGGGTATCTAGCAGCAAGAAATGCAGGTATCAGCATTTCATACTAACTTTCTCAAGGAGCTTGTATTAAACTCAGGCCAAAGTACTACCGAGCTGCACAATGAAAGATGTACGCTTTTTTTTTTTTTTAATTTTTTTTTTCAACGTTTATTTATTTTGGGGACAGAGAGAGACAGAGCATGAACGGGGGAGGGGCAGAGAGAGAGGGAGACACAGAATCGGAAACAGGCTCCAGGCTCTGAGCCATCAGCCCAGAGCCCGACGCGGGGCTCGAACTCACGGACCGCGAGATCGTGACCTGGCTGAAGTCGGACGCTTAACCGACTGCGCCACCCAGGCGCCCCGAAAGATGTACGCTTTTTAAAGTTATCACAGAAGACCTGGGATCTGAGTATAGGGGCAAAACTATAGATGTGTTGTCAAACTTCTTGACTCAGAGATGATGACAACTCATTATAATTCATTATAATTTGTGCATCATTCTGTATTGTAGATGATCCTCTTAAATGGGCTGTCTGACCTCCTGTGTCTGCATCTGTGCACAACGATGTTACCAAAAGGAGGAACATCAATTATGAAAACAATTGATCATTTTTAATGCTTTTGTTAATGCTTGTTTTCTTTTTTAATGGACAAATCATTGAGAGTTACCCTCATCATACCTTTTTGTGAGTTCAACATCACTAGCACCAATTTGGCAATGAAGAAGTCATCAATGGGAATGAAGTCTTTATGTTGAGTTGATTTTATGTTAATTTACTACAGACATTGGATGTTGCAAAGTATTTCCTTCTGTGACAACATGGCCAGATTGAGAGGTCAGGAAAGTGACAATGCAGAATATCTGGATGTAAACATCTCATTTCATAAGGTCCATCACAAAATCCTTATAATCAGTTTATTTCGTCCCAACAGATCTATTAATCTTCTGGGTCATATATTGCCAGTGCTTGATTGAATCTCCTGTTTACAGGTTATCAATAGACTTTTCAAAACGGATCCACTGAATTCTGTAATGAAGGAAAAGTTCTAATTGACTCAGGCTTTTTCATAGGCTATTATTAATGTTAATTTTTTAAAGACCATTTTATAAGCCCCTTTAATCAATTCTGGGCTCAAGTTCAAGTTTGTAGTCTCTCCTCCAAGAAATACCTGTAGCCAGGTGATACAGTTCTGCAGTGTGGGACACAAACACTTTTGGGGTTTTGTTAATGACATGAGAGTTTGAACAATGACTGCTTCTTCAGAGAAGGCAGTTTTAAGACAAGGTCTCATTTTAGTTAAAACTTGATAGGAAGAGAGCATATGTCTGCACATAGTTAAGAACCAGGAAGAGTATGGTATATTTCTGTGCAAGTCCATTCGTTTTATGTGAATCAAGAATAGCAGTGCTGAAACAAAAATGTTCAAAGAGGAAGAGTATTCGGTATTCAATTTCTTTTGTATGCTTCAAAATAGTTCTTTCATGTATAGGATAAATTACCATGGAAACTGTTTCTTAATGCAATAACTTATTAACACTGCTCAGAATATATGTTGGAAAATGTTGTCCTAGAAAATCTAAAATTTCTTCTTTATTTAAACTGTAAGTATAGAAAAATGTATAGATGAATTACATTAATTACTGTGTATTACCACCCCCAGTCTCTCTTGCAACTCCAGGCCTGAATTGTTTTTCTGAATTGTTTTTTTGGAATTATGCCCTTGGGCCACATTGAGAATCTTTAGAAGAAACAGCCCTGAGAAACTCATTACTTTATTTACCGTAAGAATTTTGTTAAGGATGTTGTTCTCTGCATTGCCCAGTGGACACCTCATGAGAGCTCCCAGGAGAAATATATCTCCAGGCTCAGTACCAAAAATAGTCTTCTCTTTCCTGATCTACTTGTTGTTGGTATCATGGACACTGAGAGTTATAAAAATGATTGTTTCTCAGTTTACACTGGAGACTAGAAAGTGCAGAGCAATTTAGGGCACATCTCTAGGACTAATACAAAATATCACAGCTTTTTTGTCCTGGTCTCACTGAAGTTTTTTTCTTATTTTCCTATGTTAATTTTCCTTCACCTTGATACATTCATCTACTTAGTCTTATTTGATTTTACATTTTGGATTTCAGAAGACATTTCAAATGTTCTTTGGAAAAAGAATGTAAATAAGCAAACTCCCTTTATAGTGGTGAGACCAAGATATCTCTGGAAAGCCTAAGTCCTGGTTTTAGATGAGGAACTTGACTGATAATTGAAATAGCTGTATCTCCAAGAACTCCCATAGTGTGGAAGTATGTTGAATGAGGGTGTTGTTTGACTCAGAATCCCTGTGGCCAATGCCAGAACATAGGTATTTTTTAGAAGCTAGTAATCCTAACCAGTACAATCACAAAGAAAAGTGTTTCTGGCATAGAAAAGAGCAAATTCAGGGCCCTCAGAACATGCTCAGCATGGTTCCAAAAGAATAAAAAGCCATGCATGCTTGGGTCAGAATGAGTTAAAAGGAAAGGTGTGGCAGATAACATTGAGAAGGACATAGGCCTGATTTCAGGCAGAGCATTATAAATTGTGATAAGAAGCTATATTTCAGGGGAATGGGGGGATGGGTGAAAAAGGTGATGAGGATTAAAGAGGGCACTTGTGATGAGCACAGGGGGATGCATGGAAGTGTTGGATCACTATATTATACACCGGAAACTAATATAACACTGAATGTTAACTAGCTGGAATTAAAATAAAACTGTAAAAAATAAGAAGCTACATTTTATTTCAAATACAGCAGAGAGCCACTGGAAGGTTCTTTGTTAAGTCAAGTTTATGGAGGTATAATCGACAAATGGTAACGTTCACTCTTTTTAGCAGATAGGTCTGTAAGTTTTGATAAACATATGGAGTCAGATAACCATCTCTATCATCAAAATGAAGAAAATTTTTGTCACTCAAAGAAGGTTCCATTGGGTCCTTTTGGAGTCAGCCTTTCCTTCCACTTCCTGTTGATGGCAACTATGACTCTGCTCTCTGTCTCTGTGGTTTTGCCATTTGCAGAGTATTTTACACATTAGATCAAAGTCTAGGTAGCCTTTTGAGTCTGCCTTCTTTGATTTACCATGCATTCATACTCTGGCACATACACCAAGGGCCTTGAGCAGAGGGCGATGTCAGCTGCTTTATATTTTATGGAAATAACTCCACTGCTGTGATGAGTATCCTAGTGTTATGGTTGTTACGAGGTGATTGTGGCAGGTTAGACAAGGGAGATGATGGCTTCCATGGATGAGAGCAATGGAAGTCCTGAGAAATGGTTGATTCGGGAAACATTTTAGGAGTTGAACTGATGGAAGCTCTAGTGATGAGATACAAGTAGCAAGGAGACTACTTGGGAAAAGTAATTGGGAAAAAATAATTTTAGCTAATTTTTAAATTAAATATTAAAAACAATGAGAGCACTAAAAGCATTCTCAGGAGACTTATTTAATATAATATTAGGATGAAGAATGACTTCTTAAACAAAACAAAAAATAAAATTAGGGAAAATTTGCAATATAAAAAATCCACATTTGTATAAGGTGAAAGATACCACAAAGTTATAAGGCCAGCAGCCCAAAAGAAACATGCATAGCATATATAACCAAGTATTGACATACATACTATATAATGAGAAGCTATCAATCTCTGAGACAAAGCAGGAAAAAAGTTGCTGAGGAAATACAGTGTCCAATATACATATAAAAAGATGTTTATCCTCATTACTTTTTGATTCAGCAATTCCACATCCAGGACTCCATTCTATAGTAACACTTTTATAGGTGGGCATAGATTGTTGTGCATCAATAGTGGAATCAATATGTACATTTTGGTTCATTGGAACAATAAAATATGCAGCCATTGGAAAAAATGAACCAGATGTATTTGGTGTCATGGAAAGTTCTATATTAAATAAAGAACTTGCAAAACAGTTTGTTTAGCATGATGCCATTGCTAGCTAACAACCTTTTGTGATTATGAGGGGTGCCTGGGTAGCTCAGTTGGTTAAGCATCTGGCTCTGGATTTTGGCTCACATTATGATCTCACGGTTTGTGAGTTTGAGCCCCACATCAGGCTCTGCAATGACAGTGTGGAGCCTTCGTGGGATATTCTCTCTCTCTCTCTCTCTCTCTCTCTCTCTCTCTGCCCCTCCCCTGCTCTTTCTCTGTCTCTATCTCAAAAAATAAATAAACTAAAAAGAAAAAAAAAATTGAAGGCACCTTGGTGGCTCATTCAGTCAAGCATCTGACCCTTGCTTTCAGCTCAGGTCATGATCTCACAGTTTCCTAAGTTCAAGCCCCACATGGGCTCTGCGTTGACAGCCTGTATCCTGCTTGAGATTCTCCCTCTTTCTCTGCAACTTCCATGCTCACATTCTCTCTGTCTCTCTCAAAGTTAATAAACTTTAAAAAAATTTTTTTTAATTAAAAAAACACACCTTTTGTGATTATGTGTGTGAGAGAAAGATAGAGATTGAGATTGAAATTAAGATTGAGAGAGAGGAGAGAAGTAGAGGAAGAGAGTAAGTACAAAGAAAATCAACTGGATGCACAGCAAAAGGTTAAAAGTTAACAGGAGTTCACTTCTGCAGGGGATATGGGTTTGGGTATGAATCTGTAGAAAATCTCAGAGTTTTCTTTATATGTTTTGTAAAGTTTGACTGTTTTCAAGATTTAAAATAATGCTCTTACACACATTGTTGCAATTTTTACTCTTATTTACTCTTACAAATATGCATCAAGTATTTCTCCGAGATATTTATCTAAAAGTAAAATTGTTGACTTTTAGATATATGCTTGTTCTTTTATTGATATTGGCAGTCAAGAAATGCATAAACAGTCGGAATAATCATACAATGGGGTGCCTTACAGCCGTTAACCTAAATAATCTAGACACTCATATATCAATGGGGAAAATCTCAAAAACATGATGTTGAGTGAGAAAATTGAAGAAGTCTAATAGTATACTATTTATGAATATTTTTAAGAAAACAGAAAGTATATATATTATTTGGGGGGAAATACATATTAATAAATGGTTACAATATACAAGGGACAGTACTCTACAATACAGTGTTATTAACTATAGTCATCATGTTGTACCTTATATCCATAGGGCTTATTTATTCTCTAACAGAAAGTTTATATCTTTTGATCACCTTCACTCATTTTGTTCATCTCCAACCCTTCATCTCTGGCAGTAACCAATCTATTCTCTATTTCTGTGAGTTTTTGTTTGGTGGTTTGTTTTTAGATTCCATAGACAAGTGAGATCTTACGGTATTTGTCTTTCTATTTATTTGTATTTATTTCATTCAGCATAATCCCCTCTTGTTCCATCCATGTTGTCACAAATGGCAAGATTTCATTCTTTTTTATGGCTGAATAATATTCCCGTGTGTGTATCTTTGTGTGTTTTACGTAGATGCACGAAGGAAATAAATGGGAAATATGCTGAGGAAATATACAAACATTGTTTAAAATTGGGGGTGGGGAGAGAAGTGTTTGAAATGGAATGAGATGATACCATTATGATTTCTCTTGATTATCATGATATAAATATTAAACCACATCTTGGGGGAAGTTACTGTATGTTAAAATACTTTCACAAATGTCTTATGTGTATGTTGTCATTTAACCCTTACAGCAGTTCTGTGTTTCACATATGTTGGAAAATTGACCTACATGAGTCTACACTTTTATCCGTGGTCACCCAGTAATCAAGTGATAGAACTAAAATTTTAACTCAAGCCTACTGACTCACCCCAGAGCCCCAATTCTTAACCTCCATGCTCTGTCACCAAATGCAACTTTTCAGTTGGGAAAAGAAATGTGAAGGAGCCTGGTGCTAGGCCTAAATCAGATGAGTTATAAGGAGATGAGCTAGGGAAACAGAAAACAGGATTTAAGAAAAAGTAGAGAAGAGAGGTCCAAGTTAAAACTACCTTTCTTCTGGAAAGATTAGCAAAGAATTAAACTTTTGAGAGGTTTAATAGGGATGGGTGCAACATATTTGTATTTTCACTTTTGAACTGCTACCAGGCATAAGAAACAGTGTATTCTCAGAAAGATCCAGTATCAGACTTTATCCCCCCTAAAAATGTTGAAGGATAAACAGGTGTATTACTTTTCAAGGACTATTATAACAAAGCGTCACAAACTGGTTGGCTTAATACAGAAATTTACTCTCTATGAGTAGTTTCAGAGTCTAAAAGTCTGAAATCAAGGTTTCTGAAGGGCCCTGCACCCCCTTAGACCCTAGGTACAATCTTCCCATGTCTCTTCCTAGCTTCTGGTTGTGATTCTCATTCCTTTTGTGTTCCTTGGCTTACAATTTATGACTTCAAACCCTGCCTCCATCTTTACATGGCGATCTCTTCTTGTATCTTCACATATTTTTATAAGGACACTGATGATTTTTTTATTTAGCGATCCCCCCTACATCAACACACACACTCCAGTATGACTTCATTTTAACTAACTACCTCTAGTAAAAATCTATTTCCATATAAGGTCACATTCAGAAGTACTAGAGGTTAGGAGTTCAATATACCTTTTTGTGGGACACAATTCAAGCCCTAACAACAGGAAAACAGGAAAAGTCCTTCTTTTTAAGTGTAAGGTTTCATTCTTGATTTTGGTAGATATTTAGCATTAAAATCAGTTAAACCAGGTGCCTGGATGGCTCAGTCAATTAAACATCTGACTTCAGCTCAGGTCATGATCTCACAGTTTGTGAGTTTGAGCCCTGCATTGGGCTCTGTGCTGACAGCTTAGAGCCTGGAGCCTGCTTCATATTCTATGTCTCCCTCTCTCTCTGCCCCTCCCTTACTTGTGCTCTCTCTCTCTCTCCCTCAAAAATAAATTTTAAAAAACATTAAAAAATTAAAAAAAATAAAACCAGTTAAACCATTGAAACATGCATCTATATATGCTACACTTCATTTCTGAATAGTACACACAGTTTTAATCCTTAGCACTTATTATTCTGTGTTGAGATTTATTATCTAAATAACAATTTCTTTAGAAAAAGAGATTGGGAAGGCATCACACTAGTTAAGAAACCAGTAGCATAAAACTGTATTACCTTTCCTCAAACTCCTAATTCAGAACAGCTTATAGTATTTTTGTCCAACAAATTATTGCATAAATAACCTTTTGGTGATGTAAATTGTTAAAGTAGGCATACAAGACATGCAAAATCATGGTAGGAAAAGCTGTCAGTGAGTATGGTTCGCATTTCTTTTTGTTTATTCCATTTTGTTTTGTTTTCTTCTCTAGCCGAAAGTCTTCACGGAGACAAAATTGTTTTTCTTAAGCGAAAGATTAGCACTCTTTCTCACACTGACTTCCTGCTCTATCTTGAATAGAAAGCAATGCAGGAGTGTCTAAATAGGAATCAAGGGGTGCCTGGGTGGCGCAGTCGGTTAAGCGTCCGACTTCAGCCAGGTCACGATCTCGCGGTCCGGGAGTTCGAGCCCCGCGTCAGGCTCTGGGCTGATGGCTCAGAGCCTGGAGCCTGTTTCCGATTCTGTGTCTCCCTCTCTCTCTGTCCCTCCCCCGTTCATGCTCTGTCTCTCTCTCTGTCCCAAAAATAAATAAAAACGTTGGAAAAAAAAATTAAAAAAAAAAATAAATAGGAATCAAAAGTTCTTGGGGAGACATGCAGAAGAAACGAGAACAACTGGATATTATTCGCTTCTCAGGGACATCTGCTTGTTCATTGAACTACAAAAGCTGAAGCACCTGGGCAAATCTGCTTAGACCAGCAGGGATGTGAAGAGTAATAGAAAAATGCATTTCCGTGTCAGCTGAGAGAGCTTGGAACTATCATATGCTATGGATGGAATGTGATCAAGGGAAATTCAAAAGAGAGACTATTTCAAGCCCTTATAGCGTAAAAATAAAATGTAGAAAAGAGATGACAGGTCTGTCCTTTCAGGCAGGAAGTATCTGTTTTGGAAAAATAAAATTTGCCTATGCAGATTTAGAGACCTCAAATATGCCTCTCCAGAGTACTCTGCAAGGATCCTTGTCCAGTGAGCCTCTAGAAATGAAGGATTGCTAAGGGATGCCTTTCCTGGTGGGAGTGGGAGTGTATGATGGTCTGGGTTGCCTCCAGAACAGATAGTGTGGAAGAGACAAATATAGACCACTCGAGAAAACAAACAAAAGACCTTTTAAGTACAGCTTTCTTAATTCAGTCCTTAATTCAGAAATAGATGAATCCATAGGTAAGAAGTGTTGAAATTGAAGTACTAAGTCTCCACCGTGTTCCCACCCTTGCTAGGAATGGAATCCCCCAGCATCAACTTGAGCACTTAAGGTAATACTCACTAGCAACCTGTGGTCAGGCCGACTATTCATTAGTCATCAAATTCAGAGAGCCCTGTTGTTGGACAGCAGGGGAGCAGTTTAGATATTCTAGCTGCAAATGCACTAATTTGCAAGAATTGGAATGCAGTTAAACTCCACCAAGATTTAGAAGCCCTGGAAGGATTTATTTCCTACAATAGTTGCCACAAATTTGACACTTATAGAAAAGTAGCTTTAATGATCACACATATTTATTTTTTTGTGATAGAGGGTAGAGGGCAGGTTGGGAATAGGGAAAAGTAAATCCATCTAGGTAATTAAAATCAATGAGCTTTGTTAGAATGTGTTATTATTAAATGCTATAAATGCGGTCTTGGGCTTATACCGATGATAAATGTCTGTGTTTTATCAGTAAATTCCTTTGTGATAGTTTAGTGCATGCAAGCCTTATATAACCATTGACAATGTTAGGAGGGGTTTTGTTTGTTTGTTTGTTTTAGTTACAGACATAAAACTGTGATCTGTAATCTGCCATTAGCTTTCATTTCAAACTAAAGATATATTTGAAGGAGCAAAGTGTTTTGGTGTGTTCGCAAACTTCAAGAGCTGTTCTCTTAAATTGCTGGGCCTGTGTCCCACCCCCACCTTCTTTCAGTTTAACTCTTTGCACTTTTATCTCACCACATTTTACATGTTTGGAAAGATCCAAAGGTTTTCATAGGGACTCAGAGCTAAAAATTTTTATCTAGCCTTGTTTTTTTGTTTGTTTGTTTGTGTTTTTGTTTTGTTTTGGTTTGGTTTTGGGGGTTTTATTTTTTTGTTTTTTTGTTGTTATTTTTCTGCTTAGGAGAGGTTGTTGGTGGTTTGTTTGTCTTAATTCTGGTGATTTGCTGATTTCTAAAATAATGGCCTTTTCAATTCCATAAACAAGCATTATTACTTTAAAATCTTATATCACTTCATTTCTATCAGGCACCTTCTTTGATACTTTTGTAATCTGTTTATGCTAATGCCTAGATAGAACCTCAATAGGCAAATCGAATTTACTTTTCATGGGTGACCTCTTTAAAGTAGTGTTGCCAGATTAAAGGCCGGATGCCCAGTTAAACTTGAATTTTAGATAAATAACAAATAGGTTTTTTTTTTTCTTAGTAAGGGGAAAAATATTTTCATGGAACGTTAGCTATATTAAAAAGTGTTTTTTGTTCATCTCAAATTCAATTTCACAAGTCATTCTGTTTATTTATATATTATTTTCAACTGGCAACACTAATTTAAAGGAAAAAAGTATTGGAAATTAGTTTTAAAATGTTATACATCAAATCATCTTTAAAAATGTCTGTAACAACAACAACAAAAAATGTGTGTAAGTGACCCAGTTATTTTTTTAATGGTTGAGGGATGGAGTAAAAATAAATTTAGGATCTTGTTAATGTACACTCATTAATTCATTTCACACATGTTCACTGGGTACCAAAAATGTCAGGCCCTCAAGGAGGAGCAAAACAAATATAATCCTTGCCTTCCTGGAATTTATAACTTAATGGAAAAGAACATTAATCCCATAATCTCACAAATACAGAATAACCTGTAAGGAAGGAAACTGTTCATACAATGGGGGGTCTAACTAATGTGTTGAAGAGGGAGCTTCAGGTAAAATTTCCCCGAAGAAATAAAATTTGGGCTAAAACCAAAGGCTAACTGGGACTAAATTGGGCAAATGGCAGGTTAAAGAAAGGAAGTGGATTTCTTGGTAGAAAGGAATTGAAAGCAAGCATCTGTGGTTGAAATCCAATGAGCAGTTAGTGTTACTAAAAAGGCTGCAGAGGAGGTCTGTAAAAAGATAGAGTGGGACACGGTAGGCATTTTGATCCATATTTTAGAAACCAATGAGAAGACTTTGCAAGGCTTCAAGAAAATAATAAAATTTCCATTTGAAAAGATGAATCTAGCTGTTTGAAGGAGAGTAGAGCTGACTGGAAGGTTTATAAAGCATTTCCTGGGTGGTCAGTAAATTCCTCCAGCCAAATGATCATGGTACTTTACAAAATAGATTGGTTAATTCTTCTGGAAAATGTCACGTAGTACATGTTTTAGGATTTACCTCCATACATTATCTGTTGCAAGTATGCAAAGGTTGGCTTCTACTTTTAGACAAGTCATAGGTGATATGCAATTGAAGTGTGGCTGTGCTCCAATAAAACTTTTTTTTTGATACTAAAATTTGAATTTCGTAGTATTTTCATATAGTAGTTTTTAATTTGTTGTTGTTGTTGTTAACCATTTTAAGATGTAACTTGCAGGCTATACAAAAATAGCCCTCATTCATGTTCTAGTTGTGTGAAGTGTATTTAGGGAGGATTGGATGGTCTTCAGAACTATTCTGGAAAGAAAATTAAAATAAATGTTGATGGCTTAAGTGTGGGTGTTAAAGAAGATATAAGTGTTTAAAAAGTCTCTCATGTTTCTGCTCTGTGTGGTAGCACCATTCCCGGAAACAGACAAAGGAGTTTGAAGAGAGAAATCATGAATTAAATTTTGGGTTTGGTTCTAAAACATCCATATGGAGATATTGAATACCATCAGAAAATATTTCCGCTAGAACTAAAACATTGATAATTACCAGGTTGCCACTCGATTGAAGGCTTCAGGGACTGACTTATTTTCTTTTTCTTTTCTTCTCACTTCTCTTCTCTTCTCTTCTCTTCTCTTCTCTTCTCTTCTCTCTCCTCTCCTCTCCTCTTCTATTCTATTCTGTTCTCTTTTCTACTCTTCCCTTCCCCTTCCCCTTTCCCTCCCCCTTCCCCTTTCCCTTTCCCCATCCCTTTCCTTTCCCTTTCCCTTTCCCTTTCCCTTCCCTTCCCTTCCCTTCCCTTCCCTTCCCTTCCCTTCCCTTCCCTTCCCTTCCCTTCCCTTCCTTTCTCTTAATGGAGATATAATTGACATACAACATTGTTTTAGTTCAGTTGTACAGCATAGTGGTTCAATATTCATATATATTGCAAAATGATCTAAGTATGCTTAATATCTGTCACCATATATAAAGATTTTTTTTTCTTGTGATGAGAACTTTTAAGAACTACTCTCTTAGCAATTTTCAAATGTGCAGTATAGGGTTATTAACCACAGTCACTATGCTGTGCATCACGTCTCCATGACTTACCTATTTTATAATTGAAGTTTGTATATTTTGACCATTTCACCCATTTTGCACCCCGCCCCCCCAACCTCTGGCAACCACCAGTGAATGTGTTCTTTGTGTCTATGTATCTGTGAGGTGTTTTTGTTTATTTTTGTTTTTAAGATTCTACGTATAAGTGAGATTGTACAGTATTTGTCTTTCTGAGTCAGACTGATTTCACTTAAGCATAATGCCCTCTAGGTCCATCATGTTTCACAAATGGATATATACATATGGATATGACTACATGTATACATATATACATACCTTTCAGAGGCTCTGTGGGTAAGGTAGTGCATATTGGAAAGAAAATCATTTCAGGGCCAGAATACTCGTTCTACCTTATGCTAGTTGATATGGCCTTGAGCAATCAGTTTCTCTAAGCTTTGATTTACCAATTTGTAAAATGAAATAATGACATTAAAAAATAATAATTCACTTAATGTGTTTACTGAAATTACGTAAGGCGATAATGCTTTTAATTCCTGGTGCTGGTGTTGGGAGAAAGACTCTTGCTTTTCAGCTTAGGTCCATGAGGTCAGGGGTCTGCAAACTGACTGACAGCAGATCAACAGGAGAAAAATTTTGATTCAGACAAATGTGGGAGTACTCAATAGTGAGGAATTTACAGAATAGCCAGATGTAAGGGTGTGCATATGCCAGCATACCCAGGGGTAGGGATTTATAAACAAGCTTGATGAAAATGACATTTGGGGGTTTGGTGGAAAAGTCTAGAAGGTTATATTGGACTTTTTTATCCTGAAGCTAATGCGCAGTCTCCTTTTTGGCTGGAAGCTTCTCCAGGGGGAGCATATGGCAGCTGAACTCTTATCTCCCAGTGCTAAGAGTCAGTCTTCTCTCAAGTAGGAAACTCCCTTGGTGGGTGGTTAATGACAGCTGTATTTTCAGGAGACTCTGCTTCAGTTTAGATAATTTTTTTCCCTGCAGCTGTGGTTTATTCAGATGTTTTCGGTTTAAGATAATCTCCGTACCATTCTGATGGGTTGTTGGTCCGTTCAGTGGCTTTAATAGGCCTTTGTCTAAATAGATGTCCCATACTTATAATTAGACTGGAAAGGATTGTCCTATCTTCTTAGAATGATTCATTGCTTTGTGTAACACCTGAGATTCAGCAGACAAGTTAGGTGTGGAAAGTTATTAAAGCCTTCCTGGCTACATGTAAACTACTCACATAAGCAGTAGGAAAATTCATAGTGAATTGTGACTCACTTGCTCATTTTTGTGCTAATATGATGACGCTCTCATGGTATAGCACAGACTCCATTAAAATGCCTTCAGTGAATTATCCCAGACAACCCAAAGACATAGAAGTATGAATAGAAGCTCTAGACCAAATATTGGACAATGTATTTCATTGGAGAGGAGAGAAAAGTTTTATCTAACAAAATCCAAGGAAATTACAAGGACTAGAAAAATCCAAGGGAGTTGCAAGGACTAGAAAAATACTTTTGAGTAGGGAAAATTATTATTATTTTCTCTTCTGTCTCTTTTTAAAGGATAATTCAATATAAAACACTCAGATAACAGAACAGTCCAGGTATGATAACCAAATAAAAGTACAAACAAGGTGGTTTTTTGTTGTGGTTGAGTTTGAAAAGAAATATATATTATAGTAAATTTACTCACCCACCTATGAATCTTTAGAAAGAAAGAGTTTGAAGAAACCTGGCAAGTCTTGTAGGATATACAATTTATTTTGTGTGGGGATTTCTGCCCAGGGTTCTTCCTCCTTCATTGAAACCTGAGCAGTTTCTTGACTATAATTTCATTGCTTGTTATTGATTCTGTGCATACACTATAGTCTGGAGCTCAGAGAATCCTTGGGTACTATATGATCATGTTTCCATGTGGTTATATACATTAAAAAGTATAAGCAGAAAATCTGTGCTGATTGAATGGTGATTAACTAAAAAGTGATTGTTGATTAACCAAAGTGAAATGTTGATCATTCAACATTCAACAAGTGTCCATTTGCTAAGGACATGGCTAGTGTATTCCTTTGTATCTGTATCCTTAATATCTATATCCTTGTGAGTATCCTTGGAGTATAGTATCCCTTTCCCTGCCCCCACTCCCTCACCTTCCACCCAATAAGTGATGGCTGGTTTCTAAAACACACACTGAGAATCATCTCCACTTTAAAAATAGTAATAACTCACTAAGGTTAATAACTGAGCTCTTGATAGTTTTCTTAGATGAGTAATAAAACAAAAAAGACATTCAGCATGAGAAATTAAAGGTGTGAAGATGCCAAGAGACATTTTCTTCATTTTACTATGGGATTATCAGGAAGAGATGGGTCTCACCCTTCCAGAATAGCAATAGTAATTTTCTGTGGTTCTGTGGGACATGTTATGCTTAGCAACGTAACTGTGTGTAATAAACTCTGTGGTTGAAATATTACCTCTAGGTTCCAGAAATTTATTCTGTTTATCCTCTCAAAGGGATTCTGTGCTCATGTTAACTCTTAGACTGCTAAGATTTACCTGCATTTGAAAACTCTACTATATTGCTTGTGATTTTTTTATGTAAATATTTGACTAATGAGCTTCAGAATTTTGTAACAGTCTTTAGTAGAAATGAAAAATGGGTTTTTGAATGATAATACAGTTTTATGGAAACTTAAGGTTTTTTTTTTCCATCTAGGAATATTAACTTATTAAATTAAAGGAGAAAAATTACATCTTATACATAGGATGATGTTTTTAGTGTCACCTCTCTCTCTCTTCATTGTAAATATTTTCTTAGAGTATTTGTGATACATGTACCAAGTGTTTGACTATTAAACAGATTCTAGTTGTCTTTAAAGGGTATAGCTTATAGTATACAAGTGCCTTTATTCTTTGTGTTTCATCCATACCAAATTTCCATCATCATTTTCCTTTTTTTTTTTATTGCAATTCTGGAGTCTAATACATTTTATTCTTTGTCATTAAAAAAAGAAGAAGAAAGCCAAAATTAACCATCTAAGAGCACGTATACAATTTATTATTTATTCATGTGTTCATGTCAATGTGTATGTATAATATAGACACTTCATAGGTGCCTGCATATTTGAAAACTTTGTGTATATAATGACTGGCTTTGGGATTCTGAAGTGAGAGTTTGTCCCTGGCATGAAATTGCAACAAACCCACAAACAAAAACCTTGAGCATTGAATCTGCTCATCTCTAGCCACTAGCTATATGAAATTCCAGGGATTGTTTGCCCATTAGCTGACACTTCTCTGGCTATACTATGTTGAATGTTATTCTTTACTGAATATACTAATGTTCAAAACAGGGACTGCATCAAAATACTAGACAACATGACCACCCAAGATACAGACGCCATGTTTATTTACTCCATGTTACGCACTCCTGTGCATACTTCCATGTTTGTGTGTGCGTGGTAATGCTTTTTTCCATTGATTTTTTGTCCTGCATCTTTTGTGATAATCTTAAAACATTTGCCTACCTACATTTTAAATGTGAAGATACTTCTTTCTTTCCCGAATTGATTACTTAACACTACAAAAGGTTTTCAGTGCAGACTTCGAGATATCAAAGTTAGGCATTTATCTTATAGTTAACAGTATTGATAGGTATGAATATATGTCAGAACAACCGTAAAGTCACCTTACATTAGTTTATTAATTCAAAAACTATGTATTTAGAACCTACAGGATGTTAAAATTTTATCTGGCATTGGCATCTGGCTCCAAATACCAAACCACTGGTGATACTATCACAGAAAATATATAGGCATCTTCTTGTTCATTCAGGGAAAGTAGAATAGTGTTGTCTGAGGTTGGCCTTGCATATAGCTATGGCAGAGCTGGGACCAGATTGAGGCAAGTGCAGTACCTAGGATGCAGTGTTATGGAGGCATTTGAGTAAACACGTGCCAACCTTGTTCTTGGACAGGAGTGGACGCCATCTTAAAAGTCAGGTGCCTAGCATGAAAAATTTAAGGAAAGTCTCCCTCTGAAGGTCATGCAGGTGCTATGCAGGACCCTAGGATGAGTGTCTGTTTAAATTTTGCACACTAGTTGCCTCAATTTCTTTGCTCTAGTTTAATCCTGGAGTGTAGCAGGTTTCACAGAATGTGTTCCAAGGGAAATGCTGCCCTACCATGAGTCACTGAGCAGATGCAGTCTAAGTGTTCTGGGAAATGAATGAGAGTCCCTTGAAAACAAAGCAAAGCAAACAAACAAAAAGATAGTCAAGTAAAACCTCAAGTGATTCTAGTAGTAGGTTTGTGGATATAGGCCATAACCAGGCAGGTTGCATGCTTTCTTGAAAGTGTGGGACTTTTTCTCATACCTTTCTAGGATAACTATGAATTCCTTATAGATCAGAAGAAGAAACTTTGCCAGAAGGCACAGGGGGCCAAAGCAGAGATCAGTGCTTCAAGAATGACTCACACAAGACAGTCAGTTCTACAAGGCCACAGAGAAGCTGCAGGTTTATCACTATTGGATCCCATAGAGTTATACTCACCTGTGAAAAATAATGGGACAATTTGAAATACAAATTAAGGTTTGTTGGAATCTTGATATTGATTCCTTGCTAAAGGATGCTAGACTATTCACTGGGGGGACTGACTTGGGTTTCTATGATTGCCTGAAGCCAGATGAAGTATGAGATTGTCTGGTTATCAAATAGAGTTTTCTTTCCCAAGAGTGACATTCTTACAAGTAGTTTGTCCCTGACCTTCTTATGTAGATGAAAAGATGAACATCTGTGACTAATACATTGAAGTTCAGTGTTAGATGACAATAGTATTTGAGAAAGGTCATCCGCACGTTATAAAACTATTAATAAATGACATCTAATGAATGAACTCAGGCATTTGCAAAACCACCTAAAAATCTGTGTTTAAACCTATTGCTGATGCAGCTAGAGGGATGCAAATCAGATTACAAAGACTATGCTAGTCCTCTGAAAGCTGGAATGCTCCCAAGTGCTCCCAATTTGTGATGTGTCCAAAGTAATGGTTGTCATAACAGAATGGTGATGATCTGAATAAAGTACCACAAAGAGAGCCAAAATTTAAAATGGTTGGTGCATATCTAGGAAATAGTAAGGGCTTGGTGGATCTGGATAATTGGTTTGCCATCTTAGATAGTTCTAACCTCTTATATAGAAGCAGATTCTCATAACACATCACTCAGAAAACTGAGTTCAGAGTTTTGGTACATCTCACATAACAATGGAGTCTCTTTACTAGTGTGAATGAGTCCAATCACCTTTCAGTACACTGAGGTACAGTATGTGTGTGCATGCAGAAATAAAGTTCCTGAAGTTGAGCTACAAGATACTGAGCCCCTTTCTTCATTACCACCCTCTTTCTCATTTTGCTTCTGTTGATGCAGGTTTTTCATTGTATTCTTCCACCATTGGGTACCCTGCGGCTTGATAATTTACAATTGTATCCTTCCACCATTGGGTATCCTTCCATGGGTACCCTGAGGCTTGATAATTTACAGGTTGGGTATATTGGGCTGAACAATGGACTCATTCCAGTTGAGTTGTTACGGAAGTCTGTGGTTTAGAGCAAGGGTCAGCAAACAATGACCAGTGCCAAGTCCAGGCCACTGCTGTTTTTTGTATGGCCTGTGAGCTATGAATGATTATGTATTTTAAAGTGGTTGAATAAAAATTCAAAAAAGAATATTATTTTGGGACACATGCAAATTCAATGAAAGTCAAGTATCAGTTTCCATAAATAATTTTATTGGAACACAGCCACACTCATTCATTTCTGACTTTTTTTGCTACAACAGCAAAGCTGAGCAGATAGAGTTAATAACAGAGACTATGACCCCCACCATATTTTTTATTTTATTTTATTTTATTTTATTTTATTTTATTTTATTTTATTTTATTTCTTAAAATTTATGTATGTATGCATGTATTTATTTATTTGTTAAGTAATTAATTTCTTTATTTTGAGAGAGAGAGAGAAACAGGGAAGCAGCAGAGAAAGAGAAACAGAATCCCAAGGCTCCTTGCGGTCAGTGCAGAGCTCAATGGGTCAGGTGTCCCTGACCCCTAAATTCTAAAACACATGCTGTCTATGCCACAAGAGGAAAAGCGTGTGGATCTCAGCCTTGGATAGTCTAGGGAAATGGACTGGGAATATTCAGAAAAGTCGTGGTGTATTTACAGCTGTGGTGTGTTTCAGCCAGCACGGGGCTGGGTTGAAGTTGTGTTGTAGCAATGTGTCCTACAAGAAGAGCAGATATCATGAGGAAAGTAAAGGATAAAAAGAGGTGATAATGATTTTTCAACTCCACAGTGATGAGGATAAAACTAAATCAAGAATTGGGCTTATAAATTCAAATGTATTTTACAGCTCTTAACAATGTTTTATGTTCCAAGTATGAAGCTTGGCAGTTTCACATGCCTGATCTCATTTATGAGAAAACTATTGCTAATACAAAGAAATTCACAAAAGTCATCTCAAGACATAATCACGTACTTTTCTAAATGATTATGTAACTGTTTTCATGGTTGTGTCTTCTCCGTAACTACTTTTTTAGGTACTACAGGATAAAACCTACATTTTAGAATGTATTTAACCTCTCTGAGTCTCTCTCTTCTCTTTGTCTTTCTGTCTCTGTCTTCTCTTAATCTGGTGCAGATAATATAGCATGCTATTTAAAAACATAGACATTGGAATCAAATGTTCTTGGGTTTCAATCCACACTTTACTCACACTAGGTGTGTAAAATCAGACAATTTGCTTAACAACTGTATTTTCATTTGTAGTATTTACCTGCTAGAACTTTTTGAAATTTCAGTAAGATGATAGTGTACTCATCATATACATAGCATAGATAATACAGGCAAACCAAGCTTCTTAGGTTGAGTCTTCTTTTTTTTTTTTCTTATTTTTTGTAATACTTATTTTTGAGAGAAAGGGAGAGAGAGCGCGAATGGGGGAGGGACAAAGAGAGGGGGAGACACAGAATCTAAAGTAGGCTCCAGGCTCCCAGCTGGGGCCGGAACTCACTGACCCTGAGATCACGACCTGAGCCAAAGTCAGATGCTTAACCAACTGATCCACCCAGGTGCCCCTCTCCCTCTGGCCCTCTCCCTCTCTAAACAAACAAACAAACATTTAAAAATTTTTAAAAATCTAAAAAAATAAAAATAAAAATCTGCCAGATTTATGCAGAGTCAATTTCTACATGATGAGGAAGCTCTCAAACAGAAAAAAAAAAAGTCACAAGTCAATGTTAAGAGTTACTAAAAGAAGCCTTAAGTTTCTTTTTCACTCTGAGTGTGGTGGTAAGGTTCTTGCACAAATACTACATTTTAACTATCTTTCTATGCCACGTAGAGTTGGTAGGCAGGAAGGAAATAAGTAATGGAACCTCATTATAAAGCTGAAAAGTATCAGTCTCTTGGACAACAGATGATCTCATTGTGCATAAAATATAACTGTCAGTAGCAAATTTATAAAGGTAGGTAGCTCAAAATTATAGAATAATTGTTTCCATAGACTTAACACAAGAATAACATACTATGCTCACATACAATGCATACTAAAGTTTACTAAAGAATAAATTTTTATTCTCCTGGAATGGAAACATGCAATTCTCTTTCAGTAGAGGAAAATAGTGAAGGCGTGGAGGCAGATCTTGCTGGTTACTTGTAGTTCAGGTGAAAACTGTTATCATTGGATTTGCATTAAATGCAGTTCCTTCCTCTTAAGATAGAATGATTGGCAGGGATTAAGGCTTTATTACTAAAGACTTCTGAGCTTCTTTTTTCATGAATAATATCTACTCTGTTATTTATTAATGGTGTTTTTGACAGCTGACAGTTCAAGAAGTGTATGTACTACTGTGTTAACTATTAAAGTTCTCTGTTTAGATCAAGCAGAGGTGACACTTTTCCCATTGACCCAACCAGTTATGTTAAAATCATGGATGAGAAATAAATTTATTGTAATACAGTCATAATTAAAACAAGATATGGTTATAATTTTAGATTTTTTTTTAATTTGGGAAGGAAAGGGAAGTATTAGAGGAAAAATTTGCAAACCATCAAGGTATATTTAATTATACCTTTGTCAGTATTATTCCATCTAGTAATTTATTTATTTGTGCATTAATGATGAAACAACTAAATACAAGTGATACTACCTCTGGGTTTCACTTTAATTTCATTGAACTTAAGTAATTCTATGCAAATGTCTTATCTATGTATCTCTGTATCTTTATATCTATCAATTAATTGGCTTATTTTTAGTTATTAAAAAAAGCCTTGCCCTGTATTATTACTTATTAGTATTATATATTTATTGTAGAGGCTTCCTAGCATATAAAAAAATTACAGTCCTTAAAAATAATAGTATTCATAACATACTTGAAAGCCAATACAAAGAGCACCAAGGGAATTACTTCTCTCCAGAACAGCGCTACCTCCTGGTGAAAAGAGGGAACTGAAAAAAATGCATGTTTTGATTGTGATATATCAGAGAAATTATAAGGGGCAGCAGCCCTCACTCTAGGGAGACAATTCACAGTGGGGTTTTATCCAAAGGAAAGAGAAAGGGTCATCTCCTCTGGCTTGCTCTTGTCTGGGCCTGCTCTTCACATTGTCATTTTCTCCTGGGAATGATTATACCAACCTTGATACCAAAGAAGATTAAAAAAAAAAAAAAATTTGGACTACAAAATCCAAAACAGATTATGAATCCTTTCTTCAATACTATGAGGCCAATTGTGCATTCTATCTGTTATCTAGATATTTTATTTATATATTTAAAAAAAATTTTAACGTTAATTTATTTTTGAGAGACAGAGACAGAGCATGAACAGGGGAGGGGCAGAGAGAGAGACAAAGTCCAAAGCAGGCCACAGACTCCAAGCCGTCAGCACAGAGCTCAATGCAGGGCTCAAATCCACGAACCATGAGATCATGACCTGAGTCGAAGTCAGATGCTTAACTGACTGAGCCACCCAGGCACCCCTGTTGTTTAGGTATTTTTAAAAGAAAAATATTAAAAGCCTTGAAATTTGGGTTGGAATCAAGTAAAAAAAATAGGTTGGGGTAACTAGAATAAATTCTGTGAAAGAAAGGAATTTAGGGATTCTTCTTAGGCAATAGGTATGGTTTTTAAAAATACATATAATGTCAGTGTCACCAATTTATATTTAATTAAGGATATGTTGACTTTCTGGAGCCTTCAATAATTGTGTTCAAGAGAAAATATTGTCATTTAAACCTCTCTATTGATTACTGCTGCATTCAGTATAATCCACTATGCTTCCTTAGGTTTCTCTGCATTTATTTTCTGGAATTTCTCTGTTTGGCCTTATTCTCAATTTACTCTGTTATCTTCAGTTGCTCTTATAGATTTTACTCTATTAGTTTAAACATACTTTGCTGTCAGTTTACTAATATAGTAATGGGGATGTGCTGACTGAATTACTGTACCGACTTAGTAACTTTGAACTTTGTTGTTGGCATGTATAGAATCCTTTACTTTAATCCGGAAATAATTTAGTAACAGTATTTGACTCAGCAGCTTCTTGTTTTCTTGTTTTAAATTTGCATTTCTCTATAAAAGAATATTTCAAACATTTCTTTGAAACAAGCTTTGCTTTCAGTGTGGTATGGTATATGAATGAAGCTAAAACTGGTTTCTTAGGGCCTGTTGTCATTGAGTAGATGTATTTATTTATTTATTATTTTTTTTTTTTAACGTTTTTATTTATTTTTGAGACAGAGAGAGACAGAGCATGAACGGGGGAGGGACAGAGAGAGAGGGAGACACAGAATCAGAAGCAGGCTCCAGGCTCTGAGCCATCAGCCCAGAGCCCGACGCGGGGCTCAAACTCACGGACCGTGAGATCATGACCTGAGCCGAAGTCGGATGCTCAACCGACCGAGCCACCCAGGCGCCCCGAGTAGATGTATTTAAACTCCACTCAGTTCCCAATGACAATAAGATACATTTCTTCTTTCTCATTTTTGTTTTCCTTTCTGTCACATCAAGCAGCTGTCATATAAATAATTAAGAGCAGAACATTAAAAGGGTACACTTTTTTTATTGTAAAAGATTACACTTTTTTTTTTAATGTTTATTTATTTTTGAGAGAGACAGAGACAGAGTGCAGGTGGCTTAGGGGCAGAGAGAGAGGGAGACACAGAATCTGAAGAAGGCTCCAAGCTGTCAGCACAGAGCCAGACATGGGACTCAAACCTATGAGCTGTGAGATCGTGACCTGAGCCTAAGTCGGACGCTCAATCGACTGAGCCACCCAGGTGCCCCTAAAAGATCACACTTTTAACCTAGAACTTCACCATATTGCTTTCCAGATGATGGTGCTGATATAACTTCCTCTCTTCACACATGATTTCACTTATGATGACTAGTAATTTTTTATTTAATCCTTTAGTCTAGACTTTTTTACTGTGAATCTGTCTAAAAACTAGTAACACCTTAGGGTTCAAGCTAAGCTAATTGAAATGAAGAGTCGTCAGATGTTAAATGGCCTCCATTGTATGCAAAATGTAGGTTCTCAGTTGTCTTCTTTTCTTCAGGACGACACCTTTATATGTGAGCTATCCCACACATTTGTCTACAAACTTGATACACACTGTACTATAACCACATACTTTTCCTAAAAGTGGTCACTGCTCACACTCACCCCTCAGCACACATAGGACTAATTGCACAGAGGTGCTCTGTAGGAGCTAAAAGCCTTTTATTTTTTTTTTTTTTTAAATTTTTTTTTTCAACGTTTATTTATTTTTGGGACAGAGAGAGACAGAGCATGAACGGGGGAGGGGCAGAGAGAGAGGGAGACACAGAATCGGAAACAGGCTCCAGGCTCTGAGCCATCAGCCCAGAGCCCGACGCGGGGCTCGAACCCACGGACCGCGAGATCGTGACCTGGCTGAAGTCGGATGCTTAACCGACTGCGCCACCCAGGCGCCCCAGGAGCTAAAAGCCTTTTAAGTGCGCCATGAAAATGGCTATTATTAGAGTACTTCCAACTAGTAAAGAGGAAAGAAAGCCTGGCAAGCCAATTCAGACTAAGAAATTCCTGTCTCAGGGAGCCTGGGTGGCTCAGTTGGTTGTGCATCTGACTCTTGATTTTGGCTCAGGTCATGATCTCATGGTTCATGAGTTTGAGCCCTGTGTCAGGCTCTGTGTTGATTGCCTTCTTGGGATTCTGTATCCCTCTCTCTCTGTCCCTCCCTTGCTTGCTCTCTATCTCTTTCAAAATAAATAAAAATAAACTTAGAAAAAAAAGAAAAAAAAATTCCTGTCTCAAATAGACCATCTTTGTCTCTAAAGACCTTAATTAAGGCTCTTAGACTTCCATTTTGAAGGATGTAGGGACAGTCCAGGAAATATTCTCTTGGAGATACAGCTATTGGAGATATCGCTACTGATACCAGATCCTGTCACAGATACTGCTACAGAAAACAAACCAGCATTACACTAGACATTATCTAACTTTTATAAAGTTTGTATGCACAAATTCAATTCCTTCTGAGTTTGCATTAAGGTTAAAATATCACAAGCAATGAAGGGTTCATGAAGAAGTCCAGGTGTGTGGTTCCTGTAGGCCATTCTAAAGTCACTTTTCCATAAAGCCCAAGATGTCCAACACTTAACTTGCCTTAATCTGACTGAATTCTAATTACCTGCACATTTTATGTACCTCTAAATGACACTCCCCATGAGACAGTAAGCCCATTGAGGGTACAGCCTCAGTGTTAGCACAGTGCTGGGGTTAGAGCTGAAGAGCTGTAAGCACATATTGGCTTTGGCTATCATAATATCCAATGACTATTCACTTGCTAATTTTACCATTTCTAGCATGTAATTAATATGATACTATTTGGTAAATAGTGGTTCCTTCCAAATGTGGTTCCTTCCTGAAAACAATCTTACTGTATCCATGAGAAAGTGTCAGCCCAAATTATTCCCTCATTCTCTTCAAGCAGTAATTCCTAAACCGAATTTGTTCTTTTCCAAATCTAAGGTATTTAGGATAAAAGGTCTTGTTTACTAAAATCATAATTTTATGTAGAGATTTTTTTTAAATTTTGTTTTTAATGTTTATTTGTGTTTTGAGAGAGAAAGACAGAGCACAAGTGGGGGAGGGGCAGAGAGAGAAGGAGACACAGAATCTGAAGCAGGCTCCAGGCTCCGAGCTGTCAGCACAGAGCCTGACACGGGGCCCAAACTCATGAACCATGAGATCATGACCTCAGCTGAAGTCAGCCATTTAACTGACTGAGCCACCCAGGTGCCCCTTTATGTAGTGATTTATGCGCTTGACCAGAGGCTGATTTTCCTACCTATTTTAGAAAATTTAATTATGTCTTAAATCTATATTGTTTTTATTTTTGAAGATAAGGTAAGCTTACATGATTCAAAATTGAAAAGTATGAAAGAATAGACAGAAAAAGTTACTTTGTGAGCCCATCCAGTTGTTCTTTTCAGAGTTCTTGGTTGTTCCTCCTAAAATATTTTGTGTAGATAGATACAAGCAAATACACATATAAAAGGTACATTAGCCTCTCCCCTTTGTTACACAGAAGTTAATATGCTATATGCTATTTTTTTGATCCTTCAAATTTTAGTCGATATATTATGGTGATCCTTCAATATCTATACCAGAGAGGATCCTCCTCCGTTTCTATAGTTAGATAAGCATTGCATTTTATATTGTATGCAAACTGGGTTTTGTTTGTTGAACTTCATTTGTGGAATACAAATCCAATAGGCATTTATATACAAGTCAGTCAGGTCCCCAAAACCACATGAAAAATATGAGAGACCATGGTCCATGGTTAGTGTGTCTGGCCATTGTACCATGTCGTTAAAGTGACTGAAGCTTATTGACTTACTGCAATCGGAGTCAGATATCTGACTTAGTTGGGTATATCCATTTCAAAAGGAAAACCCAGGATTTTTGGTGTCTAATCCTTTGTGTACTTTCCCGTAACCCTTTGCCATTAGGCTGGACTTAAACAATACTTAATAGCAGTGACTAATGGCTGTCGTTCTTCAGCCTGGCAGCAAAACAGAGCAGTTCAGAACTAATCAGAAGATACAATCGGGTATGTGTCAAAAGTGAGGGCTACTTTTTATTTTCTTTCCTCTGATTCTCTGGAGTATTCTCTTTGCAGTAATTTAGGTCATGTCTATACGTACTGGAAGAAAGCTTTATCTGTTGCATTCTTTAAATGGTGATACCAACTAAGTCTAGTTCTTAGCAAAAGGACTAAAAAAAATGAATAAATCTTAGACCTGTTTGTTTGTTTAAAAACATATAAAGACTTACCTGTCTTTTCTCATTTGAGGTTGGAAGGGAAGTAACATTTTTGGAAATTACCATAATCTTATTGCAACGGAATAGTTAAGAATTGTTCTCTACAGTTTGGCAATGCAGCTAATATTTTTTGAGAAATTTCTCTTTGCCAAGTATTGATTTAGGAGCCTTGCATGTATTAAATCATTGAGCCACTATGAAGTAGCTCCCTTTTATTAGCCCCCTTTTATAAGACAGGGAAATGGGGAGCAGAGAATTTAACTGGCTAAGAAAACAGCAGAACTAGGATTCAGTAGAGCCATAATTAAAAGAAAACAAAAGGCGTTTGATGGCTCAGTGAGTTGAACATCCGACTCTTCATTTGGTCTCAGGTCATGATCTTAGGGTCTGAGATCAAGCCCCAGGTGGCCACCCCCCCTCCCCTCCCCCCCCTCCCCTGCCCCTGGGTGTGGAGCTTGTGGATTCTCTCTCCCTCTTCCTCTACCCTTCCCCTACTTGCATAGGCTAGCTCTCTCAAAAACAAAACAAAACAAACAAAAAAAGACTACAAAACAAAACCCCCCCCAAAAAAAAATAAATAAATAAATAAGCAGGACATTTAGCTCCAGCACTCTTACTTTCTACCCCTTAACTTAACTTATGTAGGCTCTCAGATGAGGAAATAAGTTCAAAAAGCTCAATGCCATGTCTCTACTAAGTGGCAAAGCCAGGATTTGGCTCCAGGTCTGACAGCAACTCTATATAGTCTTAGTCACTAGGTAGCTATGGGTAAATATACATGTAGGCATAAACATAGGTGTAGATAAAGATATTTGAGGTAGGTTGTGCATTACTGAGGTGAGTAAATTTCCCCTTGCATTCATTGAAGCAATCATAGATTCTTTGAAATGTTTTATAATTCTGGGTCATGGTTGACTATGCAGTTGTTTCTGCATAGATGCTTGTAAGATCTCTCCTTAAGATCTGTTCAATTATCATTTCTTCTGGGAAGCCTTCTCTGGTCATACCACCCCTGACCCAGCATGTGGAACCAGTCAAGGTTGTCATCTATCCTTGGTGTCACTTCCTCTGCCATTTCCACAGCTTAGCTAGGTACCTGCCAACACTTTCTCATATGTATTTGTTGAAACGTGTATCTTTTTGGTAGTCTACAATACCTTTAAATAAAGTATGGTGACTTGTTTTTTGTATCTAAGGCATGTGGCATGTTGTTTGGACCCTGGTAGGCAATCAATGAAAACATTTTAAAATTGATAACTCCTATCTGTCCTAAATGTCTCTATCTTAATATTTGCTTAACTGTAATGAATTTGAGCTATATACCTTGAAGAAATGTGATACTGTTAAAGTAAAATATGGAATAATATGTCTTTACATTCTCAATTTGGATAAATTTTTAAAATTTATCCTGGGTGGCTCAGTCGGTTGAGCATCTGACTCCGGCTCAGGTCATGATCTCGCAGTCCGGGAGTTCGAGCCCCACGTCAGGGTCTGTGCCAACAGCTTGGAGCCTGGAGCCTGTTTCGGATTCTGTTTCTCCCCATCTCTCTGACCCTCCCCCTTTCATGCTCTCTCTCTCTCTCTGTCACAATAAATAAATAAATAAATAAATAAATAAATAAATGTATGTTAAAAATTTTTTTGAAAAAATTAAATATTTTAAAATAATTTTTATCTTTTGTGAATTAACCCTATTGTGCCTCTAAAATCTGGTACTCTGAAATTCTCCCACTTGACCTTCTTGCTACTTGTTTTCAACACACTCCTTGGCTCTTGTGGAGCCTATTCTTTGCTTCCTTGGAATCTCTCCCTGTTGTACCCATCGTCTCCTTCCTGGCCTTGCTACTCCTGACTCATCTCCTAGATGACAATCTGCTTCAGGCTCCCATTTGCCTTACCAGGTCCCCTGAGAGGGTCTCTATCCTGTGGCAGTTCAGTTGTTAGCTTTCATCCTCGACTTCTCAGCCAGGCAGATCATCTGTCTTTATCTCCTGGGAGAAGCAAAGTTATTTGGATTGCCCTAAAACACTCAGGAAGACTTAATGGATAGTCACTCCTAAAGCACATTTTCTGTTTCAACACTTTTGCTTTGCACCTTTGTGCAATAGGATAATATTAGTAGGCTACTAATATTAAATTTATGAAACAAGAAACATCTATCAAAATAACTGCCATCAGTGAACCACCTAAATTTGAATTTCTTTTCTTATAATCAGCAGCAAGCCAAAAAAAAAAAAAAAAAAAAAAAAAACCTCCTACTTTTTTGTAAGTAATCAAAATAATGCAAATTTTACTTTAGAATCTGAAACACACTAGCAAAGTGAGCTGTTTAAACTTCTCCTTCTTGGGGCGCCTGGGTGGCTCAGTTGGTTAAGCATCTGACTTCAGCTCAGGTCATGATCTTGCGGTCCAGTCCGTGAGTTTGACAGCCTGTGTCATTGCTCTATGCTGACAGCACAGTGCCTAGAGCCTGCCTCGGATTCTGTGTCTCCCTCTGTCTCTCTCTGCCCCTCCCCACCTCGCACTCTGTCCCTCTGTTTCAAAAATATATAAACATTTAAAAAATTAAAAAAAATAAACTTTTCCTTCTTAATTATTTTTTCCCATTGTCAGTATGGCACCATTGATTTGGATGTAGGGATGTCATGGGATGCTGGCCGATTGATGATCTTTCTTCTGTGTCCATCACAGAGGAGGAGAATAGAGTTTGAAGGAAGGTTAAAAGACACAGGACCAAAGTGAAAATGGAAATAAAAGGGTAATAATGGAGATAAATTACATCTGGGGATTTTTTAGAATTCAATAATTGACAGAATTAGTTGTGCTTAATTTTCTTAAAATACTTTGATTTCTTGGATTAAAGTGCCACTCTTTTCTCCTCTTTGTCTCTTTATCTCTCTCTTTTTCTTTTTGAAATCAGAGCGGTGAGTGTTACAGAGATTATCTTCAGTGATAAATCTGTGTGAAGAGAAATGTTTCTCTTATTCTCCCCACTGATTAGTACAATCTCAAATGGCATGTGTGAGAAACCTCCATCTTTTGATGCCATTCCTGCATCCCTACTCCAGCCCCAGACTCAAAGAGAGTCAGATCAGAGTGTTCCTTTTCCTTTTTCCCCTTGAAAAAGAAACTGGCATTTCTCCCCATTTCTTCTTAAAGCAGACATTTAGAATAATCAAGACAGCGTTCTTACATTTTCTGTTTCCATGGAACCTACAGAAGGTCTAACATATCCAGGATGCCCTGTTAGCCCATAAAGCCATTATCAGATTTCCAGTCTCTTGAGCTTAACTTAGATCTTCAGAAATATAATGCAGGGCTGTTTTCAACAGAGAAACTCTGCATGAAGGGCCTTTTAAATGATAGCTTCTAAACTTTCGGTATGCCTTTGATGATTTCACACTCTGACTATTTTTGCATCTTCCTGACATTTGCAGTTCCCTTGAGGCACATATTATAGTACACACACTACCCATGCTTAGATAATCACAAGTTTAGATATTTGTGAATGTTTAGGTTCTGAAGAAGAAAAGTGACTTCGGGCAAGGATACTTGTCAACATGAGCATAGAAAATCTCAGGAAATTCTATTTGCATGTGTCCACAGATGTGAGTGTTCAGTTTTGTTTTTTTTTTTTCACCCCATATGACTTCTTTATTTTTGCTATTGCTATTTTGTTTTGCTTGATAGTCCTTTTGTATTCATGTATGTTCAACTGTTCATGTGAATTCATCATGGAAATTTTCTGATTTGTTGGGGGTGGGGAGATTATATGAGACTTGATACCATTTTGACATGAAATCTAATTTTTTCTAGGGATAAATACAATATGTCCAGGAGATTTCATTTTAACCCCCACCCCTTGGATAATATGCATTAAATGCCCAAGCTAAGTTTGTCCTTGAGGCCTTGCAAATAATTCAAAATTCCTGGTGGAGTCAGGAATTGATATTTTGGGGACATACCAACAAGTGAGCACATATTAAAATAAAGATTGTTTCGTTCTTGATCTTATTTTCTAAACAGAGGAAATGGCAGGCCTGCTGTGAATAGAAAGCTGTGTAAGATAAGATTAAACCTGGAAATGGATATCAAAAAATAATTAAAATTTCAGATGAGACAGAGTAGACATTTCTGACATTCCCATTTTATATTCTGTTATACATCTATGATTATTTTCATTAATCATGACTTGTAGAGTCTCCCTTACTTAATTCTACATTGAACTATATTGAATTTCAAGGTTTATTATTAGGGCAATCAAAATTGGGCTGAAAGTTTTGTGTAGGTCCCTAAAGGTAGGTTTATTCTTTGTGATCCACAAGCTACTGAGTCCAGAACTCTCTTCTACACTTTACCAAGGAGAAGAGGAGATTGAAGAGTGCTACCTATAGGAAATTTAAGATTTGGATTATTTTCTTTCTCTTTGCTTCATCCATGCTTCTTTACAACAGAATAGAGTTTTCATCCATCATATGATCTTTAGTATTTCATAGATGTTTATCACTTCCATTTTAGTGCACTAGCCTAGACAAGCTCAAATAAAATCACTACAAATTCCAAGGCCTCATCCATATATGTTTGGGGAAGGAAAAAATTATATTTAGAACAACTTAACTAAAAGAGTTTTATAAAAAATTCCCAAAGTATTTCTAGGAAGAATTGGCCAGTTGACAAAAGCAAAACACATTCTCCTGAGTGTTTTTACATGCAAAATATTTCCAGAAAAAGAGAATCAGGATTGGTACTACTTTTTCCTATACCTTCTTTATGCATTCATCATAAATATGCATTCATCATAAATGCATGCATTCTTTATGCATTCATCATAAATATATGTGATATTTGGTGGAGATTAGTGCTAAATTATTTACCAGGGTGCTAAAATCTATATATCCGCTGAAACTCTTTAAAGAGGATCTTATTAATGCCAGTCTGAAATATATTAATTAATTTCTCCCAGAAATTAATACTTGCTTCCCAGAGTCTGACTGTGTAATGACTTACACTACAGTTATGAACCCCTAATTCATCTCTTTCCAATCTGTGGAGCTTCCATTATTAATTGTATTCAAATTTATTTTCCAAAAAAAAAAAATGCCTAAGACTGAAAAGTACTCCTTAAGCCCATTTCCCAGATAGATAAACAGATCCTCTATTTGAACAGAAGATAAGTACCTCTCTTCATCTTGTAGAAACAATTGCATGATAGCCTTGTAGTCAACTATTAGAAGATTATACACTGCTTGAACACAAAGACTGTGCCTCATTGGTCTATATGCCTAGTACTTTACCTGAGACACAAGTAATACTCAGTGTCATTTTAATACATACAATAAGAAATTTGCAACATATATTGAATGTTCCTTATAGAGTCTTGAACCATCAATGAAATACAATTAGAATTTGAGTTATGAAAACTTGAAATATTGAGATCTAGAATATGACTTCTAGATTTATGGACATTTCCACTAATGAACAAAATTTTAAGTAGTGTAAACCTTCTTTCTACCCCAAACTTTTCAAAAATTTCCACAATTTCAAAGCTTTTGGGCTCATTACATTGCTGACTCTTTCTAGGAGACAGTTTCCATTCTCTGGTAGGTAGAAACACCTACCATGTTTGGTTAGAATCCAGTTCTGATTTCAAATATAAAATGTGTTTCTTTGTTTTAACATTTGTTAGATCATCTGTAAGTGATTTTTGTAGTATTGCCCTTTTGTTTTAACATTCACAATTATAATCATTTCAGATCTTTTCCATATCAATTGTGGTATCAATTGTGATGTGACCTTTTCAAGGCAGTGCTTGGATCTAGCAAATACATCTGGTGATAACTTTGGAACAGAGTTTAACAATGATAAGCTATGAAGAAACCTAACCATCTACCATGGTATATCTGAGGAAGTTCCTCCTCCAGATACCTTTTACATCTTTTCTTGTGGGAAAATTGGGTTACAAAAGTTTTCACTTCTGTGAGGTCTTTGGAATGAACTCTCAAATGAAATAAGACCCCTCCATTCACAGTCCTATAAGGGGAACTTGCTGTGTTCTCCTGTCTCATGTAACAATGAAGACACTTCACCAAAGGGTTTTGATGATTTACCCAAAACCCTCAATAAAGTGAGTGACAAAAGGGTGCCTGGATGGCTCAGTTGGTGGAGCATAAGACTCTTGATCTTGGGGTTGTGGGTTCGAGTCCCACGCTGGGACTTTCAGATTTTAAAATAAAATCTTAAAAAAAAAAAATGAGGAGTGATAGAGACTTGAGCCTAGAACACAGATCCTAACACTCTGTCCAGAGATTTTCTATCACTTCATTTCTAATCCTAAATCTAAAAGTAAAATCTAACAATAGCAGCGGCAGCAACAACAATACAACAAAGAAAAACAAAAATATGAAATGCTGCTTGTAAAATAAATTTGTAATGACATCTATATTTTATTATTCTAATAGTAATTCTTATCAAGTGTTTTCTAATAGGGAGCGCTATGTACTGTGCTAAGTATTTTACTTGTATTTTATTATTTTATCTTTATAGGAACCCTCAAAAATGACAATTAATATTATCCTTATCTTACAAGTGTGAAAAGTAGAACTTAAAAAAGTTAAATACTTTTCACAAGATTGCACAGCCAGTGGTATCCTAAGTGGAATCAATTCAAATTCTATCTGACTTCAGAGCCTGTTCTCATAATGGACACAGTAGTATACATTTCAGATTACAAACATTTAAGTAATACACCATTATGGCAACATTTAGTTTAGTATTAATTACATCAGGTACATTTCTAGTAGCACTTGAGGGTCATAAAATGTTTAATTAAAACATGTTTTCTTAACTGTTAAAATTTAGTTAATTTTCTCAACTAGATTAATTCTCTTTTTTAACTTCATTTTTCTTTCTTAAATGGGAAACATTTGAAGGTCAAATGTGGAAGTATTTTTGCTTTAATTATGAAAACGAACATAATTTGTCCCACCACTCACCCTTGCCAAGTAGTCAGATGTTTATAGCAAAGTTAGTTATATTCTCTTAATATCTATAAGCTGCCAGCTCAAACTCTGTGTGTAGACATTCATATACTCATACATGTACTTTTCCTATAAAAGTAAAATTTTACTAAAATGTAAATGGATGTGGGGTTCTTTTCTCAATTTATATTGAACAATGAAAATGTTTTTGGATTCCTTCCACTACATCAATATTATGATCCCTTCTCTCCTCCCTCTCTCCCGACCCCAGTCCCCTCCTCCCTTTTCCCCCTCCTTCTCATTCTCCTCCTCTTCTTTCTTTTTCTCACAATTAATGTTAAATTCTAGTTTCTGCTGGAAGGAGTGATGCATCTTGAGTACTTTATTACACTCTTCAATTTGGCCTTTTACCACCATAGTAAATTGACTGTAAATCAGGGAGGAAATTTAATACACCAATAAAATCTATAAAAATTTGTCTTAAAAAGCAGTGTTCTCTAAAAGCAATGTTTAAATGGAAAGAGGATTTAGCATTTGTAAATATAGAACATACACTGAACTCAGATTTGGCTATGGAGATCTTTCCTTATATATATTTAATTTCTTATTTAAAAAATCCCTCCATCCCAGGTATATGCTACCAATCCAGCAGCCTCTAGCTCCATGTGCCTATTTACAGTCAAATTGTTTAAAATTAAATAAAATATAAAATTTAGTTCCTCATTTTCATTAGCCACATTTTAACTGTTCAATAGCTGCTTGTGTTGGTGGCTGTATCTCAGTAGCACAGATATAAAACATTTCTATCACAGCAAGTTCTCTTGGACAGCACTGTCCAATAGAGTTGGAGATTTAACTAATCAAGAAAATCAGAGAGTATTACAGAAATCATTCTAATATCTAGAATATATATATGTGTTTATATAGAATATATATATAACTATATCTCTAACTATATGTATGTATTTCCTTACTCCCCTTTTTCTTTGAATAATTTTAATTTTGACCTAAGCCATTAATATTTTTCTTATTTTTTTTTTTTTATATTTCAACAAGATCACATTGGCTTAGCCACATTATATCCATGTAGGTGTGTGTTTGTGATATCACTTGCAGCTAGTATAGATACTAAATCCAAAGAGGTGCTCCTCCAGGCCATGGAAGGACAAGGTTATACTGTTGCCTTACACTTCATAATGTCAAACACATTCACTCTGAAGGAATGAAAAGAAGATTATAAACTTGTGATTTTACTCGATGGTGTACAATGATCTATATTCAGAACAGGGGAAGTGGGCTCCATCTTGGGGCTGGACCACCTATATGGGAGTAAGAGTTGGTGGGATGATGATGGTAGGAGCCAGGGCCTCAGGCTGGTCTCTGAGCCCCTTCATCCACATCAACAGTATAGCTTTGAGTGCATCCCCAGATTCTCTATGTTACCTAATCTACAGGTAATCTGTAAACTGATTAGCCTCCTCCTTGAAAAACTAAAATCGGTGTAAAAAAAAGTTCGTAAAGTTAAGTACTTTGGTTTTCTTTTTGATCTATGAAAACTATAATCAAAATGTAATAAAAAAAAGAATAAACACTATATTTTAAAGTAATTTGTGATCATTTATATTTTAAAGATATATGGCAATCCAGATTGTCCATTATTCCCACAAGCATCACATTCAGTCTACGCAGTGTCTCAAACATTCTTATTGGGGTGATAGTCCACTGATTCCCCAGCATCCCAACATCTTAGAGCATCTCTCCAGTCTTTATCTCTCATTAGAAGCTCTTTCAACTTTCAGATAAGTAAACACATGCGTCCTCTCCCTTCCCTACACTTTCTGGATTGTTCCAGTACCTTTGCATTCCAAGTCTGCCTTCACTTAGATGCCCTCCTGAGTTCTGAGTCTCATGGTGTCATGTCCATTATGTTCCCCCAAAAAGAATTAGCACCACCTTCCAATATATTTCTCTCGAAGTCCAGGGAGCGCACAGTCTGTGCACTGTGAGGAGAACATTATTTTATCTTATATTAATTAATGTTTTCATACAGCCAGGTGTTGTACTCGTTGAGAAATAAGGGAAGTGCAAGACAAAACATGTTCCTAGCAAATTGCTCATAGCTTCAAGTGTTTGTTCAAATCCGAATTCCACTATAATTCCCTGAATATGTATTATAATATGGTATGTAAATATGAAAACAAAAGGGATTCCTTTTTGTAAGGGAAGAAGTGGATACACCTTAGTATGTTTGGAATACCTCATTTGCTTCCTAAGATCTATTGTCCATATTCTTTCTAATCCCTTGAGACTTATTATTTCAAAAACTTAATTTTAGCCAGCTCATGCATAACAAATTTTTATCTATGGAAGAAATTGCAGTGTGAAATAAGAACTGTCAAAGCAGTGATATTTAAGGAAGCTTTGATGTTAAATTGAAGGTTGGCATTTTCGTTTAGAAGTGTATTCATCTATTCTTTGACTTCATAAATCATATTGAAACTATTGGTGGCTACAATAATGAAGTTACTGTGGATTCTAGAAATGAGGTATTGCTTGTGTGGTCTAATGTGTATCCTTAGTAGACTGTTTTTGATTTGCTAAAACACAACCTATTTGACTCTGTCAGAAGAGCATTAATGTCCTTCATTGTGCAAACTTTGTTTCTGTCACCCTTGACAAATCCTAATAGGGATTAATTTAGTTATGGGTGTCCGAATGAGCTGCAACAATAACCCTGCATTGTGTCATAGATCCAAACTAGTTATGAGCTTTGCTTACCCCGCTTCAGGCAGAAACTTTGCTAAACCTACAGTGGACATGGAATTTGCCTCTTTTTTTCTTTTTCTTTTTTTTAAATTTTTTTTTCTGTCTGTTACTTGTTCTTATTTAGCATAACCTGTCTCTTTCTTGTGTGGCCCAATTTAAAATTATATATTGTGGAGGTATTTGAAATTGCCGTAATAAATATGTGTTCTACACATTTTTAATCACTTGCCAGTCTGCATTAGCCTTTTAATTATTAATAAAGTGAAATCCATTGATTTCCTCCAGTTGTTCGAACATGAGTCTGGCCTAATCCTGCCTCAGGCTTGAGGGGTTCTGAGATGAACAGCAAATCCTTGAGCTAAACATTAATTTTGTGGGATTTAAACATAGTACTATTTTTTTTATTCCTGCAGGAGGTTACTCCTTTGTCTTTTTCCTCCTGAATTTGCAGAAGTATTATGAACTTTGGTCTGTTTCATGTTATACATACAAAGTAAATCTTGGACAAAACAAGTTTGTGATGTCACTAATATTTGACCTTTCTCATTATTTTGTTCTGATATTAGAAATTTTTACATGGATACTCATAAAACGGTAGGTTCCAAAGACTTTAATGCCATTTTTAAATTAAATTGAAGCACATATATTAATAGAGCATTTGTTTATTTCTGTGTGTTAGGAAGAGCTCCAGTTTTTTCCAGTTATGTTTTAAACCTTCTTCAATAACACATTTGGATTTATTGCAGATTTTCTTAATGAAATCTCATGTTCTAATTTCATTTGCTCATTGCATAATACCAGTTAACATATTTTTATTTCTTATACTTATAGAAATTGAATGGTATGTCAGTTCCCCTTTTCAATTTCTTCTTACTTCTAAAATTACGTTCATTAACTTGGTTGGCAAAATTGCATTTGAATGGAAATTTATATTTAGTCTTGCTTGTCTGTATTTTTTTTTGTAAAAGCACTTTAGAGTTTTAGAAGCTGAAAACAGCATGAACTACAACTTCTAGAAGCCAGAGAATAAACATAGATACTCCATCTCATTTTATATGCCCAAATATTGTTTCTCAAGGATGGAAAAAAAATTGCTTATCATTATAGTCCCGCACAGTGGCTACATGTAGTAAGGTACTTGCAAACATGTGAATAGATTTGTGAATGAATTAACTATTATGTCATATGATAGACTTCTCTAACAATGATATTTGATGACAACAGTTATCAGGTAGCCAGGACAATAACACCTGTCCTGTTCAAAATAGTCTTATTTGGAGAAAATTTATTATAGCCTTATTGATCGAAATGTCATACTATTCTTATTCAATAGTCATTAATTTACTATTCATACACTAACTGTTGCATATTTAACTTGATCAATTTGGTTGTTCCTTGCAACCAAATTTAGGGTTCTTCTCTTAATATACTAAGCCTATAGAATATAATTTTACATTCATCTTATATTGAATTTAATTTTATATACATGTATAAATCATTCTGCCAATTTATTAAAATCAGCAGTAGACTATTAAACCCAGTTGATTTAAACATTTACAATTGGACACTGAGAAATTAAAGGTTACAAGTTTGTGTGTGTGTGTGTGTGTGTGTGTGTGTGTGTGTGCGCGCGCGCGCACGCGTTTTTGTTTTTGTTTTTGTTTTTTGCCAAACCATGCCTCCCCCGTTAAAAAAGAAAAAAAAAAAAAGTCATTTTTATGTGTGCAGTCTTTCCCTGCATGGCAAGCCCTCATAACTGCTTCTGATCCCAAATCTCGGGGAATTTGTTTTCAACACCATAATAGTCTTTCAAAAGCAAGCGTGATTATAGTAACTTCAAAGCAGCAAGCATCTGTACTTTAAGATGGGCCAATGGAAGCTAGCATCCGTCTTCCATAAAAAAGCAATCGTGCTCTTCCCTGCTGCCACTTACAGGGGCTTCCTCAGGGACCTTGTTAGATGCTTTCATGTGAAGACCATTTGACCCACTTCTGATTAGTGTGCAGGTTTTCACGGCAATGGCTTCTGGGAGGGAGATGCCGTTGGCTGGTCGCCTCCTTATTCTTGAAGTGAAAGAAAACTCTCAGTGGAATATATTAAGGATAATAAAGGGAAGAAGAAACACCAGTTAAAAGAAGGTTGAAGTATTGAATTACGATTAAAAAAAAAAACAACGAAACATATTTCTAGACTGATTGTTAGGAGGATAGCCTAGTTGGTATCGCAGTTTCCTATTTTGTGATCAGAAGAGGTTAACTTCTCCGTTTCTTTTTCCTGAAATATTTCCGAAATAAGGGTTTTGAGAATGCAGGCTAAGTGACTCTAGCTCATTTTACCTTTGGTCCGTTTTCCATTGCCTGAATACTCATTTTTTCCATTTAGAATAACACTAAAAAAATATTAAAATGTCTTCAAAAATAACAATGAAGATACCAATGATGCCTAGATGGTTAATGTTTCCAAAAACTGTCACTATAGCTATAATATAGCCTTAGGTAAAATCTTCCCTCATCAGATTTCTGTGGAATGAATATCAGCAACAGTTGTTGATATCAAGACGTGAACAAGCTTATAGTCATATTACACCATCTTTAAAATTCAATGCCAGTTTTTTCATTCATAACTATTACTCAGTTGAGAACTTAAGGTCCTACTTGCATCAATAGGCCCAGTGTCTTTCCATTTTTTTGTACTAACAGGTTGCTTACACTCACAAAGACAATCTGCAAAGAAAATAATTTCCCTAATGGCTTCTTTTGCTATTTTAATTTATTTATATATATGGAAATAGTTTACCACATAATCCAGCATTTGCTCCCTTCCTGCCCCCATCCCATGCAGGATTGCCACAGTCTAATTTTCCACTAGGATAGATTAAGTTTAATGTAACTTAATGTATCACAATATATTCCACACACGGTGTTCCAGTACTCCCATTTTTAATTTCTCCTGCTTTATCCCTTTAAAAACCACAGCTGTTAGTAGGATAACAAAAGTGATGTTGAGTAACTGCTTACTTTTCCACTTTCCCGCAGGGGTGGGGGAACAGCAGGTAGTGTAGCCTCCTCCTGAAACCAGATGTTGCTTTATTAAAAATTGAACGTTTTGGAGGGACTAGAAGGAGATTTATGCTTTAGGAGAGGAGCAAAATTAGAAGGAGTAAGAATATCAGATGGTCTAATTTGGCTTTTAAACTCAATCTTTGCTTATATTTTATTGTCAGTATTTTACTTAGATCTTATTTTAGATGTTTGTGGACGAATAAAATACCCAAGGTCTAACCTAACACTCATTGATTGTTATCATTGTTAGTCAGTCCAACAAGTTTTTCTGTATTCTTACCAGAAAATGACATGAGGATAAGTTCTGTAAAGGATTCTAATGGTAGTGGAGTATAATACAGTATAGTTCCTCCCTTATGAGAGTCTAATTGTTAATAACAATTCACTAAATTATTTAGTTATCAGTAAAAGTTTTTAAGGAATTTAATGTGTGTTGTGTGATACCTCAATCTACCATTTAAGTTTATTTAACTATAATTTTGTTGGATTATATTTTGCATAGATTTTTTTATTCTTTAGGACATTAACAAGCCATAGGTTTCAAAGTGCTGTCATTTTGCCTATGTTCAGAACTCTTTTTTTTTTTCATCCCTCTAATTAATCTTGGAAGCATGCTGAACATTTCAACTACTGCAAAATCGTTCTGCAAAACTGCAAAAACTTAGTTCTTTGGATATCTGAATAAGAAAATTATGTATTTTCAAATCTAGCAATAAGGTCTTAAAATTATGTCTGAGAAACTTTTAAAGAAAATGTTTGCACATTCTCAATTGCATCCATCCCCCCCAAGATAAAGTTCAAATTAAAGATTTTTGTTTCATCTGCTTCCTGGGTTACTATTTGCATGTCTACAGGCTAAATGATGATGATAGGTCGTGCTTTTACAGTTACCACTCTAGCATAAAAGATTCATAATTTGTGGGAAAATTATAGAAGCATGAGTAAACCTTCTAAAGCTAAGCAACTTCTTGTTCCCTCTAAGTAAATTTCTTCCTTGCTATGTTTCTCAGTTGTTTTGTCTTTGAAAATCAAATTATGAGAGCCTCCTCATCACCTTCCAATGACAATGCAGTGACAAAACAGTAATGACATAAAACACTTGATCTTTAAAATTATTCTGGGGGCGCCTGGGTGGCGCAGCCGGTTAAGCGTCCGACTTCAGCCAGGTCACGATCTCGCGGTCCGGGAGTTCGAGCCCCGCGTCAGGCTCTGGGCTGATGGCTCAGAGCCTGGAGCCTGTTTCCGATTCTGTGTCTCCCTCTCTCTCTGCCCCTCCCCCGTTCATGCTCTGTCTCTCTCTCTGTCCCAAAAATAAATAAACGTTGAAAAAAAAATTTTTTTAATTATTCTGTATAACTGTTGTAGTTACTTTAGTCACTAGAGACTAATTGAACACAAGTATTCAGAATCATTGCTTTTTAATTTAGTGTACTTAGACACATATCTATTTGCAGGTGGTGATATCTTCCCCTCCCCCCACCATGCTAAATGTCTTCTGGACACAATCATCCTATTAGACTCTGCCATGATTAGATTGCTGTTGTTGTGTGTCTCCGTTATAGAAGTCTGTCAACTGCCAATGAGGATGGATAGTTTGAATCTTGCAATTAGTCAGCAAAACTTCATCATGCCATTTGTCTTAATGTTGTCAATTTTGTTTTATAGCATTAGATAAACACAGGAAAGGGAGACACTTATCTGGTCAAGTTATTCCATAATGCAGTGACACTATGAATAGAACCTTTTTTGGCTTTTCTTTGTGGAGGGGATGGAGAGTTCATCGTTTGAGGTCCATAATAAAAGTGAATGCACTGAGAAAACTTTTGCAAGTTTTAATTAAATATAAATACATGTTAAAAGTTCCTGATTATAAATCCTCAAAGGATATTTAAAGGTAGGTCATATTTGAATCTGTGTGTGTTGTGTTAATAGATTATGTTTTACAAAGAAAATATCCATAGTGTTACTGTAGAAATAAATCATGCTTCTGAAAAAAGAGAATCCAAAAGAGAATCACTCTGTGCATACCCAGCAACTCACACAAGACCAAAAAGGCTTAGTTGGTAGAAATGGTCACGCTGTGTCCTTCTGTTGTGCCCTACCAAATCAAGAGATTCACGGGGCGCCTGGGTGGCGCAGTCGGTTAAGCGTCCGACTTCAGCCAGGTCACGATCTCGCCGTCCATGAGTTCGAGCCCCGCGTCAGGCTCTGGGCTGATGGCTCAGAGCCTGGAGCCTGTTTCCGATTCTGTGTCTCCCTCTCTCTCTGCCCCTCCCCCGTTCATGCTCTGTCTCTCTCTGTCCCAAAAATAAATAAACCGTTGAAAAAAAAAAATTAAAAAAAAAAAAAAAAGAGATTCAATGAATTCAAATTACATAAAAATATACAGGGTGGAATTGCTCTTCATGAAAATGCATTTAAACCAGGTATAACTGAGAATAATAATCAAAGACATTAGACACTCATTGGTAGGAGTTCCATCATAGCATATGCTCTTACCTAGAAAGTTCTGTCCATCTTCTGGCTTATGATAACCCAGGTTGGAGCTGGAGCTTTATAGATGAGAATACAATCAGTTGATTTGAATAAAAAAATCCTGCATAAAAAATTTCTTCATGTAACTTCTCTGTATTTAGTAACCACAGTGTTTGGCAAAGATGTATGTCTTCCTTTAGATAAGGTGTGTATGTATGACATTTATCTATAAATAAATGCCATGAATGTTCCAACATGATTCATAAAGTGTTTGTTGGCAATAAATTGGAGTTATTAAGTGGCTTATTTTTTAAAATATTTTTAAGTTCATTAATTTATTTTGAGATAGAGAGAGAAAGCGCATGTGTGCACATGCATGAGTGGGAGAGGGGCAGAAAGAGAGGGAGAGAGAGAATCCCAAGCAAGGCTCCATGCTGTCAGCACTGAGCCCAATGTGGGGCTCGATCCCATCAACCATTAGATCATGACCTGAGCGGAAATCAAGATTGGGACACTTAACTGACTGAGCCACCCAGGCACCCCCTAAATGGTATTTATTTTTAAAGATTATTTTTCTTTTACTTAATGTAATGTATAACATTTAAGGGCTCTGCATTGTCTTGAAGTGGAAAAAACTTAAGTGCTGTTCCTAGGCTTGTGTTGCATTCTGAGTTTACCTCAAAAATCTTTATTTTAGTAGTATATGCTATTTTTAGGAAAAAAAAATATGCAGGAAGAACAAACCAGAAGAAGACAGACAAATAGAAAGAGAAAAAATAAAATAAACTTTTAAGTACTAGTACCAAAAGAATGTCTTTAACATTTAAGTGTATAGTTTTCTTTATATTTTATAAACATGAGGAATTATGTAGTGCATTATGAATGTTTCATTATATTTCATTATGTTTCATTACATATATTTCATTATGAATGTTTCATTACATTTCAGTGTAATTTATATATAAATTATATACACTAATATTTACTTCAATAATCAGATAATGAGTCATTTTTAAGCCAATTATATTAACCTTCTCTTTTGCACTTAACTGGGCTTTAGGCATCTGAGCCATTTGCAATCTCTCTTGACTCAGGGAAACCAAAATAGAGGATTTTCAGAGAAGATGCAGGAATTAGTTTGGAATGTTGGGTGGCAAGAAGTGAGTGTTCAGACTGAAAGGGTAGCTGTGGGAGGTCTTGATGCCAAGCTGAAGAGATTTTTCTTAATTTTAGTAACTAGCCCGGTGCTATTTATCTGTTCTTGAAATTTTAAGAGAGAGGAACAGAGAGAGGGAGATTAAACTTTGTAGTCTATCGTTAGTTAGACTGTATTTTCTACAATGTAAGATTACCTACATAAAAAAAAAATAATAATTTACTTTGGTAAGAAACTTTTCTGGGTCATGTTTATAGACAACATAGATTTTTAATGGGCTTCTTTTTTAATGACTTCATTAAAGCCAAGTCTTGTAAAATAGCCTGAAGTTAACAGAGGTCTTTTTTTTTTTTTTCCTCCTTTCTAAAGGATTCAAGCTCCTGCTTGAGAAACTAACAAAGACTTGATGCTACTTAGTAGTTGGTTGCTAATAGGTGCCTTTGAGAGTGTCTTTGAAAAGACAAGTTAAATTGCCAAGTTTGTTTGTTTGCTTTCATGTTTCCCTCCTTCCATTTCTCATTACATATAGATTCAAGAAAATACTTAATGAACTGCAATGAATAATTGTAGGAAGGCACTTAAGACTGTTAACTACTGGAATAGCCTGGTTAAATGCTTTGGATGAATGGCAGAGAGTTAAGTTTATTTTGGTACATTAATCTCCTTGATATCTACAGTTCTTCCCCCCAAAATCTCAGCAGACAGGGTACCCTAATGAAAACATTCTTTGGTGACAAAAGATATATTTATCCTGGCCTTTTAGTCAAGACATATTTTGTGGAAGTCTCTTGGTGGTTTCTTTACAATGTGTGGCTTGACCACACAATATTTTGTTTGTTTTATTTTTTGTTTTGTTTTGTTTTTACATCACAATTGGATACAACTTTAGCTGCTGAATCAAGAATCTGAAATCCATGTCCTTTGACACAAATTTCAAACTCTACCTTTTAAAGCCAAACTCTAAGAAAGTCCTAAGTCTTGAAATGCCTACGTTTCTTGAGGATGAAATCTTAACTTAATGAAAATGAAACCATTGTTATGGGTTTCATGTTGTGTCTCCCCCCAAGTTCATATGTTGAAACCCAAATCCCATGTGACGCTATTTGGAGGTGGGACCTTTGGGGAGTAATTAGGTGATGAGAGTGGAGCCCTCATAATGGTATTAATGCCCTTATGAGAAGAGAGCACTTGTTTCCCCTCTCTCTGTCTTTCTGCCACGTAAGGTCACAGAACGAAGACTGCCATTTGCAAACCGGGAAGGGGACTCTCACCAAATAGTGGATCTGCTGGCAACTTGGCCTTGGATTTCCCAGCCTTCAGAACTCTGATAGGTGAATGTGTGCTTTTTAAATCGCCCTATCAACGGTAATTTGTTTAGCAGCCCAAACTGACTGAGACAATCATATATCCAAATGTAATTTGACTTAGGATTGCCATGATAATGACTGACACTTATGTGGTACTTAACAGTGTTAAGGATAGTCTGACCTTTTCAAGGGTAAGGATACATGAGGGGTGTCTGTCTGTGTGTGCACATCCATCTCTACCTATTGTAATGCCCGAAGTTCCTAAACCTCCCACAAAAGACCACCAGAGTCCTGAGTCAAAGCCAAGCGGCAAGGGGCGTTTATTGCAGGTTCGAACCTGGACCTCTGCGCACTCGTTGCCGGTGACGCTAAGAGGCCCCGATCAGAGTTGGTATAGGGTTTTTATAGACAGGGACAAACAGCATAGGTGAGGTTTCAAATTATGAGGGGCCTGATTAGTCGACTTTAAAGTACGGACATTTGTGGTTTTCTGATTGGGCGTCCTTTGTCTGTCCTTTGGCGGGAAGGCTTTGTCCGTTACTTGTGGTGGGAGGGAAAAAAGGGGGAAGGGGATAGGTGAGGAATGTGCTAAGCAAGCAGGTTTACAGAAGCGAGAAACGCCGGTTAGTTTATGTACAACCACTCGTTCCATTACATATCAGACTACATTTAGGAAGGTTTACAACCCATTCTACTACACAGCGGGTTACATTCAGGAAAGATCTCACAATGCTCATAGCAAACAGCAAGTAAAACAGACTTCTCAGCAATTGTATTCCTTATCAAAGATCCATAATAAGCAGAAAAGAGAACCTAGCTTTAAACTAAGGTAGGGCTGTCATTTGGATTGTTCCTTTCACTATCTATCCTTAAAATGCCTTTTACATGTGTCAAAAATAGAAACTTGTGTTGTCCTCAGGAAAATAGACCATATAAACCCTAAGTAATCTGCAAAAATCACATAGCTCTAGGAGTCGTGGTGCTAAAAATGACATACAAGCCTCCTGACACTATGGTGTAGGTTGAAATCATTGCAGTGTACTGCCTTGGGCCAGGTTTTTCTGGGCTGGGAGATATTTTGCTGTACACGTGGCAGGTGGGAAAAGAGAGGTGGAGGGGGCCGTGTGTGGAGACACATGACTAGGAAAATGGATAGGCAGGTAGAGAAAAGGATGGAATTAGGAACAGAAGCATTGAAGTTGATTTTTAAATCTACTTTTTAAAATTTCCATTTTGTGATTACTCTAACCATGGAGCTTGCCTTTGCTTAAAAAGATCCATTATTTCTGGCCCAGGTTGTCATTATGCTTTGAAAAATTCAAACCTTAAAAATGATAGGCTTAGAGGCACGTGGGTGGCTCAGTCGGTGAAGCATCCAACTCTTGGTTTTGGCTGAGGTCATGATCTCAGGGTTTGTGAGATAAAGCTCAGTGTTGGGTGTTGGGCTCTGTGCTGACAGCGTGGAGGCTGCTCACAATTCTCTCTCTCCCTCTTTCTCTGCCCCTCTCTTGCTTGTGCAGGCTCCCTGTCTCTCTCTCTTTCAAATAAATAAATAAACTTAAAAAAATGATAGATTCAGATCAAAGGGGAATGAATGGGTGACATGAGTAATCTGCCTCTAGGTAAATTCTAATCAAACAGAACTATTAAAATGTTTCAATGACTTTAAGGACATCTTAAATAATTACTAGTATTGATATTTCTAAACTGCACTTAGTTTCTTTCCTGCAGCTTTTATTAAGAACTGATAATGTGAAATCAACCGTGGATTCTTCTAGAGTCACTTTGGGGGCCTTGTCAAGTAAATCAGACATTGGGGGCATAGCTCCAAAAAGCCAGTAAATTCTCTTTAGTTAATCAAAATTATCCACCTAGTGCATTTTTTTTCTTCTCAATTTATTATTTTATAAAAAAGGGTTTGGAAGAGTTACTTTGCATTACTGTTTTAAGAGTGAAATATTGTGAGCAACTCTTCTTCTGAGGAGGCTCTCTTTGATAAGCTGTGCTTGTTTTGTGATTGCCTTATTATTGGTTAAAGAGCCCTTTTTTATGGCTGGTTTAGATAGTTTATTATGCATTCAGGCATGAACCAGATGCAGATATAGTTAATGTGCTCAGCAACCCTATGAGGCTGATATTAAGATTTCCATTTTCAAGATGAGGTAGAATGAGGTAGAGCTGTGTTAAATGAATGTTTAAAAATTTTACATCTACTGAGTGGTAAATTTCTAATTACAATCCAACCTTTTTCTAAATACAAAATTTGTATTGTTAATTCCCATGCCTTGTGATTATTATTATTATTGTGAAGTAAGTTTTAACTCATGCGGACAACTTTTATGGTCTTTTTACCTTCGCTGGGAGGGTCCTTATAAGAATAAAAAATAGGACTTTGTGGGGTTTCAGATTGTTCTTTGGAATCTTGGTTATTTCCTCCATGGAAGCCAGGGACACTGGGGATACGAAGATGTTGTAGAAGGAGTTAAATATGTCCAGAAGTTTTGTGTCTTTGTTAGATTACTTCTTCATAAGCCCTACAGTTTTTTGAAAACCCAATTCTAAATGGAAGTATTATGAATATATATTTAATGTCATCCTGCTGGTCGTGTATTACTTCAGGGTTTATTTTGTTTTGCTTGAACTCAGGGAGGGGGATTCCAAACCTTAAAAGGCAAAAGAAGTTTGTTTATATTTCTGGAATTAAGCACCCATTCATCCCAGTGTTATGGATCTTTTCACAAACCCAAATATTCTGTTCATAGCTAGATTTTAAACATCTTCTGGACAAGGACAGCATATATTTATATTGCCTTGTAAATATGCTGGATACAACTCAGATTTTTTTTTTTTCAAATGTTTCTTGAGTTGGATTTTGCAGTATAATTCATTTTGAAGACTATCCTCTTTAAATAGAGGGAAGCAAAATTAAACCTATTGGACATATAAAAGAGATATGTATTTAAAAACTTGGTGGTCTGCTGTACTTTAGAGAGCATCAAGATACTGGAAAGAAAGGTCTAAAGGACATATTCTGTGGAATTAATAAACAGTGATAGACCAAACATTTCAATGGAGTAATGCACCCAAGCAAGGACAGGGGAGTTTGAATCAGACTAAGAGAATAAGGTTTCACCATTGGCACTTGGTTCTCAGACGTGGATAGCTTGGAGCAGGTCAGTGTTACAATTTGGCACTATGCTTACAAACGGTTGCTTTTCACTTGGCGTTTGCTGTATTAAAACAACACAAGCAAATGGGTGCATCCAATTAAAGATACCCAAGTACCACAGTTCCTTTACGACTGTGATGGAATTGCAGGATAATAATTCCTCAGTACATCGAGGCTGCAAAAATTTTATGTGACGGTCTCTATATAGAATATCATTACTCGTGGGTGCTTGGTTTTAAAACAAACATTAGGCATGGGGAAATCATTAAAAGACAGCAAAGCCTTATGAAATATAATATTTCATGTGTAATTTTATGTACACAACCCCTCTTTATAAACATTAAGTGTGTGAGCATGTATATAAGAGGTAAGGAGGCAAACTGACTTTTAGTTGTGTTTATATAAAGCAGATAATTTCATGATTACATTTCTTATTCTGTGTGTCACTTACAGTATTTCTTCTCACAGTTGTTGGACAACAAGCTTTGACATTTTAAGAGCCTACAGATGTCATAATTAAACTTAGTAATCAGTCTAGGAATAAACACGTAAATAACAAGGGATCATAAAGGTCGGCAATATGGCACGGCATAAACATGGAATCCCAGTGCTTGCTTCTAATATGAAAAAATGCGTTCTGCAGTTCAAAGCATGTCATTCTTTGCATATGTTCAAATGAAATATGAAAGGTGAAAAATTCTCTCCAAATGATTAATGTAACATTTTACAAGGACATATGGATGTTCTTAGAATTTAATGGGGGAGGGGGAACTTACCTGGAATCAATTATGGGAAATTTGGCAAAATGGAAAGTGAAATATTCATTCGCTCTTCTTCTTATAATTACTTGACATGTGTTGTTAGAATTCTTAAAAATCCAACAGAATAAAATGAGGGTAATTTCAGTCAATGGGGATGAATTGTATTCAGATGATAGCATGACAAAAAAAAAGACTCAGGTTTTGGAACTGATTTTGAAGGACAGATTTCAATGGATGCTGAGTAAAGCTTTAGCCTTGGCATTGTCTCTGCCCTGAAATTTTCTCAGACCCTCCCCAAGTGATGATGTTTCTCCAGGTCTTGTGTGTCTTTGATCCATATACATGCACATACTTCTCTGAGTGAAAAATTCACAGAATTATTCACTCACCCATCTATCTCACCAGACTACGAAGTTCTGGAAAGCAGTGACCTCTCTTATGATATATCTTTGCATCCCCAGTTATTTTTGAAATATCAGATGCTTCCTATTTCATAGACTGCTGGGTCAGGGCTGAGAGTTCACAATAGGTGAAGAGTAAAAATCTATAACTTAGTGAACAAAATAAATGAATGAGTTCATATGCTAGTGAATGAATGTTGCACAGATATTTACTTACTTTGACTTAAGACTTCTCATTTCAATCACTAGGGATGTAGAAATTGTACTTTTTCATAGGAATAGAAGAATATTTTAAAGCTTTTTTTGGTTAAAAATATGTAATGATTTCAATACTTCAGATGGGTTTCATTAACAAAAAAATAAGATTACCATCATACCAGGGGCACCTGGGTGGCTCAGTCGGTTAAGCATCTGACTTCAGCTCAGGTCATGATCTCATAGTCCGTGAGTTCAAGCCCCGTGTTGGGCTCTGTGCTGACAGCTCAGAGCCTGGAGCCTGCTTCAGATTCTGTGTCTCCCTCTCTTTCTGCCCCTCCCCTGCTCATGCTCTGTCTCTCTCTGTCTCAAAAATAAATAAAAACTTTAAAACATTTGTTTTAAATATTACCATCATACCTTTAATATCTTCATATTATCCTTACAATTAAGCCTCAGATAACAATTAAGACTTTGTAGTAAATGTGGCAGTGTTCCACATAAATAAAAGTAAACATTGCAGCTAAAATGAGGCAATGATTAAAAATGTGCAGAAGTCAGAGTTGTCATTAATCAATTAAGTATAAATATTAACTTTAGAAAGCACAACGTTTTGCCAAATAATTTTTCCAAGTCTACTAAACGATCAGAGATTTTTAGGAATTTAGAAGTTTAAGGGAAATTAGAGGAGTAACGCCCCACAATGTTGTTGGAATGCAAGAAATATTAATGTTGCACAGGTCAGCAAAAAGAATCCTTGAGTCAAATCTAGCCACACCCAAAACTGAAAATGGTTACTTTCTGGCCCTTTACAGGAAAAGTTTGCTGAATGGCAAAACTTAGAGGCCTCTATACTTGTTATTCTATGTACTGATTTTTATCTTTCAAATAAAAATTAGAATTAAAATGACAGAATCAGATATTAATGAGTCACTTATTTTTCTTAGTTCCTATAAGCAAGGTTTGAGGCAACAGATTTAAATTTTTATTAACATGACCTTATATTATCTCTACATGTTAAATATGAATGAGATGCTGACTGCAAGATCGTTATATGTAGCAATCATAATTAATTTGATGCTAAGCATAGGTATTGTCTCATTTGTTTCCTTTCCCAGGATTTTAGAATATATTTATGGATAAGGCTAAAAGGAAAAGTGTGACTACTCACAGTCCATTGGATTTTTACACATTTTTAAGTTCTAGGCTTCAGTGCTACTCCCTACCCCCACTCCATTAGATGTATTTTTTTTAATGTTTACTTATTTTTGAGAGAAAGAGAGAGAGACAGAACACAAGCAGGGGAGGGGCAGCGAGAGAGGGAGACACAGAATCTGAAGCAGGCTCCAGGCTCTGAGCTGTCAGCGCAGATCCCAACATGGGACTGGAACTCAGAAACCTTGAGATCATGACCTGAGTCAAAGTAGTACGCTTAACTGACTGGGCCACCCAGGTGCCCCATCCATTAGATATTTCTTTTTATTTATTCTTTTAATGTTTATTTATTATTCAGAGACAGAGAGAGGGACAGAGCATGAGCATTCAGGGGCAGAGACAGGAGAAGACACAGAATCTGAAGCAGGCTCCAGGCTCTGAGCTGTCAGCACAGAGTCCTATGTGGGGCTCGAACTCACGGACCATGAGATCATGACCTGAGCTGAAGTCAGACGCTTAAGCGACTGAACCACCCAGGCGCCCCCATCCATTAGATATTTTAAACTTAGCAAATGTTTGAACTTTATTTCAAGTTTAGATTGCAATGTGGTGAGAACTCAGTGATGAGGCACTTTTATGAGGAAGGATAGGAGAAAAGACTTTATTGCTTTTAATAGCTATAACTCCCTTTATGTTTGTAGATATTTATCAATAATAAGTGACGAACAAATAGGAAGGGTCCACATTACCGTCTGCTATCAAGGAATACATGGTACAGGGACATGTGGAAGAAAATGGATTTTTGGTGGATTCAAAAAAATGTTATCAGTGGTTTGGTCAAATATCTTCTGAAATAAATATTATATCAACCACAGAATTCTTTGTCCTGAGTCTGTTAGAAGAGCTTTTCGCGATTTACATGACCTTATAAACAAATATAATGAAAAGTACTATGACAGTTCACTGATACATTGCCTTGTTGAGAATGTGGTTTCCATGCCAAGAACAAATATGAAAAATAGCATAATATCTCTGTTGCACAACTAATCGCAGTGCAGTTGTGTGCCCATCAGTTGATCTTTTGGAGGAATTAAGGGAAATTCAAAAGAAAGATTATCATGTGCAAACAATGAGAGCTTAGATATCTTGCCGACTGGCCTAAGGTCTCCCCATCATTCCTGCAGCGTTTACTTTTTGTATCAGGAGTTAATTAAGGTGAAACATGAGGTAATTAGGGATAATCCTCCTGGCCTCCTGCTGGCCTGTTGCCTCCTAGGCCATTGCCTAAACCAAACTATGTTCACAGTTTAAGAAAAAAAAGCAAATTTTCGTAAAAGTGATGCACATGCTTTCTTGAGACATGATGGCTCATCTTTAAGACTATGGTTTTTAATGCCTTTGCATGGAAAAGGTATAAAAATGATGATTCTCTTCTGGAGTTTTGATTTAAAAAGAAAAAAAAAAACTATTGTAGTAATACATACCTGGTCACCGGCAGGATTATGGAGTTACATTTCTTCACCTTGTCTGTTACTACTAGATTCAATAAAATCTGCACGAGGATAAACCTTTAGTTTTGATTATGCTAGAAAATTATGCCCTTTTCCCCCAACCCCCAAATTATATTCTTTGTACAGATTTGTCAGTGAATTGTGCATTTAGAACTATAATAGCAATTGATGGGTGGGTGGGTGGGGATGAGGAGAAATGAAAAATAAAAGCAAAAATTTTCCCAGAATAAACATCCAGGTATTTTATCCTTGAGGAACATTCTAGCCTTTATAGTGTGGAGAATAAATATGCCAGGGAGTTACTGACTTCTCCTTAGAATACATACACCTCTGTGTGTTCAGGTATGTTAGTTCCATAGTACGTTTCTGCATGAATGTGTTTTGTGTGCGTGTGTATGTGCTGTTTTACTTTTGCCTTTTTAATGAAGGAAAGAATAAAAAGGTTTAATATCCTTGTTAAGCTTTTCTAAGTTGAAAGGGAAGCACGTGCCCCTTTACAGATACCCTAGCCTTCTAATTTACCAGCCATAATAGAATCTGTACTCTTGCCAAAAGGCATTTTATTAGGATGTTAAGATTTTAGAATTGACAGACCCCCTATATTAATTAAACAGCAAATTGCTAGTAAGCAGCCATGACATTTATAAAGGAGGGCATTTATAGAAGACGTAAAATCTTTTCTGCCATATTTGTAATATTCTATCAGGTCCTGGGCTAAAAATCCTATTATAATAAATTTCATTTTGTTGTTGCTGTTTTTTTCAATTGCTAACAGAGTTTTAACTTCTATTTAGGCTACACTGAGTCCTTTTCTGTCTTTTTAGCTGTGTTTTAAAATTGTTGGTGCTAGCATCTCAAATACATGTATATTTTAAGTCCTTTATGGAGATTAAAATGCCTTCTGTGGAGTAAACCGGTAAAGATTACAGAACAGTTCTATGACAAGTTGCTAATTCATACCTTGTTTGAGACTCTGAAGCAGTTAATATTTATGTTGCTAGCTATGTGGCCAAATCATAAACTCTTATTTAGTGGTGAATATCAAAACCTTCAAATATCTGATTCTTACTCTTTTTTAGAAAATGAGAGAAAAACAAAAACATGATTTTTATTCTCAGGCTTTAAGACTAAAGGAAAGTCAGGATGAAGTTATTTGTGTTTATTTAGCGAATTTGGTGTCAGTCCCTTAAAGTAGATGTGGGGCCTTTTCTCCTGCAAAATTGCAAAGAGAGCATTTGCACTATGGCATTTAAGAATATATCAGATGAGATTTTCTATTGATCCCAGTGGCAGGGATGAGTGCCCTGAGAGAATAAATGAGCCGCCTTTATGAGGCTCCTTGTCAGCAAGGATTTAGCTGTTTCATTTGCAGATTCCTGTAAATGTTCACCAGATTCATGACCAGTAATTTTCACTGGAGAAGGACTGGACCATGGGTAAGCAGGTGACTCTTTGTCATTAACGGTTTCAAATAGCATTAAAAATGTTCTGGCAGCTCAATTGATTCTGATGAAGATATGGAGCCCAATCGCAATGTGTCTCTAGCTAATATTTCCAATTATCAGGCAAAGCAAAGGACCAAAGTGAATACTGATAATAAACACAGACACACAGACACACACACACCCTCAATACATACACAAGTTCTGGTCACATAATTTTTCAGTATCAAGATTTAAATTGAAATCTAGAGATATTCACACTTAGAATAGCACAGTAAAAATACATGTGAACCAGAAACGACTTCTTACATAATTACATGTATATTTGCTAATCTTTACAAGATAATGGGTTATCTTCCAAGTGACCAGTAAATTGCATGCAATAACTGATATATATGCCCTATTAGAAACAGTAGCTATGCGATGATTTTGACTCTACGTACGAGCTATGTACCAAAATTGGTTTTGTATTAACATTTGATGCAGAAATCTTCCACAAATTTTGAGTCATGACAGATAAGTGGATTAATATATCTGTCTGTGGGGGCACCTGGGTGGCTCGTTTGGTTATGCCTCTGGCTCTTGATTTCAGCTGAGGTCATGATCTCAGAGTTGGTGGGATCGAGACCTGCACTGGGCTCCATGTTGACACCACAGAGTCTACTTGGGATTCTCTCTCCCTGTGTCTCTCTGTCCCTCCTCTGCTCGTACCGTGTCTCTCTCAAAATAAATGAATAAACCTAAAAAATATGTAGATAGATCGATCGATCTGTGTGGAATCTGTTTCTCTATATCAAAGATTTTAGTGTATGTGTTAATATATAAATCACCTACCCTTAATGTAAGGTTTACAATTCTAAATGTATTATTATTGGTTTTAAAATTTCATTTAGAAGTGTGTTAGAAAATGCTATAACTCTCTCTCTTTCTTTTTTCTTTCTTTCTTTCTTTCTTTTTTTTTTTTTTTTTTTTTGGCCTGTATCTGTTCTGGTATGGAATGACTCACAAAGATGACTGGGTTACATACAATAAAGTATTCAGTGATTTTTAGTTTCTCATAAGCACAGAGTGGAAATAAAATATTTTAGTATCATTTTCAGAATTTTCCTGACTCCTGTTGCCCATTTATCCTTTCTCCTAGTAAAGAAGTGCCTGTAGGCTTTTTGCAGGCTTGTCCAAGATCATCCCTAAGGCCACATTGCTGGTGTGGGTGCAAATTCATAAAACCTTTATTGAGGGCAATTTAGCAATATGAATTAAATTTATAAAATGCCTGTAGTCTTTTTTTTTTTTTTTTTTTTTTTTTTTTTTAAATTTTTTTTTTTTTTCAACGTTTATTTATTTTGGGGACAGAGAGAGACAGAGCATGAACGGGGGAGGGGCAGAGAGAGAGGGAGACACAGAATCAGAAACAGGCTCCAGGCTCTGAGCCATCAGCCCAGAGCCCGACGCGGGGCTCGAACTCCCGGACCGCGAGATCGTGACCTGGCTGAAGTCGGCCGCTTAACCGACTGCGCCACCCAGGCGCCCCTTAAATGCCTGTAGTCTTAAACCCTGAAATTCCATTGAGTAAATGTATATCTCAGATAAATTGGTGTGTGCATGCAAAATGGCATTTTATGTATAAATTTATGCATTATAGCATTGTTTTATATAGCAAAAGATAGTCATCAACCTAAATAGGATGAAGTCAGTAGGAGATTACAGGAAGGCCACTATGCATTGATACAGCAAGTCTCCCAAGATACTTTATTAGGCAGGAAAAATAATGGTGCTTAATTGTACATTCCCATTTTAAACTATTTTATAAAAGTAAGACAAATGAACATATAGGTACATATATGAGTATCTGTGCACAGTAGCAATATATGCATGAACCATATTTGGAAGGACATAGAAAACATTAATAATATTATTTGGTAATGGAGATGAGAACTGGATGAAGCTGTAAGACAAAGCCTGGAGCAAGACATTTTACAAAGAGCTTTAAAAATGTTTTTATACTATAGGGGCACCTGGGTGGCTCAGTCGATGAAGTGTCCAAATCTTGATTTCAGCTCAGGTCATTGATATGTTCATGAGTTCGAGCCCCACATCAGGCTCTGTGCTGACAGTGCGGAGCCTGCTTGGGATTCTCTCTCTCTTGCTCTCTCTCTCCCTCTCTCTCTCTCTCTTTCTGCCCCTACCCTGCTCACGCTGTCTCTGTCTCTGTCAAAATAAATAAATAAACTTCAAAAATGTTTGTATGCTAAAAAAATACATTTCATCCTTTACTGTTTCTTCACCAACCTGATCTATCAAGTTCGAATGTTTAAATTATGTTTTTCCTCCTCCCCACTTTAGTGATGTTGATTTTGCCTGGCTATTAGAAAAATGGCCTAAATTCATTAGTGTGTTGTAGACTGACAGCCTCATACCTCCCGGAGATGTTTCTGAGTCAGAAGAGGACAGTGTTAATTCACATGGAATTCTCACTGGTTAAGCTCTGGGCAGTCCCAAAAGGACTTTCCGGGCAGAGTGGGCAGGATCCTTTGATTAAAGTGAGCCCAGCAAGCCAGACAGCTGTAGTGCTTTCATGCACCTCCCTGACAAAACAAGGAAGTACCACAGCAATCACAGGAAGCTTCTGAATGGAGCCTGATGCCCAGAAGGCTCCCAGGCAACTGCACTTTAGAAAACTAAGTGGGACCAATTCCAGGTCCAGAAGGGACAGAACTACTGAGTAGCTTAAATTGTGGTTATGACATAGGTTTTTATAAAGGCACACGTGACATTTGCTTAATGCTGCAGTGCTTCTAAAAAATAAAGACGCCCCCATCCCTCCTCCAGATCTACTGACTCAGACCTTGTAGAAGAACCTTGATTTGAGCAGTGTTGCTCCCTGACTAAATCTCTGGGTCTGTTGCTTTCTGGATCTCAGTAAATAGAGTGCCATCTCATACCAGAAGTGTTCGTTCTTGGAACACCCAAGCTCTAGGCAATCTTTGAGCAGCCAAGCCCAGGGTTCTCAGCTAAAGATCTGAAAGTCTTTGCAAAGGCCTTAAAAGCGCCATCCTGCCAGGACTCTTCCCAGAAATGCTTTCCTAATCCATTTCCGGGGGCTCTCTGCTCACTGTAGGCCCAGCCCCATACTAGTATTTGATACTGAGCTAGCCTCTGCCTGGGGCACTGAGCTAGGAAAGCATGTTCCTTTTCCACTATAACCAATACCTGTTAGCTTTTGGGGATGAATCAGTGCAGCAAATTCTCTAAACTCTATTTTTTTTTTTTTTTTTTCAAATTACCAAGCATGATATTGAGCTCAGCACTTTTCTAGGCACTGAGGATTCCAGAGGAAACAAAAGAGACCAAAATATCTCCATGGAGCTTTCTTCCTAGAAGTGGATATAGACAGTAAATGCAAATAAAGAAAACATATTGTTCATATGATTGAGTTGTAGAAGAGAGAAAGCATAAAATGGGAAAAACCTTATGTGTATTTGGAGGGGATGGGTGGTGAGCAGCTGGGGAGTTGTGACTTTAGATCAAGTGGTCAGGGAAGACCTCCCTGAGAGGGTGAATTTTGAGTGAAGCCTTAAGGGAAATTGAAAAATAACAAAAATTAACAATGGGGGTGAGGGGTGTGAGTGGAAAATGTTCTAGGTAGAGGAAAGAACAAGTGCAAGGTCCCAAATTGGAAGGGCTGGAAGGTTTGTGCAAACAGAGTAGCCTGGTCCAGGAGAAGGTAGACTGAGTGATGAGTTGAGGTAAGAGTATTGAGCAGAGGCCAGGTCATGCACTTCCTCTGGGGACTTTGGCTGTGATACCAAGCTAGACCATTGAAAGGTTTTGAGAAAGATGAAATACATCTTATGTCTTAAAAGGATAACTCTTGGCATTGAGTCGAGAACTTCCCACATGGGAGCAAGAACTGAGATAGGGAAATAACATACAGTGATCCAGGTGAGAGCTAACTAGGTGGGGGCAGTGGAGGTGGTGAGAAATAATTAGGATCTGATAAATTTTGAATCTAAACCCATCAGGATTAGAACACTTTATGTGAGGTTATGAGAAAAGTACAAGAGTCAAAGATGACTCACCTTTTATCTGATAGACTAGAAGAAGGAAATTACCATTACTGAAATGAAAGACTGTGAGAGGTGAAGGTTTTATGGATAAGTCAAATTTGATGTCTGTGTGACATCTAACAATGGAGACAGTAAGTGGGTCGTTGGAGGTATGAGTCCAAGGAAGAGATCTTGCTTGGACATTTGGAATACTAGCATCCATGTAGTAATTAAAGTCATGAGGTTTGATAACACTCTACAGGGAGTGTGTGGAGGCAGAAGAAATCTCAAGACTGAACTTTGGGTCACTGTAATTTTAAAGGTTAAGAAGGTAGAGGACCTAGCAAAGCAGAAAGAAAGAAAAAAAAAAAAAAACATTAGCCACTAGACAGAAAATTGAATGAGTATATGATGTCTCAGGTTAGTGAAATAGATATTTAAAGTTGGAGAGAATGTTCAACTGAGTCAAATGCTACTGAACAGTCAGGGAAGGTGAGAAGCAAGAACTGATCATTGGATATGGCAATGTGGAGGTCACTGGTAACCACTATAGGAGCAATTTTGTTGGAGGAGTCGTGGAGAAGTCTTTACTACAAAAGGTTCAAGAGAGGATGACAGAAGAATAATTGGAGACCCCAAGTAAGGAGGTTACTCCCAGAGTTCTGCAATACGGGGAAGAGAGAGTTGGAGAGCATCAGAAGAGAAATGTGGGGGCAATAGAGGAGTTGTTTTCATTTGTTTTTAAAATGAGATAAGTTAAAGCTTGTCTGTGTGTTTATGGGAATCATCTAGTAAAGAGGGAAAAGCTAATAATACAGAAGAGAAAGGGGAAAATCACGGAAGCAGTTGTCCTTGAGTGGGCACAAGGAGATGGGGGCTAGGGACAAGTGGAGATGTTGCTCTACTCTAGACACATAGATCATCCATTCATGACACATGGTAGATAATGGGCCCAGAGGCAGTTATATGGGTAAAGGAGGTAGATAATCATATATATTTGATTTTTGTAGGGTACAGGTCACGATGCAAGATCATTTTTTCACATTAATGTTTGTGGAAACAAACAAATGGAAACTGACTTCCATTGTTTTGTAGAAAAACAATGAATTGTGTTGAAACAGAACAGATTTCCAGACAGTGTTGAGATCTCTGATAATCTATCACATATGGCTCCTTTTATAGTCAACTTGTATAAACAGAGAATTCCTTTTCCAATTTGGTTTAATTAGACAAAGAAGCACTGAGTGCTCATGATTACTAAGACTCCACCCTGCCTTCAGGGAGCTGCCTATCTGGTGGGACAAGCCCCAAGATATGGTGACCATTTTTTTCTAAATAAAAATCAGGACGGATCACCCCACCCATGGGCTGACAACAGGAGAGAATATTTAACATGAGGACTATTCAGGCATATTCAGAGCATATGTTCACCATTATTGTAATTAGTATCAGATGTTTGTAAGTGCTGAACCAGAGAAATAAAAGTATATGGAACAGAAGAGTGAATGTTTAACTTTGCCTGGGAGATGTGTGGGAAAGCAAAGCTAAGGCTTTGAAAATTACTGAAACAAAGGGAGAGGCAGAAATTAAGCTTGGGCAGGTAGATTAGAGTCATATTGAATGAGTCTTATTCTAAGGAGGGTGGATATTATTCTATAAACATCAATAGTGACATAATCATGTCTGTATTATAGAAAGATAAGTCTGGTAGCTATGTGGAGGAGAGATTGGCCAAACTGGCAGTCATTAATGATTAAGTGTCCTCTGCAATAGTCCAGGAAAAATATAATATGGAAATGACAAAGTAAAGGGCAATAGAATGGAGGGGGGGGGGGTAGCTCCTAATATGACATTTTAGAGGCAGGGAAACAGAACTTGAGACTCATTTGGAAAATAAGAGAACCAACTAACAATGACTACAGGATTCTGATCAGGGTAAAAATTACACTTTGATGTCATTTGTCAAGATATAGAATACAGAGGATGAGCAGTTTGGGTCAGGAGGTGACCAAACACAATGAATTCATGATGTGTGTGTTCAGTGTTCGATAGTTTGAAACAGCTAGAAAGTCTGGGATTTTTCTTTGACATCTTTCCTTTCTTTTAATGGACATTGGATTTATCATTTGAACTCAACAGAAGTAGAGAAATAAAATTAGCAAGAATTAGGTGCAATTAAAATGATGTGAAGGACATTCAGTACTAAAGGACAAATTCATTATATACTTAGCAAAAGCAAGGGTTCCCAATATTTTTAGTGCATGGTGACCACATTTTCTTGATTGAAGTTTTGTTTTATGTGTGTGTGTGTGTGCGCGTGCGTGTGTGTGTGTGTGTATGTGTGTTTTGTGGTTTTTGTCATTTATAAGATTAGCCAGAAATATTTTACTTTCTTCTTAGTTATTATATATTCACATTCAACCAATCCATTAATAAAAATAAAACAAAACTGCAAAATGGTTAGAAAGGAAGTGGTAATACACATCAAAGAGGAGAAATAGTTTACTTTTCTTACATAGATTATGTGACCAGAGGAAAATGCTTTGGGGCATAGTCTTAAGGTTTCCAAGAACTTCAATAAAACATACATAATAAATACATCAAGCTCCCTAACACATTTCCCAAGTCATTAATTATACACCAAGGCTATTTAATGACAGAATAGATTCCTTATTTGACCAATCCACAAAGACCTCATTGATTTATATCTTTCTGGTCTATGTATTTGATACATTGTAAAACTTCAAAAATTAGTAAATTCATTTTTTTAACAAATGAAAGAAATTCATGATATGCCACAATTTTTTCTTCTGTTTTCTAATTATGCTATCATAATATTCTCATACTCAGAAAGTGGTACCTACAACAGGTAGATTTCACATGAATTTGATATTGTTATTTTTATTGTGACATCACATATACTCAATGCAATGCTTTTTTACCTAGAAACTTAGAGCTAAATTTAATGAATAATTATGGCAAATATATTAGTTGCTTTTATTGTTAAAATATTTACAATTTTCACTTTTCACCTGCTTTTAAGAAAATTTTTCTTTGTTTTTATTTTTAATATTTTTTTCAAATAAATGGCTTCATTATATCTTAAAGTGTTTAGGTTTTTTTGTTTGTTTGCTTTGTTTGTTTTGGGGTATTTTTTTGGCAGCAGAAAAGATAAAATAAGGAATATATGAATATACTAACTGACCTAATAAATAAGCCGTGTTGCTTTGCCAGTTTTCATTGTTTTGTTTTGTTTTGTTTCCTTTCAGCGAATGTAGAGGATGAGAGAGATTGTGAGCAGGGGAGTAGGGGCAGAGAGAGAGAGCAAGAGAGTCTCAAGAATGTCAAGCAGGCTCTGAAATGAGCGTGGGCTAAGTCCCATGACCCATAACTGTTTTACTGGATTATGACCTGAGATGAAATCAAGAGTCAGACACTCAACCAACTGAGCCACCCAGGCTCCCTTGTTTTGTTTTTAACCTCACCTTGAACAATGTTAGTAGCCCACTGAAACTAATATCCTTATATGATTTTCAAACTTGCAGAGAGATCTATGAAAAGGTCACAGCAGCCTTTTTGGCACTTCTAGTGTTTGAAGCCATGGCAGCTTGGTCTAGCATGGGACAAGTATAGTACTTGAGCAGCAGTTTTGTTGGTGTTCTCCTAATTAGCCTTTCTTTTCTCATTCAGAGGGCTGTATTCTTATTATAGAACCATAACTTTGCAACTTATTGGGTACATCTATATCCCAAAGCAAGTGTACACTTTTATTACAGATATAAGTAGTAACCTTTCTAATTATATGGTAGTTTTTATTAAGTGTGGCTCAACTTATCAAAGATAGCTTAGAATTAATTTAATAATGTTAAATTTTACAATTTAAAATGTATTATTTTCTTTTTTTCAGTTTATTTATTTTGAAGGCGAGAGAGAGAGAGAGAGAAAGAGTGCATTTGCAAATGAGCAGGAGAGGGGCAGAGAGAGAGGGAGAGAGAGAATCTCAAGCCGGCTCTGCACTATCATCAGAGAGTCCAACACAGGGCTCGAACTCATGAACAGTGAGATCGTGGCCTGACAGAAATCGCAAGTCAGATGCTTAACCGACTCAGCCACACAGGCGCCTTTATAGTTTATTCTATCATTTTCATTTGTGTTTCTCTCTCTCTTTTTTTTTGTTTTACTTGGAGATTCACACTCCAAATATTATTTAACTAAAATTTCTTTTAAGTACCATGGAGAAAAATATTGTATTCATGCATTCGTATAACTGAGACTTTTGTGCAAACTGTTTCACTGGAAGTTACAGGACTTAAAAGGGTAAGGCCCAACCTCCTTTTCTAAGAGCTAATAATATGTTAGAGACAGACATTTAAATAACACAAGATAGAATATAATGTGTTCCATTGCAACATTTTAAAAAGTGATAAGCAGTGAAAACACCAAGAAACAATGGTTAAGAAATCAAGAAAGCTTTACTAAAGGTGGCAAGTTCCATATGCCATAAAGGATGAAAGAATAGCTGTTTATAGGTGGACAAAAGAGGGTTGGAAAAAAGAAATAATAGGTGCAACTGTTTCCTGAGCTGACATATTAAATTGGCATAAATTTGGTGGCTTAAAACAGAAATTTATTCCTCTTTGTTCACGTGATCAGAAGTTCGAAATCAAGATTTGGTTCCTTCCGGGGGCTCAAAGGAGAAACTGTCCCATGCCTACTTATGAAAAATAACGATTTCTCATTATTTATTGTTTTAATTTCTGAAAGAGAAAGAGGCAGATACTGTACAGGTCTTCTAAGGCAACATAATTCATTGGTGTGGTTTCAGTAATGTTCTATCATAGACTTAAATTATATTCTGTCAGTTTACAGAACTGCATTGACCTATCTAACAGGATAATAGTAAATATTATTAACAGCAGCTATCATGTATTGAATTCAGATAAGGGTTTTTCATATATTATCTCATTTAATCTTTACCCTAAAGGTAGTACTAGCATGTTCTTAGCAAAGGAAAGAAAACTGAGGTGTAAAGTGGTTAATTAATAATAGTATCTCTAAACACATGTGATAAGCAGAGTAGTAATAAAATAAATTGAACATGAGAACATATATTGGTATAAAAATTAAAAAAAAGAAACACATAATACATAGGCATAAGCATTATAACAGTAGTGTGTTATGTGACTATGGAAATGTAACTCCGTGTACGATAAGCAACCTACTTTTTAGTGCTTTCTGCTTCTGCCTTCTGCTATAAAACCACTTCCACCATGTAACACTATTATATGGCCACTTACTATGATAATAAAAATGAAAGCTATAGTAGACATAGCCCTAAGACCCTACTGTTTGGGATTGAGAATTATATTTGGTAAACTAGAGTTTAATATGAAATGCCTTTATAAGGAAATTGATATTTTTAAAAAAGGAAATAAAACCAAGAACTCTAAAATGATTTCATTTCTGTGCTGGGACTCAAGTTCTTGAGTTGCTTTATCAGGCTGTTATTTCTCAAGTGAGATTTCAATATGGTCTTCCTGCTAATGGGGGCTGGAGGAATAGTTAAAAATCAGATTACTGTGCTCAACTCTGCACCTTCTGAATCGAGATCTCAGGGACTCGGATGAGGCAATCTACATTAAATTTTTTTTTTAACTTTTATTTATTTCTGAGAGAGAAAGAGACAGAGGAGGGGAGGGGCAGACACAGATTCAGAAGCAGGCTCCAGGCTCTGAGCTGTCAGCACAGAGCCCGGTGCAGGGCTCGAACCCCCCAAAAGCGAGACCATGAGCTGAGCTGAAGTCTGATGCTTAATAGACTGAGCCACCCAGGCACCCCGAGGCAATCTACATTTTAAATAATGATCCAGGATAATTCTTTAATCCTAAAGACCTGAGAACCACCGATCCAAGTTAAAGGTAGGTATTCAAAATATTCCTTCCCCCAATTACAAAAACCCTATTTCCTGAATTCACTGTTTTATAAAAAGATGATACAAGTAGGTGGAAGAGAAGGCTCTAAAATGTAAGAGTGATCTAAGTCTGCAGTGGCTCCATAAATTTCTAGTTCGAAGGAGTTGTAGTAAATAAATACATAAGGTAAAGATTTTACATGCTACCTTTCATTAATCAAATCAATATGTATAAAAAGTCATTGTTTTTAATGACATTGTTTTTAAATGATTTTTATATATCCAAATACATGTATGTATATGGTATGTATAGTGCGTCTCTCAAAATAAAATATAAAAGGTAGCTTTTGCTCTGTCTCTTGCTATTCAGAAAGAAGAGGTCCACCCATAGGGCCAAATTTCCTGGGCACACATCCTTCTGGGAGTGGCTGCTCTCTTTACTTCCCCATTTAGCAGCTGTACAACTGGGAAACGGCCAACAGAATGAAAGCCACCTGCTCCTCTAATGATTTCAGCCAAGCGGGCGGGATTGAAGCTCTACCAAATGTGTTGTCTGTCACTCTGATTCAGTTTTTAAAAGGAAATTATACTGGTCAGATATTCATATAGAAAATATGTGCTGTTAGTTAACTCCTGTTGTGCCTGAGGTTCCTTTCAGGCTACCACATTCCGTTGATTTGGACATGCCTTTCTAAAATGAAGAGTGGAGTTGATTCAGAGGTCAGAGTTTCATTGGAATTTCCAACGCATGTATTTTCCCACCTCAGTCTCTATTTTTTTTTTTTTTTTTAAGAAAGAAAGAAGAAAATCACAGGCTTTCTAATCACATAGATGTGAAGTAGAACCTGACCTCCACCGTAATTTGCCCTGTGGGCATGCTCACTTGCAACTCTGAGCCTTAATTTTGTAATCTGAAAATAGGATTATTTTAGGGATTAGGTTTGTATGGAAATGACATGGAACATTTGTTTTCATGTAAATATTGAGTATTATCTTTTTAAAATGTTATATAATTTCTATATATTTGTGTTTTATGTTAATGATCTACATCATGACAAACATCCAGAGAAGTTCCATTTCAAGTTTTCTCATTTCATCGCAAACTGGCCATGTGTAGCATCTTTGAATTTCTGTCATTTTCAACATTATGCCTTAATATCATTTGACAGAAGTGACACAACATCAGTTTGAATTTGTGTGTAAGAATATTTCCATACGGATCAGGTATTAATGCTTTGTAAAGATTAGTCCATATAATAGCATAAGTATAGGTAGAAAAAAAAAATCCACAAATTTTTTCCTAACAGTTCCAGGAAAATGCTCTATCTAGACATTTTTTTTTTAACTGGGCCTCAGATTTTAATCATTAAAAGCATGAACTAGCAAGCACCTTCAGTGAACATAATACTGTTAAAAAGTCTGCAGAAATGAGTCAACTGGAGAGGAAAATGACAAGTAGAAAGAGGAAAATAAAAGTCAAAAAGGATTTAACAGCAATCCATTGATAATCTTATTTTCAGTAGTTTAAGTAAATATTTTATTAAAATGAGCGAATGAAGTAGTTAGACCTTAAATCATTTTAAGTTTAAAAAGAATGCCTAGTGTTAAAGCATGTTATCTTCCTTTATACATGAATGCTATTAATTTAGACTCCTTTAATTTGGAGCTCATCAAAATCCATTCAAATGGATTAGAAATATCATGAAATACTAGATTCATGCACTGATTTGTATTCTTTCATTTAATGGGCACTTTGCTTTATACTCTTCTGACAATTTTAACTGCTGAGGTAGCACCGTAGAAAATGCCAACATCGGCAGACAAGTCACAAAAGTCAAGAAGCCATTTACCTAATTGCAACATCAGTCTTAACTACACAGAAGCCTATGTGCTCTTATGGTACTAATACCTGAAGGCAAAATCAACTTGGTATAGAAAGGATGGGGGATTAGCAAGCTCTTATTTTTGACATTTTACACCTTTCACTTCCCTATTATACCCACTTTATCTTTTTATGTCAAGACAATCTTCTCCAGAAATAGAAATGAAGGTTAAGAAGGCATTTACAGTTAATATGTAACTTTCTGCCCAATGTTGTGGTTATCTTTGGATCTCAAAATGTTCCTGGCACAAATTGTGGCATATGGTGGGCATTTAGCACACATTTTTTTTTTAATGTCTTTGCCGTGTCCTTCTAGGATAGAAGTATAAGTCTGGAATCCATCAGCTCCCAAACTGCTGTGTCAAAAGTTACAGTCAGCTCAATGATATCGAACCACAGAATTATTTAAACAGAACTGTTTCAGGCGTGGATTTTAAAATGATCATCTTAGTATTTTTCTGCAAAACATGGCTAATGTGTTTCTGAACATTTATCTGACCTCCCCTCATTGAATTACTCCCTCTTTATTGCTGAAGCATGCAGGCATTGCTTGGACACTCATGGTGATTTGCACCTATTTTTCATGGATGTGTCAGCCTATGATTATATAATTATATGACTTTTGATAAAAGCATAGGAGGCTTGGAAAATAATGTGCCTTCATTTTATGAATGCTCAAGTACTCTTTGAATAAAACACTTTGCTCACTTTTCGAGCTATGCCACTGGAAGGTAATCATTGAGTCTTTTATGTAAATTACTATTTTTCATTATTTATCAATTCCCAGTTGCCCCATATATAGTCTAAGTATATTCTCTGTGGCAGTCAGAATTGTATAATCTAGGAGTTAAATGATTAAAAAAAGAAGATTTTGTGGGATTAGATGCAATATAATACTATGTTGGTATAAGTAACTGGCTCTCCCCCCTCCCCCATTGCTTATTAGGCAAAAAGAAAAGAATCAAAATATATGGCAGTTAAGTAAATGATGACCCTATACTTTTAACCAGTTTATGAAGCAAGATTTCTTCAACCTTACTATTTAGTCTTTACAATGCTATTCAGATTAATCACTTTTAAAGTTTAAATGAATTATCAGGGCACCTGGATGGCTCAGTCAGTTGAGTGTCTGACTTCAGCTCAGGCCATGATCTCATGGTTTGTGAATTTGAGCCCTGCATAGAGCTCTCTGCTGTCAGGGAAGAGCCCACTTCAGATCCTCTGTCCCCCTCTGTCTCTGCACCTCCTCCACCCACATGCTCTCTCTCTCTCTCTCTCTCTCTCTCTCTCTCTCACACACACACACAAACAAATAAACATCAAAAAAAAATGTTAAAGTCTAAATGAATTATCATCATATTAATTACATATTTATTTAGTAGCTGTTTCCAAGTCAATGATATTCTTATATAAGAAATGGACCTTTCATGCCACAAGCTTTCAAAGTACAGTAAAATCTTGGATTGCAAGTAACTTGTTCTATGACTGTTCTGCAAGATGAGTAAACATTTCTAATAAATTTTAACTTGATAAATGAGTGATTTCTTGCAATATGAGTAGCACATGAAGCCAAATGTCACATGATCAAACTTGAGCCAATGGTTCTTGAAATTTGCTTCGATATACAAGTGCTTTGGATTACAAGCATGTTTCTGGAATGAATTATGCTCACAAACCAAGGTTTTACTGTAATTACAGAATGCAAATACCATAAGTATTTGCAAAATGCAGAACAAATACCATAAGTACAGATGCAAAATACAGAACAAATACCATAAGTAAAAAATTAAAAGAAATTATTGCTAAGGTTATACTAGATTGAAATATATAAAACTGTCCATTTTAAGCTGTGGTTGACCTAGTATAAATACAAACTTATAATTTAACCTAATATCCCGCCTTCCCTCTATTCTATGTCTCAGTCCTTGTTGGTCCCTCTTCTGGGAAGGTCTTTCCCCAACTGTATAGTTTTGGCTAGACCCCAATATGCTCAAAGTATCTTTACTGAAATTCACAGGATGAGTTGGATACCACCTTATTGATTGCATACCTTTTATATTTAAAATATGTCAATATACAGCAGTACCCTAGAGTATGTGATTTCATATGTGCCTACCCCACCCTGGTCTTTCCTAAAAAGTAATTCTTTCAGGGTAATGTCATAACATATTTGTGTCCTTGAGAGTAGATGTCACAACCTATTTGTATCTATAGAACTTATTGACATGATTGGCATCTAACCAAGGCTAAGTAAGTGCTGAACAAATAAATATGTGACTATGTTAATAATTCAGTGACAATGTATTTATTGAACTGGGAGAGACCTTACAGGTTTTCTACTTCTGCCCCTCATTTTATACATGAAGAAACTGAGGCTCAGAAAAATAGCTTGTCATTACTCCTTAAGAGTTGAATTAGAGCTGGAAGAGTACAAACAAAATGTTAAAAATAATCTAAACTGATATGGGTTTAATATATTTCTTTGCTTATAAACCTGCGCTCACTAATCTATCTTATTCTATAACAACTTGGCTTCACCTTCAGGTACCAATGTCTCCAACACTTGTGAGATCTTTGGCACAGATTTTTAAGCAAAGAATTAGTAACTCTGGGATAACTCTTGGTAATGACAGTCAGTGACAATCTTGTATAACTGAGATTTAAATCAAGTCTGAAAGTATGGGTCAAATTAAAGTGGGTGGCAGAAATGGAGAATGTGAGTGGAGTGATATGAGCAAAACAGTGAGGCAGGAAAGCCTAAAGTGTGCAGAGAAGAGTGAACAAAGAGAATATTAAACTAGTCAATGGTCATGCTCATGTCCTTTGAAAGTATGCGGTTTTGGTTTTAGCCATATATATCTATATCTATATATATCTAAATCTATATCTATATCTATCTAAATCTATAATCTACTGTCTATATCTATCTATTATCTATCTGTGTTTGTGTGTGTGTGTGTGTGTGTGTGTGTGTGTGTGTGTATGATGCTAGAGGCTGCCATATCTAGGTTGAAAAATAAATAGCACATTATAAAAGTATCCTACATAAAAAGTTAGAACAGGGTTGAAAATTGATTATACTCTTAGACTCATTTTTTTTAATGTTTAGTTACTTTTGAGAGACAGAGCATGAGTGGGGGAGGGGCAGAGAGAGAGAGGGAGACAGAGAACCCAAAGCAGGCTTCCGGCTCTGAGCTGTCAGCAGAGAGCCCGACACAGGGCTTGAACCCACGAACTATGAGATCATGACCTGAGCTGAAGTTGGATGCTTAATAGACTGAACCACCCAGGCACCCCTATTCTCAGACTTTAAAAGTTGGCTTAAACATAAATATATTCCTACTTTACTAAAACAACTGGCCTTTTGTCCTTGATAACATAAAGTGGATTTTTTCTTCTTCTTTTTCGTTTTTTAATCACCATCAAATTATTTCTGTTAGCTTCTTAAAATACTGAGGAGATTTCTTAGATAGTTTAGTTCTCCTTTATATGTTTCTTACAGATAAATGTGAGCACTGTGTGTGTGTGTGTGTTTGCGTGTGTGAATTCATAAGGAGCAGCGTTGGAGGCAGTTGGTGGAAAGAAATCTTCCCTTGACAATATAGTTTAGGATTGGTATTAAGCCTCCCGTGTACCACCCTTCCACCACATGACATCCACAGCTAATAGAAATTTTTCTTTCTGTTTTTGGCCTTGGTTATAACATTTTACGAAGAAAAGTCACCATAGGTATCCTCTCTCAATTACTGTGAATTGGAAAAAAAGATATATTATCAACTGGTTTAAGAGTATTAATTTTTTAAATTATATATGTGTCAGCTAGACTCATACTCATGGCTAATATTTAAATTTTTCCTCTACTGAGTAATTTTTGTTCATTTAACCATTTATTGAGTGCTCACCATATGTTTCTCAGCATTCTAGCAGTCAGGGATGCAATGGCAAAAAAAGAAAAAAAAATGAGCATGGGCTTTGCCCCCATGGAGTTTTGAATTGGTGGGAGATAGATAATCAACAATTGAATAATAAGTGTTACAAATTGTTGAAAATATCTTTAGAGAAGTAAATGTATGATGTGGTAAACCAGTTGTGGAGGGTGTCCTATTCTGGAGAAGGTGTTCTCCTGAGGTGTTCTCTCTGAGGGAGTGACATGTAAATTGAGACCTGAGATGAAAGATTGAGTCACCCAATCAGGGAGAAATTGCTAGGCAGGGAAGTGGAACCATATATGCAGTGGTCCTGTGGTAAGAACTTTGTGGGCTAAAGGAACCTGTGGTAGACCAGCGAAAGGAACTCATGAGAGGGGTAAAGGAGGAGGCTGCATGTGAGGACGATGGGTGGTCCAGAGTCACCAGATCTGGCACGAATATGCAGACCATGCTAAGGATTCAGTTATTCTTTGTGTTATAAGACAGCACAGGAGTGTTTTAAGCAGGGAAGTGTGTTAACAGGAAAAGATCCCTGCATATTGAGGATGGATTGGAGAGGAAGAAGAAAGAAGTAGGAATGTCAGTTAGGAGGCTATTAAGTTATCCAGACAAGAAAGCATGGTTGATTGGGCTAGGATAATGACAGTGGAAGTGGAGTGAAATGAGCAGATTCTAGAAGTACTAGGGAGATGATAGAGCTGTGAGAATTTGATGAAGTGCTTTGTGATGTAAGGAAAAGAGACTGATGCAGGACAGCTTACAGGTTTCTAACTTCAGCAACAAAATGAAAGGCTGAGCCACCAACAGAGATGGGAACCATTGTGTGAGCAGGTTTGGGGGGGGGGTGGATGAGAAGGAGAGTTCAGCTTTATAAGCTTTATTTGTGATGCTTGGTTGACACTTTGTAGGGTTTAGAAATCAGGAGTGAGGTTTAGATGACAGATATAGACTAGAATAATGCAAATGTATAGATAATTGAGGTGATAAAATTTCTTTTTTTCTTGATCATAAAGAGAAAATCAAATCTAATCTGAATGGGTATATAATGTAAATATATATGAATATATAAAATATAAATATATGTACATGCATGTGTGCATGAGCACTCATACACACACACCCATGTCCTTCAGGAGTGAAAAGAATAATTGATATTATTTGGATAGGAAGGAAAGAAGGAAGCGAGGAGGGAAGAAAGAAGGGAGAAATAGAGGGAAGAAGGGAAACTTTGCTTGCCTAGCAAAAGCTGTGTTCAAATCAACTTCAAAAATTCAAATAATTTACCAATTCAGTTTACTTCCCCCCAAAGGTGTATATGAATGTAAAAGGAAACTTATAAAAATATAAATAAGTGTAATTCAGCTCCCAAAGTTCACATCGGGTAAGAATATTTCAATTTCTGTGTTCTCTCATGAGACTCTTACTCATTTCGTTATTAGCTGACAATGAACTTCACATTTTAATTTAAACCTAGCTGAATCCTCTAGAAATGCCATTGCTACAGAAAAGTGACCTGGAGTACTGGACAGGTCATACATAATGTGTGGAATATGTAGGACCAGTTTGTAAATGTGTGTAGGCATTGGAACAGAGGTTAAGTTAACCCTAAAAATCTTTGCATTGGGATTAGCCCCAGTGGCTACCCCCTGCCACTGCTACTGAAGTTGTATCTGATAGAAATATTGTCAGACCTCAGAATGTTTCAGACTACTGAAAAGACAGGGCCAAACTAATAATAAAAAATTGTAAATGTGTATTATATTTATAACGTGCTAGCCAGTGCTGTAAGCAGTCGATGTGTTCTCTCGTATAATTCTCATACTGTCCTGAGATGGGCACAATTTTATCTCTGTTTTATGAATACAGAAATCGAGTTTAGTTTCAGTTGCTTAAATTTGCATAGCTCCTAAGTGGTAAAGCTAGGATTTGAACTCCTGTGTACAGAATAGGTGTTTTTTTGATGATTGTGAGGAGCGCACAGGGGCAAAAGTTTCCAGTCCCAGAGGAAAGAAAGCTGGCTATTGCCTGGGGTGGAAGCCTTGCTGGCTCCCACTGGTGAAAAGCGAAAGAGAAGGAAATAACAGCAAGTTGTTAATTCATAAACCATAATTTTCCCAAGTGCAAGGCTTGCAGTTTCTGCACCTGGAACATTGCTGACTCATCTCACCTGAATCATGTAGTCAGCTTCGTTGTGTTTGCAAGATCTGCTAATTACCTCACTGGAATAATTTAAACTATCAATAAAGAATGCAATAAATCATTAAAGATAATGGTTAATAAGGAGAAATAATTTTGACTATTCAGCTTGCATTGATCCTTGATATAAAACGATTAATTTTATGTTCTATTTTTAAACTTACAGGCAACCATTAGCCATGTCTTTTGGCAGAGTTGAGCTGAGCTGGGTTTTTCATTAAAAACTTGGCATTTATCTTATCTTTGAATTCGTTCTGTGATATCTCATTCCAGGAACAGAAAAATATTGTGACTTACCAAGAAAGTGCAACAAGACAAATGTTACCTGTTTAATAAAAATCATTACAGCATAGCTTTGAAGTGCATGCAGTTTTAGTAGCATTACTGAAATCTTCATCATTTTGAACCTACCTAGGTACACATAGTCCTTAGTCTTGTTAATTTAGAAGATTGATCTCTTCCTCTTACACCTAGAGGAAGTGGGTGATTTTATTTGTTACTGAAGTTTCATAGGAATACAGTATCAAATCTGTGTGACTTAAAATATGTAACAATGGAAATATTTCAGGTTTCAGGCATTCACATCAAAGGTTAGGGAATATTTTAGTGTTAATGTCCATTTGAAGTTCTCAGAACAATGCTCATTTTCCATTTATTTTTATGTTTTTGTGGTGGCTGGACAAAATTGTATTACAAGAAATACTTATTTTGTAGTTATGTTGGTCCACTGCATACCAGGATTCTAATGCATGTGTGCATGACATCAAGAACTTTTCTAGTTTTAAACATTGTCATTTTAATAATAAAACAAAAAGAATGCACCTTGTGTCAAAATGCATATCTGTGCAAGAGAAAGTCAGAACCAAACTGTAGAATTTTGACTTTTAGATTAGAACCAAATGAATAATTACTGCTGATCTAAAGTTATACCAGCTAAGTAATTTGTATCTGTTAAAAACCTTCATTTTGCTTCATCTGAAAATATTAGAAACATATATAACAAAACAACAGAGCAAATTTTAGAGTCATAACCTATCATAAGCAATAAGTCATTCAATCCCCAAATGTGAATTTAAAAAGTGTCTTCAACTACTCTTGAATATGGGAGAATGGTAGGTCACAAATACAATCTCTCTCCTCTGTTTTACTTCTTCATTTAGTGATTCTGTGAATAGGCCAGCAGCTGCATTTTAGTACCACCCCGTAAATGCACCTGACTTCTTTTTTCAGACTTTTCCACATATTTTTAAGCCATCACTATGGCCCCAACTAGTACCTGTTAGAAAGCACTGAATGGAAATGAAGAGTAGAAAACTGGTATTTCCTCCCTCCCCCCAACCTGATGGGAAATTCTTTATGCAATCAACCAAACAATAAAATCTACTCTACTGGTGTCTGAGGATTGTCCTTTAAAAAAGTATAGAGAACCAAAGACAATTCTGTTCTGTTCTGTCCATGCATCTTTGGGTTACAAGAAGTAAGTAAATAAATAAATAAATAAGCAAGCAAAATGATTCACGTGAAAAGTTCGTTTACTGAAAAGGTGTACCCATTATTTCACGCAAGTAAGGACAGAAAGTGAAGTTGAAAGTAGCAAAGTCGAAAAACAAGATTGCCGTCTTCTCTATGAAACACAGTGTTCTCTCTGAACCCTATTTCTCTCTGCATGTTGATGTCTCTTAGTTCTCCCTGTTTAAACCTCTTACTTGTGGTATGAAATGGTCCCATCCAAGTTACAACTTCATGGCCTCTCAGCTCCAATCCCCACTAATGGTTGCCAACAGTTGAGAGGAAAGAGCACACATCTGGATTAGCATGACAGATCCCATGAGTGAGAGTCTACTGTGCTGTGACCAGGGGATTAGATCGAGTTGGTCTAGTAGTGGAACAGACAACAATAGGCATGTTTCATATAATTCTACTCCGTGTGCCTGGAAACATGGCAAAGACATTGAATGAGAGATAGAAATCTAAGGCCGTTTTGGTGAGTGGTTTTGAATAAATTCTGTAGAGAAGGGAGGACTTGGACCAATTCTTGAAGGATGAGTAGAAATTGACAGGTGGGGAGGAAAACTGATCAGTTCAGACTGGGAGAGTGATAAGAGCAAAGTCTTATTTTGGAACCTGCAAGAGAACTTTGCTGAAAGTGACCAGAAGAGTGAGGAAAGTCAAAGGTGTGCATGAAGATATTGGGAAGGATGCTTTGTGGAAAATCTTGGAGGAAAGGCTAAGAAGTTTTTACTATCTGTGAAGACATCTTTGAACTTTTGTTGTCATTGCTTTTGTATGCATGTGTGTGCATTAACAGGGAGTGGCTATTAATCAGAGATGTGCTACTAGATGTTTAACTGACAACTCACCAAAATAAAAATGTGCATTCATGCACATATTTATTATTCTAAATTTTACTGATACAAGGATATGGAACACGCAATTTGTACATAATAATAAAATATATAATATCCTCTATTATAATTTCATATCGCAGATTGCTTTGGTTGATTTTTGCCAAACTCTTTTTTTTTAATGTTTATTTATTTATTTTGAGAGAGCAGGCTGTATGCTGTTGGCACAGAGCATGACACGGGGCTTGATCTTAAGAACCCCGAGATCATGACCTGAGCCGAAATCAGGAATCAGACGTTCAACCAACTGAGCCACCTAGGTACCCCGGCAAAGTCTTACATCTAGAGCCGAATCGTGGTTGCAATTCAGCCATAATTTGCCAAATGGAGTTGCATCGTAATCTGCTAATTCTTTTCCCAGTAAGTTTATTTTCATTAGATCTAATATATGACCTACTGTTAAACTATTTCTTATTCTTATATCAATTACATTCAAGTTGAAAATTTTTTCAGCTTTCCACCGATTATAAATGTACATAATTTATCAATAAACTCACAAAATACCTGAAAATTTAGCTCTTGGCTCTTGTGACCCAGAATGAGCTGGCTACAGCAAACAAGTGCTTAGTGTATGAGAGGTGATGATCATCTCAACATCAATGGGAACCAAAGTGGGAAAATCGGTGCAATTTGATTTGGGCATGGGAGCAAGATGGAGTTAAAGATTTCAACAGTTTATGTGTGGATGAAGAGGTTATGGTGATACCATAACTGAGAAGGGTTGTAAAAAGCCATTCATGCAGATCTGCTTTATGATCAGTCAGCATGTGGTACTTACATAAAAATCCATGCATTCAGCAAGTATCTATGGAAGAGCCAATAGTCATGAGGAAAAGCTTAACATTCTGTATGCTCTACAGGATAATTTTCTAATTAATTGTTGAAGTCACCTACAGTTCAAAACTAGATATAAATAATTATTGATTTCTATTAAATTAAGCTTCTCTTTTCAGCTTTTAGTGATGACCTTACTTAAACATTCTTCCGGAAATGGCAGCCTCACTGGAGTCTGAGCCTTCCCAAAGCAGTCTATCTGACTGTGTTCCCAGTCAATCCTGTGTTCCCAGCATCCAGCTCAGTATTTGGCTGATACTGTTCAATAACTATGGGTTAAGGATACAGAATCTCTAATTGGGCTCCATAAAAGACAACGGCTGTAATGAAAGTAATGAAAAGGGGCAGGCTAGTTGACTTCAATTCTTAAGCCTAGAGAAGATGTTACCCGTGGTTAAATTTAGAGAGGTGATTTTTTTTGTTGTTGCCATTACTGTCAATCTTAAAAGTCTATCAGTCTAGAAGGAAGTCTATACAGAAGATTCAATAATAAAAACATGTGGCTTGATTCTGTTGTTTCATTGTCTTCAGAGTGAAAACTCCAACAGTTTTAGAGATACCCTTGAATTTCAAACTCGGTAACTAAGGATAAGGATAAGAGACTTGTGTTAGATATTGATACAGCTATAAATATTTAGCAAAACCAGGCAGAACAATCCCCTCTGTAGCATACAATGCATATACAATATGCTTCCTTTTTTAGCAGTATACTTTTGTTTTTAGCAATTTGGAATAAAATCTTTGTAAAATGTTTTAGCTCTTCTGTTTTTATTAATGAATATAGAACAAGGACAAAGAGGGAATTATAAAACAAAATATTTTCATTTTCAAGCTAGAGTGGTGGAATTTAAATAATTTTATAGGAAATGTAAGGAATGACATTTTTTCCCCTTTTAATCATGTATCAATAAAGTGAATTCTGTTTAAGGAATGCAGGTGCCCTCTGTGAATTTATCAAGTTCCCAAAATTCATTTGTAAACAATAGTTTGCAACATGATGGATCATTTTGCATAGAAACAGTATTAGATGTAGTTTTTTAGTTACCCCACGCCAGTCTACAAAACTTGATTTAGTTCAGTGTCTGAAGGCTGTGAAGGCACAAATGATATTATAGAGTAGGGGTTGGCAAACCATGATCTGAGAGCCAAATCCAGTCTACCTCCTAATTTTGTAAGATAATTTTATTGGAACGCAGCCGTGCTTGTATTTTTTTTTCTTCTTTTTTTGAGTTTCTTAATTTTTGAGAGAGAGAGAGAGAGAGAGAGAGAGCACAAGCAGGATAGGGGCAGAGAGAGGGAGGGAGACACAGAATCCAAAGCAGGCTCCAAGCTCTGAGTTGACAGCAGAGAGCCTGATGCATGGCTCAAACCTACAAACCTTGAGATCATAACTCAAGCCGAAGTCAGACACCCAACCGACTGAGCCACCCAGGTGCCCCAAGCCATGGTTGTTTTTTAACATGTTGTCTATGGGTATTTTAGGGTCACTGTGGCAAAAGTTAGTGGTTGCAACAGAGACCTTTTGGCCTATAAAGCCAAACTTTTCAGAGAAAAAGTTTGCCTGTCGCTAGGTAGTCCTTAATCTTTAACACCATAAGGAGAGTGAATTGTGGGAAATTTTATTCAGTGTTCACGCTGAAGATTAGGTATGGATCTCTCTTGACCAGAGCAGTATGCTTGCTTGCTGTGTCTTGTAGCTCCCTCTTGTATTTTCTTGCCCCACCATTCAGTGATTGGTACAACTTCATGTGGCCAGAATTGATTCACAAGGCCTGAGGAGGGGATATAAGAGAGTGGAGACATGTAGAGAGTGGAGCTGGGTTAATTTCTTCCATCATTTTCTGGTCTTTTGGAGAAGTGAGGATGTGTGGCTAGATTTGGGGATATCGCCTGTATTGGAGACTAATGGTGAAGGGGTCACTTGCAGGGTTGAATCTCCTCTGCTTCCTTCCATCTCACCACAACTATTCCCACTATAGCCTTTCTGCATCTGAGACCTTCCTCAGGGTGAGTCTTGGGGTGAGGTACTGTGTGTACATGAGTTGAAAGTTAAAAGATTTTGTCTTGGGCAGGAGCCACTAAAGCAAGGATGGGAGATAAAGAGGATATTATAGGCAGTTGTGAGGAGGGGAAGGGCATTCCTGGGTGACTCCTGGATATCTCAGTTTATTAGCCAGGAGAGATGAAAATAAACTAGATATTCCCTATTCTGTATTAAACTTTCCTAAATGGTTCTGTATTATGCTCTATTTTTCTATGTTATACTGGTACTATCACTGCTCAATGACATTGATGTAATATTTGCCTTGGGCCCAGGTGGTTGGCATTCTCCAGCACTGAACTCCAAATGTTTCTTCTTCTTCTTCTTCTTCTTCTTCTTCTTCTTCTTCTTCTTCTTCTTCTTCTTCTTCTTCTTTTTCTTCTTTTCTAGGAACTGTTCCTCCTTCTTCCTAGATATCATCATCATTATATAATCTTTCAAAGATTAAGTTGTTCTAGACTGAGTTGTATGTGCTCTCAAACCTCTCACCTATATGATCTCTCTTGACCATCAATCACATCTACTTTACTGCTTCAGCCTTCTATAAAGTGATAACTCCAATTTTCAAAACTTAAGTAACCCATCTTCTGAGCTTCAGATCTGGATATCCAACTGTGTACTGGGAAACATTTCTATTTGGCTCACTCTTGGTTTTTTGTTTTGTTTTCTTTTGCTTTTATTCTATTCTTCCTTCATTTCCTGTGTTAGTGAATTAGTGAGTGTCTCCACCGTTTATGAAATTTTGCAGTCCTGGAGTTGCTGTGTCAATCTTGTCCCTTCCCTTTCCCTTACTTTCTGTGTCTCATCAACTAATTCAGTGGATTTTCTCTCCTGAATATCATTGCACATCCATCTGTTTCTTTCTATCCATGCTGCCACCATCCTGGTCAAAGCAACAGCATTTCTCCACAGGAATAAGAAACAGCTTATTATCTGGTCTACCTGAAGCCACTTTTAGCCCTATTCATGTCGCTCTTCTCCTTGAAACTTTTCAACAATCTCCTTTTGCTTTTCAGAAAAAGTCCAGTATTGTTCATGTCACCTACCAGTCCTTGCATGGTCCTTTTTTTTTTAAGTTTATTTATTTATTTATTGAGAGAGAGAGAGAGGGAGAGGATGCTCATGCAAGTTCAGGGGAGGGACAGAGAGAGAGAGAGAGAGAGAGAGTCCCAAGCAGGCCCTGTGCTGTCAGTGCAGAGCCTCACGTAGAGCTCGAACTCACGAATTGTGAGATCATTGAGAGTTGGAAGCTTAACCAACTGAGCCACCCAGGTGTCCCTTTGCATGGTCCTTATATAGCCTTTTCGCTTCCTTCCACATGCCATTCTTCTTCCTATCTTTGATCATGTGGTTCCCTCTGCTGAGAAGGCCCCTGCTTCCCTAATACTAGACAATATCTCGGCCACTTTCTTGATAGAACTTAAATCATATTCTTACTGTGACTTTTCCAAGAATGATCAGACTACATAAGGTACCCTAGATTTCACATGTGTAGCTGTCATAATCATGATTAATTAAATTAGTACATAATTATGTAAAATCTGTCAGCTTCACTAAAATGTAATCTCTAGGAGGGCAAGGGCTATATATTCCTGGTTAGGGCTGTGCCTCTATCCCCTAACACAACAACTGTATAAATATTGAAAGAAACAAATCTACTGGCTGAATCTACTGATTGAATGAATAGCTCATTTAGCAGGCACAGTATTATAAGATATTTATTGTTAACAGGACTCATGGTAAAACTAAGTAAACTAAGTAAAACTAAGTTTCAAACCTAGGCTATCAGACCCTCCAACTGTGCACTGTAATATACTGCAAAGAAGGTTTAGGTTATTTGCCCTCTTCCTTGTTCCCCGTTGGCATGTATAATGAAATGTTGATGAGGTCCAGCAACTGGATCCTAGGTAAGGGAAGAGCAAATCAATATGTAACAGTGTTTTTGGTGTTAAGGGTCAAGTTGAATAAATTGTGTACCTTATTACTGTTACATAGATAATGGCTGCACTGGATGTCACTCTTTTATTTTAAGGCCACTTAGTCTGAATATTGTTATTTTTAATGCATTCCCATATAAAATGAAGAAATGGCCTAATAATGAATACTTGATCCCCAAATCATGAAATCAATTTTAATATGCTTAGAAGATTTAATATTTTCTTAGTGCAGTGAGATTGATGAAGTCCTGTTAATGAATATATTGATGAGATTGAAGGAAAATGGGCTCAATGCTCTTTTGTCACCAGTGAGATGAACCTGTGATAAAAACTAAAAAGTAAGTAGAGAAGGTATTAAAGTAACTGTGTTAAGTGTGAAAAGTTAATTCTTAACTTCTTGGGCTTTTCAAAATTATAACTGCATTTTTAATGTAGATAAATAAAGCTAATTTTCTCAGAAAATATATTTTAAATCAATACTAAGTATCTTAAATAAATACTCTAATGAATCCATTTACTTTCTTTCTAGACCAGTGGTTATACACTCAAAAAGAACTCCTTTGCCTGATACATCAATGGAAAGTTTTTTATTTCAAATAATATTTTATGAAATATCTAATCTAAAAAGAAAATGTCTTCTTAAACCAAGTATATAGTAAGAAATGTGAAAAGTAGCTGTGGTTTTAATTACAATTTTATTTTTAAAACACTCATATTTTAGAGATGATTTTGAATACAGATTTAATAGTTTCAAAAGATTTTTTTCCATCCAACGTCTACCCATCAAGCTGTATTCCCATGTTAACTAGCTTGAAGACAGATACTAATTGTACCCCCAATTTGTAATGCATCAGTTTAGCACTATTGATCTACTTTAAAAAATGAAAGTAAACTAAGCAAAAGCCAGTCTCAATACCAAAGGAATGATATATTGATTTCATGTGACAATGCTTTGTCTACAGATCAATGTGTAATGTGTAGCATAGACCAGTTAAGAATGAAACAGGGTGGGAAAAGGTCATGAAAGAAACAGTATCCGAGATTATTGGGCACCATGAAATGAACATATCTTCAAAGTTTATGCGATAGTTGTTTATAAAGGAATTCAGTAGACTTACTGTCCAAAAAATTCACAGCATAAATATTTGATGACTAAAATACTATGTCACCATCTACTTGGAAGAAATTAAGACTCACTTCTTAATTGAGAATGAATTTGTTGTGTATTCGTGAGATAAAGGTGTTATGTGAACTCAGTATTTTTCTCATTTTACCATATGTGAAATCTTTTCTGTTAAAACCTGTTTCCAATTGCCTCTATCAAACACTTATATTCAAATGTCCTCAAGTCCAGAATTCTCTGACACCTCCCTCTAGGCTTTATTTAGATCCTAATGGTTGACCTGTATAGTCCTCTGGGAACCAAAGGTTCTGTTTACCTTTCAGTCTTTTCCAGGTTTTTATTAGAATAGGCATACATTCTTTCAACCTGACAGCAGAATTTAATGTGGAACATAAAATGCCATATTATTCAATATATCTCTTGTGTCTTTCATGATATTTTGGTACCATAAAGTTGACCCCTTCCCAAATAGAACCATTTATTTCTTACTTTAAACATATGCATGTATTATGACTTTGGACTTAATTCTCCAAGTAGTGTTTTTCCTACAGCTGTGCATATTCTTAGAGAGCTGAATGTGTCTGATTTATAATGCAGGTTCTCCAATCCATGTTTTATATTACCTTCAGATTTTCTTAAGTTTCAGATATTAAAAAATCAGAAATATCCAGCTGGGCTGGTAAAAGGTTAAGAGATGGAAGAAACATTTTTTAGCATAATCATAAAGTGCTATTTCATCAGATACTAGCTTTCTTCCCTGTGGAATAAAATTTAATATGCTATAGTAAAATATATGCATATGCAAAAATTATTTTTGTAAAGTCTTAACCACTATATTATAGAACCACAGAAGGCTAATTGCAACATTATATCTACGGATAAAAATTGCCTACCACAAACTTTCTTTTTTCTTCCCATCTGCAGTTTTTATTTTCCGGAACTTGTTATTTTAAGAGAAAAACTAGGTGTCATTCTGTATCAACATTGGTACTTCAAGAATAAAGACATTCTAGTTTATCAGTTATTCAACTTAGCATGTCTTTGGGGATTTTTGAGGATTCTAGTATGGTGAGATGTGAGCTTATGAGATGATACAAAAATAAAATAGAATCTAATTCATGTGTAGCAGTATTGGATTTCAGAATAAAATAATATAAAAATAATCAGAATATTACCTCCCCAAAAGTATATGCACTTTGGAGTTTTCTTATTTAGATGTTATCTTGGTTTTTAAAGCCAATTTTAGTGTTTGTTTTGATTTAAAACCTAATGCATAAGGATAAAAAATAATCCCCAAAACCAAACAGAAAGGGCAACAAACAACCATGATAACTTATATTCACAGGAAATATCTGTCAACTCTACAAAGCAATAATCATGCAATACATACTGCGTGTTCCCTCTCTGTGTTTATACAACTTGTGTTAGCATTAAGAAGTGTGGTGAATCTTCTATACTAGCAATCCTTGACCAATCATATACATCAGTTTCTATTTTTACATACCTTACAGTTCAGGTCTAAAGCAATATTAGCACACTGCAATTGTAATCCATGCAGGAAAATATGTTCCTGAGTACCTCGCATAGTCCAAATCTTCTGTCATTCACAGTTCACAAAGGATGACAGCTTTTTCTTTTAATTGCTAAAGTGGTCCCAGCCTGTGGTGATAGTATAAAGCCAATTCAGCAATAAGTTGTCCTGTCAGCATCAACATTTTTTGAATGATTGGCAAATTATTATGTTTTTAATTTGTGATTTCTAAAATTTTGTTCATAATGTGAGGATCTATTTTATTTGATGCCATTTCAAATAAGCTCAAATGCTACTGCACAATATTTCCTTTTGTCTTCTAAAACTTGTGCTTGAGAACTGAAATTATAATGTGATGAGTCATATATTTGATTTAAATAGAATCAGCGGTTATTATTACTTGAGAAACAAAAATACATCAGAGTTGTTATTAGTTTTATAAGTTAGCAAAAGATATACATAGTTTTAAGTACATCCTAAGAAAGCATCTTATCTGTTTATTTCCTTGGTTCTTATATTAAAAAAAATATATTTGTATAGGGGCACCTGGGTGACTCAGTCAGTTAAGCATCAGACTCTTGATTTTGGCTTAGGTCATGATCTCATGGTATGAGAAAAAAACCCATGTTGGGCTCCACACTGAGTGTGCGGCCTACCTGGGATTCTCTCTCTCCCTCTATCTGACCCTCTCCTACTCACACAAGCATGCATACACTCTCTCTCTCTCTCTCAAAATAAATATGTCTACATTAAAAATATATATATATTTGCATAGAACTGGAGAATGTCTAAGCTTTCTAAGTGAAATGGAACTAGAAAACTTCCTTTATTAATTATATCATCCATCACAACTTGCAGGTAAGTGAGGGGATTTGACACTGTTTTCATAGTCTGGCATAGAAAATGGTTCAGTTTTTATTTGGTAATTACCTACTCACTCAAAATTCCTTCTGGAAAATCAAAGAAAATCTCTCTTGAAAATGTTCAAAGTGAAATATGACAGCCTTCTGTGAACACAGTGTGTTTTCTGACCAGTGTATTCTTTTTTTAAAAAAAACATTTATTTATTTTTGGGAGAAAGAGAGGGACAGAGCACAAGGGGAGGGAGAGGCAGAGAGAGAGGGAGGCACAGAATCTTAAGCAGGCTCCAGGCTTTGAGTTGTCAGCACAGAGCCCAACACGGAGCTTGAACTCGTGAGCTGTGAGATCATGACCTGAGCTAAAGTCAGTCGCTTAACTGAGCCACTCAGGTGCCCCAGTCTATTCTTATCTTAGGATTTGGATACCAGAACTTCTATCAGTTGGAAGCCCAAAGAGATGGTATGCAAAACTAGGATAGTAAATAAAACCTACTAATGTGGTAATGAAAATCTATGCTTTGTAGCAACTTAAATAATTCTTAAGACTTAGGTTACCTTGTATATGATGTCTGAGAGATTTGCACTGTCTTACAATACCCATTCTTCTTCAGTATACACTCAGTTTCATATACAAACTCTTCAGTCTCAGCAGCCTTTACTGGTCTGGAAATACTCTCTCCTCCATCGTCTGTCTTTCTGTACAAATCAGGGCTGGCCCCTGAGGTGGCTAAGCGAATAGCAGTGGTACCACCAAGATCGACAAGCAAGACAAGTAATTGTACAAATTGTTGCCCACTTATACTGATTTCCCAGCATTTCAGACCTGACACTGAGTTTTCTCAAATATTAAATTGGTATAAAATGTATGCATGGAGAGACTACACATATATGACCTGTGAAAGAGCAGCCCAACTTTGCTGGAGTATTTAAGGGTGTTTAGTCTGAAAAGAGTGTATATGAAAAGGCGTGTGGGGCGCCTGGGTGGCGCAGTCGGTTAGGCGTCCGACTTCAGCCAGGTCACGATCTCACGGTCCGTGAGTTCGAGCCCCGCGTCGGGCTCTGGGCTGATGGCTCAGAGCCTGGAGCCTGTTTCTGATTCTGTGTCTCCCTCTCTCTCTGCCCCTCCCCCGTTCATGCTCTGTCTCTCTCTGTCCCAAAAATAAATAAACGTTGAAAAAAAAAAAAAGAAAAAAAAAAAAAAGAAAAGGCGTGTATACCAAAGGAAAGGGAACACACACACGCACACACACACACAACCCTTGAACAGCATGAGTTTCAACTGTGTGGGTTCACTTATATATGGATATTTTTCGATAAATACAATGTAGTACTATAATTGTAGTTTCCATTCCTTATGATTTTCCTGATAGCATTTTCTTTTCTCCAGCTTACACTATTATAAGAATACGGTGTATATACAGGTATACATTTGTATAACATACAAAATGTGTGTTAGTTGACTTTTTATATTATTGGTAAGGTTTCCAGTCAACACCAGGCTATTAGTAGTTGTTTTTGAGATTATACATACATACATATATATATATATATATATATATATATGCATATATGATATATATATTATATCATGTATATTATATTATACATGTATATGTATATATGATATATATATTACTTTAGCATTAATAGATATGTCTATAATATATATAAATATATAAATAAAGGATATCATGTATATACTTAACAATTTAAATTACCACTTAAAAATATGAATAGCATTCTTATCTCACTAGCCATAAGAAAATGGACAAAACGACTAGTTTGACCTAAGGGATGTTATTTGCAGACCCCTATGCTAAACTGTTTTTTAAGTACATACAAAATAAGACATATCTTTTTTTTTTTTTTTGAGTTTGCATTAGTAAATAATTATCCTAGGAAACTGAATAACTCATAATTAGTTTTATAAGAAAAATTGAAGGGGAGCCTGGGTGGCTCAGTCCGTTAAGTGTCTGACTTCGGCTCATGAGACTCAGGTCATGATCTCACAGCTCGTGAGTTCGAGCCCCACATTGGGCTCTATGCTGACATCTCAGGGCCTGGAGCCTGCTTCAGATTCTGTTTCTCCCTCTCTCTCTGCTCCTCCCCTGCTCACACTCTGTCTCTCTCTCAAAAATAAATGAAGATTAAAAAAAATTTTAAAAATTAAAAAATGAAATAGTTTCTCAAAGTAGTATTGCATGTAGAGATATCAAGTAGGTAGTATTCTATATTATTAGGTTCATTTAAAATAAAAGCAATCTCAGTAGTTCAAGGGAATGGCAAAAATTATAACCATTATAATTGGGGAGGACAAAAAATGCAAAATACCAAAGAATATTATATATATTTTTTTAAGTCTTTACAATTACCAGCAGCTTTAGCAGTTAATTTTCTCAATGTTAATCAAATAGAATAGAACCCTATATTTACCATTATCAATTAGCCATTAAGTTAATAGCAAAAAAATGAATGATATCTTGTAAGTCATTAAGAAGCAATTAATATCTTAAAATTTCCAGACTCTGAACTCATAGCTTTATTGAAATAACACTCTGCTTTATCTACTTCGTTCAGGATTTGAACATGATGACCGAGGACATATGTTAAAATATGAGGAATATGTCATTTATAAAAGGGAGGAATCTGATGATTTTTCCATTGCATTGAATCTATATTTTATCAAGCTGTATAGTTTTGTGGCCTCTTATCATATGAATTAGTAATTTGATATCCAATTTAACTCTGGAAAAGATGGACGGCATTTTTCTCTTCCTCTGTGCTCTGGCATGTGCTGAAATAAATCGTTATGGTGTTCAGGGTAGAATAGAACAAGAGCCACAGAAAAAAATGTCTTCTTTACACTAGAAAGAGGGTTCCTTGCATTAAGGAACATTTTGAACAGAACATTTCACATTCCAGTATGTTGTAGCTCTCTTCTAGATAGGCTCCCTCATGCTTAGAATACCTTGTTCTCCAAATGGCTTTTTTTCTTTAGCTTTATTGAAGTATCATTGACAAACAAAATTATAAGATATCTAAAGTATAACAGAATGATTTGATGTATTCTAAATGCCTTTTTTTTTTAATGTTTATTTATTTTTTGAGAGAGACAGAGACAGAATGCGAGTGGGTTAGGGGCAGAGAGAGAGAGGGAGACACAGAATCCGAAGCAGACTCCAGGCCCCAAGCTATCAGCACGAAGCTCAACAAGGGACTCAAACTCACGAGCTGTGAGATCATGACCTGAGCCGAAGCTGAACGCTCAATCAACTGAGCCACCCAGGCACCCCTATTCTAAATGTCTTTTAACCACATTAAATACTTTGGTGTGGTATTGGTCCACCAGGCAGCAGAATAGTGTTTGCTGAATGAATGATGTGGCAGAAAAATATGCACGTGGAATTAAATTTTTACTTAATCTATAGTTTTAAAATCATAAGTTATTTATTATATATAGGTTCAATTTGAGAAACAAAGAATATAAATGTAGCTAAAATGTACAAGTTGTTTCAATATATATTAGCCTAGTACATGTTTACTATAACAATGAAAGAAATACAGTTTAATAAAATGATCACTGCTGATAACATATCCTTTCTTCTGAGGCTCTTTACCTTGTCTTTACATATGACACATTTTATCATTTGGTCAATAAAAAAAGCCTTTTTTAAAATATATAGATGGCTATCATGTACTTACTGAATCCAGAACTTTGGCCTTGTAATTACTTTCGTATGCCATTTTACATCTTTCTTTGTACTGAATGACAAAATTAATTGATAACTCGAGTCTTTTGATCCAAATAAAAGTTAAATTACAGCAATGCCTACTATTTTTCAATAAATTTCATTTTACATTTATATTAATAAATAGTTATGTCTTTGTAATGACTTGTGCATATGGTTTTAGTAGTTGTAAATATACACTATCTCAGCCAATGTATATGGGTCATGACATGATAAATTGAAGGTTTTTAAAAATCTTTTATTCTATTAGAAGTACTTTGAACAATCAAAGAATGTATTTATAGTAAAGTTAACCTTTGGTAGTTTCTTATGGTCTCTCCTTAGAAAAAATATCTTAAAATTTCCCTAAATTTCATGCCTGGGTGGTTCAGTTGGTTGAGCATCCGACTCTTGATTTCTGCTCAGGTCATGATATTGTGATCATGAGGTCGATCCCCTCATTGGGCTCAGGGCGAGGAATCTGCTTGGGATTCTCTCTCTCTCTCTCTCTCTCTCTCTCTCACTCTCTGCCCCTCCCTGGCTCATTCTCTCTCTCTCTCTCTCTCTCTCTCTCTCTCTCTCTCTCTGTCAAAATAAATAAACCTTTAAAAAAATTCCCCTAAGTCACATTACTAATGTGAAAACCTACTTTTATTATTTATTGATTCTTACATGGAAAGAAGGAAAGTCACAGCCTAAAGTACAGTCTTTGATATTGATCAGTTTTGCTAGGTTCCTCTTCCATTTTCACTGGTGTGAATTGACCTAGTTCTGGAAACTACCTCTCCAAAAATATTTGAGGGTAGGGAAAAGGGATGGGAGGGGAATCTCTTGCATTGAGCACCCAGATCCAGGAAAAGCCCTAGGTCAACCTTCTTTTTTTCCTTGCATTCCCTATTTTTTCCCTTTTCTTTCCCTAAGTTTTTTTAGATTTAACAAAATCTGTGCAATTCTTTGACAAAGATTTCATACTGAATCTGGAAAATCAACGTCCAATGTGGAACATGCACATGAGAAATGTAGAGTATTGAGTAGGCGATAGTCCCACATGCCATCCTCTCCTTCTGAACATTTTCTTTTTCATTTTGCAAGTTGGCCCCGTGTGACCCTCATTGTTCAGTTGTTTTTATGTGGTTGTTTTGTGTGGTGTGTTTCTTTTCATGGGGAAGCTTTTCTCCATTTCTCTTCAGTGTGAGCATTGTATTCTTAATTTAATCCAAGCAACATGTTTTGAAGTCTGCTGGGCACAGCATGTAATGTTTTCAAGAGAGTGACAGAAATGTGTATATATGTGTGTATTTATGTACATCATATGTATATTACTGAAAATAATATATAGTAAAAATAAGATAACGATTGTTATGTTAAAAATTGCAACAGGGGCATCTGGGGCTCAGTTGGTTGAGCATCCAACTCTTAGTTTCAGTTTAGGTTAATGATCTCACATTTCGTGGGATCGAGCCCTTGCAGGGCTCCATGCTGGCATGGAAGAGTGTGCTTGGGATTCTCTCTCCGCCTCTCTCTGCCCCTCCCCACTGCACACGTGCTGTCTTTCTCTCTCAAAATAAACTTAAGAAAAATAGCAACATATTGGGGCGCCTGAGTGACTCGGTCAGTTAAACATCCGACTCTTGATTTCTGCTCAGTAATGATCTCAAGGTTCATGGGTTTGAGCCCCACGTGGGCTTAAGCTGGCAGTGTGAGGCCTGCTTGGGATTCTCGGTCTCCCCCCCTCTCTCTGCCCCTCCTCTGCTCATGCTCTTTCCCTCTTTCTCAAAGAAATAAACATTAAAAAAAATAGCAACACATCTTACTTAACGTTATTATAAAACAGTACTCAAAAAGCATTTGGGGAAAGTTAAAAATAAGATATAACAAATATGGATCTCCATGTCTACATTTTAACAAGGAAAGAATTCCTTTATACATTGAATTGCACTGTAAAAGAAATCAGTATTCCAAAGAACGTCTGTTTGAGTGAGACCTTTGGGATCAAACTAAAAAAAAAAAAAGAAAAAAAAAAGAAAAAAATGATCACCCAGAGTAAAATTTATAAGATAAATGTCTTTGGTCAAGGTTCTCAGAGTGACTTTTTTGCCTCTTGTAGACAATAAACTGCTAGTTTCTAAACTTCAAAAATCAATTTTGGTGAATAAGCTTAAAGATACTGGAAGAATACTACCTTAAGCTATTATTCTTGGCAATTCAAAGACAAATTCAGAATGATCATTTTTGCAGGGATTTATCGACATTTTGTTTATAAAGCAAGAAAAGCAAGTTAAAATTTAAAATGTTTTAAACATTTTAAATTTTAACTTGCTTGTTTTCCTTAGGTTTAAACACGAAACCTTTTAGAATTAATTTCTAAATATTAGTTAAAATGTAAGAGTAATATGAAATTTACAGTCATGAATTGTTGCATGCTATTTACAGCTCAAAAATAGAGGATAGCCATTGCACAAGACCATTATGTTATGTAAGAGACAATCTATGTAATTAAAAAGTATTTAAAGACCTATCATGATTATAAATGTCTGGTGATAAGCATCTAAAACTGATGAATATTAAGAGTCTATAGTACTATAGTCTATTTCATGTTGTTATGACTAACGTTATATCTTTTGGTATTGGTCAAATAGCACTGTGATGTACCCTATCCCACATAGCAGATTTCCCTAAGCATCAACTAGCCCTACCAGAGTTTATGTGTGTAGCATTCTCATTTGTACCATTTTACAAGTGAATAAGTTTCATTTTTATTTTTTGACAAGTGAATAAACTGTCAACAAAAATATCATAAACTCTAATGATAAGTCTCAACCTTCAGATCCAAAATCAGTGGTAATTTAATGTATGTGAGCATCCTATATAAAGTGCCTGAAATGATTTTGCAAACTTTACAATGTTGTGTAAATACTACTAATAATAAGCACTTTAATTTTGCATTCAGTACTCAGGAAAACTTTTGAATTCAAGCTCTGAATGTCAATTAGATTCAAGTTCAAGTGAATTAAACTGGCAGCACTTTTGGTAGATATAAAATATATCTTATCACATATTATTTTCTATTATATTTAAAGATAGTAAGAAACCAACTATAAGATGAAATTCAAGTCTAACATTGTTGGATCCCTTGACACCTCTGTGGACTACTGGAGTTTGGTCAGATACAATCAGAAGAAAAATAAATGTAAAATTAAAACTCATATTGTTGCTTGTAATAATATTTGTATAGGGGTGCCTAGGTAGCTCAGTCGGTTAAGCATCTGACTTTGGCTTGGATCCTGATCTCATGGTTTGTGAATTCAAGCCCCGCGTCGGGATCTGTGCTGACAGCTCAGGGCCTGAAGCCTGCTTTGGAATCTGTCTCCCTCTCTCTCTGCTTCTCTCCTGCTCACTCTCTATCTCTCAAAAATAAATAAACATTAAAAAATGTTTTAAAAATAATATTTATGTAGCTCTGAGAAGTTTAGAGAGTCATTTCTCACACATTGTGTTTAATAATCTTCAAAGCAATACAGTCAGATATTTAGGAAAGGTTGATTATTATTATTTTTTTCCAGAATGGGAAATAGACTAAGAAGAAAAATAAATTCAGCTTCATATGGATTTGTTTTTTCTCCTTTGAAACCATAGATTTCCAAGGCTTCTTCATCTAAGACCTTGGATGAATGGGTTAACATCACTTGCATCTCCTGGTGCATAAAATACTCTGTCTTATACTTGTCGACTCAGCGCAATGCAGTGCTACTCAATATTGTAACAAGTAAGCTATTGTCAATACCATGAAGCACCCTTGCAGAATAATAGAGCGGGATTTCCTGTTTTAGAGGCAGGACACTTCCACCGAAATTGAATTTTTTGTAATACTAGAACAATTTGAGAAAAAATACAAAATTAACTTCATTTTTCCTCCAAAACATTTCCATGTTCTTCTTATCAGACACTAAGATCAGCAATTTGGAATTGAACATCTTAATCACTTTTCATATTAATGAAAAGAATTTAGATCCTCTGACCTTATTTGGAGAACTCTCTCTTTTCCCAAGCAAGTCATAGGCAAGTTACCCAGTAGGCAAACATAACTTTAAGATGGCCATCCATTTTGGATGAAAAAAGGAATAAAAGTAATGGCATGAGTTTAGCTACTAAAGAGCCAAATCTTATTTCTTTTTTGATTCCTATGTCACTGTTACCAACTTTACAGCCTTCTAAAATCATCTGTATATACCACCCCAAGCTGCATGCTTTTACAAATTAAGCAGATAATGTCCCTAAGTGTTCTCACTTCTTTTATTTTTCTTCTGATTTTTTCTGCATTTGTCATTTATTATTGTCCATGCCTTCAGCTTTGATTTTAAATTTTCTCTTCTATTTATTCAATATTCTCCTCTAAACTTTACATAAAGAAAATTCAGGAATACTGCTGAGTAGAATTTTAATATTCATCTTTCTCCTCCCTACACATATATTTGCATAAATTAGTTTAGGTTCATATATTTATATATTTTATTAGAAAGACTAACCTAATTAATACAGAGGATAAGGTTAAGAGAATATAAGTTTTTATGGTGCTGGGTAGATTTGAGTATGTAATTATGTACTTATTCTGATTAGGTGAATATGTATATATAAAACTTTCATATTTTAATGGACATTCTGTATACATTAACTCATATCACCACATAAATATCCTCAATAACTCTGTCGAATGTCCTCTTATACTAGTTTCTACCTGTTGATGTTTTTAGTCTGCCCTTTGATAGAAAATTATACTTTGCTACGTTTAGATAATTGAAAATAACATTTTGATACCCTGAGAGAAATTTTAAAGAGGAGTAAAGAGGTTAGAATGTTCATGGGAATTCTTGATTTAACAGTATTGACTTCTCCGTGAAGAACAAATGCTGGGGCCTGGGTGGTTCACTCTGTTAAGAGTCCAATTCTTGATTTCAGCTCAGGTCATGATCTCACAGTTTTTGAGTTAGAGACCCACATCGGGCTCTGTGCTGAAAGCCCAGAGCCTGGAGCCTGCTTCAGATTCTGTGTTTTCCCCTCTCTCTCTGCCCCTCCCTGGCTTGTCCTCTGTCTTTCAAAAATAAATAAGTAAACATTAAAAAAGAAAAAAAAAAAAGAACAAATGTTGCCTGTACAGTGAAGTCTCTGAGTGAATCGGACATAAAATCATGTATGGGGAAAAAGGTGGCCATTACTGAAAAGAGCACATCTGTTCATCTAGGGCTTTGGGACTCGGGAAAGACCTTTATTTACATTATGTAATGTGTAGAGGAAGGGCGTGGGCTTCATATCTGGTTAGCTAGTAGTATCTTGAGTTAGGAGTTGTCAGCAGAATTGTCACCAATGTTTGCAGTGTCGGGAGGCACCCTTTCTAATTGCAATGACTGAATCAGGATGGGCCACATGTCTGCAGTGTGGTGCTTTTCAGTTCCAAAACCGGAGCTGGTTTGGAACTGTTCTCATTCTTTAAATGGCATATTGCCCTTTTTTTTGGCAAATAGAAATCAGTAAGTGATTGATGTGCCATACCAGTTTGGTGACATCTCCTGCTGTACCACTGACATATTTTGCCTTTCCCCTAGATGCAGCCTTTTCAAGGACTCAAATAATTCAGTGTCTAAGGGGGATGACTGACATGAAAGCAGAAAGATGGGAACCTGGCCTCTAGCATCATTAGCCACTCTGGGCTAAGAGTAGAGAGAAACATTTAAAAAATTTGCAGTCCTTTTTTAATGTAAGTAAAAAGATCCTGGAATTAAGAATATTTCAGCTAGCAACCAGGTGAACAAATATAACATTCAATAATGGTCATAGTTGGTCAGATATAAGTTAAAATAAACAGACAAAAACTTATTTGGGGTAATATGAGCATGTAACTGCCTGCAAAAGGTACCCCTCCTCAATAATTACATATACTTCTTATAATCTCGCCCTGAAGTATCCATATAAAAATGATCATATCTGAAAGTGACTTGACCAAATCTCATAAAATGAAAAGAAGACTTTTGCAACAGTAGATCATCCTGTGAAATGAGGTTAGGGATTTGCTAAGTGTTTCCATAAAGTCTCTCCATAAGGTAAATGCAGAGTTTAAATACAGACATAGCTTAACTTGGTAACTGTGTAAGCTAGAATTCCCAGGGTAGTTTCTTAGAAAAAAAGAAAGACATATAAAGTTGTGCTTTTGTTCCATTCACTTTCCTGGAATGAAAGGTAACAGTTGCTTTTCAACAATGGAAAAGCGTGTTTTCACAAATTTTAAAATATTGAGAGACAGAAAGAGAGCGTGTGAGTGAGGAAGGGTGGGGGGGGGGCGGGGTACAGAATCTGAAACAGGCTCCAGGCTCTGAGCTGTCAGCACAAAGCCTGACACGGGGCTGGAACTCACGAACTGTGAGATCCTGACCTGAGCTGAAGTCGGACGCTCAACCCACTGAGGCACCCAGGTGCCCCAGGAGGCTAAGTGTTCCTTGAAATATATACCATAGGAGTACCTGAAATATCTAACGTGCTGCAAAGGTGAGCTAATCACCGCGGATGACGTGTAGTACTTGGGTCTGTAGCTCCAATTACCCTGAGGCATTGACACATCTAGACTTAGGCCTTTATTCATCATGTTTGTGAGACAAGCTTTTCTGTAGAAATTAATCCAGATTAACTTCCCTTGAATTCAAGGATGCCACAACTCTCCTCTCTAGAGAACCAGCAAGAAATCATTGAATTATTTACTAATTGTAAGCAAAATTTGTATTGATTTTTTCTGTCTCTCAAGCTGATGTTAATAGCATCATGCTTCAGGTCATTAAATACTTTTCAGCGCCATCTAATTGTCAAAGAATCACTTACTAAGACACAATTGTAGACATCAAAGCCACACACACACATGCACACAAACACAAAGAAAATGGTGACACAGGCAGTTAATATTCTCTTTCTCCTCCGCCTCATATGGTAATATTTTATAATAGATACTACATGATTTGAAAAAAAATAACAATTCTAAACAGTATTAGAACTACTATGTCACCAACTCAAGCCATGCCTGATTTAATCACCAGGCAAATATTAATTTCTCTTCACACACCAGTGCTGCTACTACAATAAAATACAACAAAGAATAAGCATATGTCCAAATCTGTTCATTGGGCTGTCACATCCTTTGAAGCTGGATATGAGGGTATAACTTTTGATTTTCTTTTAAAATCACTTTATAGATGTTAAGATAGACATTGTGTATTTTGCACACTGTTTAAATGCTAAATGTAGTTTCTGGTAAAACAAATCTAATTTCCATGTCCTATAATCTCAACAATACATTAACAAAGTGTTTTAAATTAAAGATGCTTGTCAGTTCTCTGCACAAAAATTTGCCCAGTAAATTTGACAAAATTTAGTGAAATATAGCTATGGAGAAAAACAGACAACCATCCTTTGGATGCTCACGATAGGCTTTTACATGGGAAAAGCTGTTCCTCTCATGGCCCCTAAATAGTTGTTAAAACCAATGTACCTCATCTTTGACATCTGTTTGAGCAGGATGAATCCATTTTAAATCCCCAAATCACTTTCATTGTGACAGAATGCAGTAAATGAAACAAAATGGTTTGGGGAAATGAGAAAGTGTAAGCAAGCCAATCAGATGCCATTTAATTTCCTGGAGAGTCAGAACTTTTCTCAAAGAAAAGTGAGATCAGACTTTGATAAAGGAAACCCTGCCTATAACCCATTGCTATTTGAGGGAAGTTTCTCTCACATATATTGAGATTTAAATTGATACTATGCCCAGAAATGTTCCGTAACAACAGCCAAGACTAATAAGTTACTTAGCAGAATTGCTAGACAGTCCGTGAATATCTATCTGTTTTTGTATATACAGGAAGAAGGCACCATTAATATTTTGATGAAACTTGTCCTAATGAGAGACATGGATTCTGATTGCCATGTGTTGGAATATTCAACACTTGTGCTTTTCTTTCCACCCATTAATAATGATGAGGTTCTTTAGTATTGCTGGATTGTTAACATCTGTTAAAGTCTGAGAACATAAGATAAAAACACACTGTTAAACATTAAGATTTTTATGCACTAAAGTTTAAAATAACAGTCCATTTTTGCCATGTAAACCCATTCAGTATGTTCATGGGACATCTCTGGAGAGACGAGTGGGTCACAAGATGGGCCATGTAAATTTTGGGAAAAAAAATTGGCATCACACCTTGATTGGGATGGAATTCATATATGATATCCATACAGTTCCTGCAGGCACATCATGAATGGTGTACCTTTGAACTAATGAACATTTGCCTGATAAATTACAAGTAAAATTGAGGTCTCACCTGCTGGTTCCAAAATTAAAGCTCACTAATTGAGAATTTCTAGTGCATAACACAACAAAGAAAAAGAGAACCTACGTTTATTAGACCTTTATGTTTTGTTTTGTTTTTAATTTTTTAGTTATTTCTTTGAAAGACTGTAAGAGGTAGAAAAAAGTGCCTATGATATTGAGCAATTTAAATCCCTAGTGCCTGAGAAATATTTCGTTGAGTATAAACTCTTGCGTATTGTACATAAACATTATAAAGTGTCACATTAATTTTTAAAGCTTTGGTAGAGAGGTACCTAGCTGGCTGAGTTGGAAGAGAATGCAAGTCTTGATCTCAGGATAGTGAGTTCAAGCCCCATATTGGGTGTAAAGATTCCTAAAACAACATTAATAATAATAAACTTAATAAAATAGAGCTATGATAGAGTGTTTGCAAAGATGGGTACAATAATTCCTTCCACCCCTGTAATTATACTCTTTAGAGTATATTTTTGTCACTTCTATAAAGATGAAGGAGTCCATTTTTCTACTGCTTGAAACTAGGCTGGCCTTGTGACTTCTTGGGCCAATAGAATGCCAAGAATTGATAACCTGAGCATACACCTCATGGGGGTCTTGCTGATTCCACATTGGCCTGCTTAGAACATTGATGCCACCATGTGAAGTAGCTTGACCTAGACCCTTTGGGGTTAAGAGACCGAGTGGGGAGAGTGGTCCAACCATTCAGCCTATAGCCATACCAGTAACCCCTGCCAGCACCAACTGCTTAGAAATGTGGATCAGGCTATCTTCAACCATTCAGTTCCAAGTAGATGCCCCGGACGACTATAGATGGATGAGTAGCCCCAAGCAAGAGCAGAAGAATCACTCAGCAAAGTCTCACCTTAATCATTCAGCCACACAAGTGAGAGCCAATGAAATAGTTGCTGTAAGTCATTAAGTTGGCTTTTTTTAAGCTACTAAATTTTGAGGTGGTAAAAACATCAAGAGTTAACTAATGTGTATGCCTGTTAGGAAAGGGCAGGTATTAATGATGTTTCTGTGCCTTATGCTGGCTGAAACATGGGAGATAGCAAAGAAAAATTATCCAATCAAAAGAAATAAAACAAGTAGAAATCTTTACTTCAAGAGAGTGGCAATTTCACTAGCAAACTGGGCAACAAAACTTTGCCACTTACTGAGCCTGAGAGTCACCTCCAACCTCTCACTGAGTTCTGGGCTTGAGACCAACAGTTAATGTTTTCTTCATAAAGACACTTATGTGAGCCAGGGTAAAAATATTTATATGCATATCTATGTGAAAAGAAATTATCTGAGGAAATTTGGATAAAATCCATCTATAATCCATTTCATTTAATATGATTATATTGTTTTATTTGAAGTACAAAATTATCTATAGATGTTTAAAGATATCTATGAATTGTTTATAAGTATCTTAGCTCTCTAAGTAAGTTTTGTGGTTTTACTGGTCATCAAATGAAAGGTGTAAACATTTCTAAAAGAACTGTATATTCGGTTGAATGTGTCAGTTGATTTAACATGAAGATATAAAATAATCATAAAAAGTATAATTAGATTGATCTTTGGAATTAACATTTGGCAAATGTTCTATTCTATAACTCAATATTAGTTAAATTTTAGAAAAGAAAGCTTGAGCTTGAAGTTCATAGCATGAAATAATCAGGTTTAATGATAGCAACAAATGGTTATTAAGATTATAAAAAGAAAATAGTGATGAGAAAAAAAGGTATGTATTTTTAAGTTTCATCTTTGAGTTAGAAAAAAACCCACATTGAAGCAAATGAATTTTTAGGTTATTGGATATGCAATTAGATTGGCAAATATAATTCTAGAGAAGTTAAGGGAAAATATATATCCTGTAAAATCTGTAGTCTTTGAAGTATGTTAGAAAAGGTATTTTTCTATCCACACAATGTGTTAATTTTAATCACAGAGAGGACAGTTTTGGTTGAGTTTCATTCAAAGAAAGGAAAAGAAATCTGCATCTTTCATTAAAATCTCCCATCAACCATGTTTCCATTAGAGTTCACTGAAAAATGACTCATAAAACCAACAATTTTATGCATCAGGTGACAGGTTTTGACAGAAACAGCACTGCAGTTTTTGTGATATGCTACATTTTGAATGCTTAAACTGTGTGATTAGGTGTGCTTTATATGACTTCCACGTGCTTAGCTAGCAAAATCTGAGTTTATTTATACAAAATTATTCAAGTGAAAAAAATGGTGTCTCTCAAGTGAGCAAAGTCAGACCTCGAAAAAGACCATAGGGGATTGGCTAGTATTTTATTATCAAGTGAGCCGTTCCAGCTCTGCTAAGAGTAAAGCACAGACCTCCTTGGTAAGCACAATGGGCTTTTTATTTTTAACTGACACAAAAATAGAAATAATGAATTCCACCATTTAATAAATTAATTTTCTGGTTCAGCATCTATTAGTTCAGTTCTAGTAAAAGAAAAACTACAGGTCTCCTGTAAACAGAAAAATAAATTGTTGTAAATTAGTAATATGTGTGCCAGAAGCTTTTGTTTTTCCATATGAGAAATACCTGGTTGCTAATCTTTAGATAATATCTAGACACTTTTCTCTGGGCATATTTTAGAAAAATTGCATTGTGGAGTCAGCTTTTTTTTTTTTTTTTTTGAATTGAGAATGCAGTTGTTAAAGTGTTCAAGTCAACATCTAACACTTCGCTGTTGAATGAGGTGCTTCACTCCTTATTGTTAACATGGAATATTAATCATGCAACTTAAACTGGTAAAAGCCCTTTTCTAGTAAGGGAAGTAAAAGGAGTATATGTTTTAGAGACAAAGAGCCCTGGGTTTCCAACTCTAAGCTCTATGACATTTGGAAAGTCAATTTCTAAAACTCAGCAGCATGCATCTTTGAACTGGAGATAATCTTTTGAAAGCTGGTGTGAGTTTTGGAGGTTATATACTCATATGGTTACCTGCTGGATAATAATATCCCAAGCATGATGTGATAATGATGATGAGTAGAACTAGTATATGTAATAAATTTTTTATTTTTATTTATTTTATCCAGGGAGTTAATATAAAAAAATTAAATATTATTTGTAGCTACTTATCCTGGTGATTTTGGATTTTTTTAATATCTGAGATGGTGGAGTAAGTAGAACAAGTCTAAAGCCTTTCTCTTGTAGAAAGACTAGAGATTTCCTTGCCATATTCATAAGCCAAAGAAAGGTAAAAGTAAAGGTAGTGGGAGGAAAAATACCTTATTTACATTTTGCATATTTAGAATAAATTTTTGAGATAATAGTTGGCATTCAATATGAGTAATAAGAGAGTTAATTTTTGACCCTTATAAATTAAAATTCAAAGTATACTCAAACTTATTAATTGTTGAATGCATATTTGGAATTCTGCAGTTAAAACTATGCCTCAACCCCCATAGTTGCCTTTCGTATTTTATTATATTCATCAGTTTCAATAGCTATTTTTTTTATTTCAAATATATATATATAATTTTTCAAAAATCCAAATGGATTTGAGAACAGTCTGATTCTCAAAGGAAATCATAACAGATGATATATAAGTGGATTTCTATCCATTTTTAATTCCCCCTTACATCAAAATTTGCTTCAATAGCTTGAAATTCCTTTCAAGTTTCACTAAATGACATTTATAATTTCTAATTCTCTCCATTTAAAACCTTTGAATTTTGAAGTTTTAAAAATCATTCCTGTCTATAAAAAAAAATTTTCAACTGACATTCCAAAAGAATCCAACAAACTTAAAACAAAAAACGATCTTCTCCCATTCCTACCTTTCTCCTAAATTCTATGATCTCACAGTGCTTTTCTTTGAACTCCCATATTTTTTACTATCTAGATCACACAATCTTGGCTTAATGTCCTCCTGATGGGAGGGCATATTTATTTCAGTGAAAGCCTACAAGGTTCATGTGTGTGTTGGCTCAGCTTTGCATCCCCTGATGGTAACACAGTGCATGCCCAAAGTTGGTTTTTATTTCATACATATTAAATGAATAAATGAGAAGATGAGTGCAAGATCTCTCTTTGAAATTTGAGTATTCCACCATTATCGGTCAAGATGTGTAAAGTCTATCTGATTTCCTCTTCATTCCTATCCCCCCTTCTTTCCTGGCTTTCTCCCTTTCTCTCTTTTTTCCTTTCATTTTTCTCCCTACCTTCCATTTTCTCCTCTAGAAAAGCCATAAACATCTTGCTGAATTACATTTTAAGTAGGAAATAATTTTAAAAATTAGTTCACAGGCAAAATAATGTAAAATTCATCCTTGAAAATCCCTGAAATCATCCATAAAGTATCATACTCTCTAATCACATTCAGAATAATGAGGTGCTTACATTACATGTGGAATAGGAGAATGTGAGAGGAGAACAGATTTCTAAATCCAATAGTGTTTGGAACTGGCAGAGTTGTAGAAATACAGTCTCTGTCTCCTTCTGAGTATGTACAGTTAAATTCAGGTTAATTCAATGTGTTTATGTTTCAAACTTATGTAGTGAATAAAAAGAGCATGGATTTGGATAAAACAGATGCAGATTCCAATCTTTCAGTTACACTTTACTGTCAATGGGAACACTGGGCAAAATAGTTACCAGGTATATATTTGTATGGCTAGAGATTCTCATTAGTAGGATTGCAATTTAACAATATCCACCTCTGGAATATTTTTAAGATTAACACAGATAATGCCTGCAAGGTGTTTAGGACAGAAACCAGTATACAGCAACTACTCAATAAGCGTATTAGCTATTATTGTAACAAGACCCAGCTTGTAGCTGGCAAAATCAGTTTTAAAATGATTAATATGATAAATGTGATTATTGTGTGTCCTAACCCCAAAATGTGTTTTTCTATAGAAGTATGACTTAATAATTTAAATCTATGGAAAAGTTCATTCGATTTGCAGGAATATGTTTGAATATCAAGAGCACACATACAATTCAATGTGAATCAGATTTCAGCAAACTTTACGGTTTCCATTTCTTCAACTTGCTCTGTAAAGTTAGTATTAGAATTCCCTTAAGAACTTTACCATTTCCTTCAGCAATGCCTTTTGTCTCATATCATCAGTTACTTCATGGGTGCTAACATTTCTCCAGCCTAGCTACAATACATCTGCATATCCAAACCTACTGAATATTACCACTTGAATGTCTTACACTCACCATTACTCTATTTTCTCACTTGTCCAAAATTAAATGTACTACCTCATCTATTAAACTACTCCAAAAATTAGGAAAAATACTTATAAAAGAAAATTTAAATATATCTTTTCCATAAATGATCTTCCACATCATCTTTTTAACTCAGCAAACATCTACCGAGCAACTTCCTAATCGCTATATTAGACTTTGGAAGGGAAAAGTTTAATAAACAGTGGTTTCTCCTGAACATTCATCTGAATGGTTGATTCTTATAAATTACAGTTTTAAAGGTTGGTTTCTTTTTTTCTTACTTTACTCTAAATTTCTAATCATATCCATTAACTGGAACTTACAATTTCACATTCATTGACTACACTTGCTTGTTTCCATTACTGTTTTATTTATGGTATAGAATGATGTAAGGGCTAAAAAGAATTGGAAATAATCTAATCCACCAATTTGAAGATATTAATTGAGCTATAATAATTTGAGATTTTTCCCATTGCCAAATAGCTATAATAATAAAGCATATAAAATTAAGTTAATATTTTTGATTATTTCTGAAAATTATTTAACATTTCCTGTTTTTTAACCATGGTTTCCATTAGATGCTTAGATCATTGAGGACAGAAACTATATTTATTAACTGTTATTTTCCAGGTGCATGGCATGGAGTTGTAATTAAACAATCATTTGATTAATTTACATTAATTAACTACCCAAATCAAAGGCAAATAACAAGTTGACCTTTTTATAATGTGAGCTTCTAGGAAGAAAAGTGAGGATGAATCACTAGGAGATTGCAAGATATCTGATGTGTTTCAAGTGTTTCCAAATGCATGCCCTTTCTGTTGTTCTCCCTGTTAAATCAGACATTTGTTCTCACTCCTTATTCTCAACGATTAGAGCTGGATTAACCAGATACCCTCATTGGAATTTAAACAATAGAACTTGTGTGTAGCCTTATTTGAGATTGGCATCTCCCTCAAAATCTTCTTAAGCTGACCCTTTCTTGTATACCATTCTGTTGAATTGTTTATCCATTTATAGCACAAATATCTGCTAGTGCATTCCTTTTTTTTTTTTATTTGTTCTGGTCATTGATGTTTATTTTGATTGCTACTCTGTTGTTTATCATATAAACATGGTTGCGTTTAGAAAAAAAAAAGAGATGAGCATTCAATTTAATTTCTCTGTTTTTGCATTTTCTGGTACCCTGCCTTGCTAAATGTAGCAGTCTCTAGTCTGCCTCATCAATTGCTATACATTTCCACTATCATCACATCGGTCATGCACTTATGCTGAACCCCAGACTCCTTTGCAATCAAAACTCTCCTGATTGCATACCAGGTTTTATATTGAGGAACTTTTTCATTTAGTCATTACTTATACTAATATATCTTGAGGCAGAAAGATGGAAATATTTATATTAATCTTCTACACAGCTATAATTTATGCTATGATATCACTTTATTTCTGTACTGGGATCATGTGTTCAGACATTTATTCTTAATCCGTAGCATATCTGACTTATAATATTTCACATGTTGTTGAAAGGTTGTCTGTTAAATATTTCTTGGACATTCTTCTGAGTTCATAAGAGACCATCATGGACCCTTAAAAATTTCTAGAATTATTATTTTTCATGATAGCTAATTTTATCTCATTGTCTATTCTTTTTGTTTTCTTCCTTTCTGATTACTTATGTTAGTTATTATTTGTTTATAACCATCCATGTGCAATGGAAGTTGCCATGCTGCTAATTAAGTTTGTTGGGCACCATAGCTTTGCCTTGTAGTGCACTCATTCCTACACCCATGCTGCACCTGTGATTTAGTCTGCCTTTCCACAAGTGTGTGGCTTAATGCTAGGATATGGCAAAAGAAATTGCTTGAGTAATTTACTGTTGCCAATTAAAGTAGTTTTTGTTTGTTTGTTTTTGTTTGTTTCATTCTATGGCTTATAACTTCAAAAGGTAAAATTATCATGCGATAATATAGAAGAATGAAACTATAATGCTGACTCCAAAGCTACCAATTTAACTGAGTTTAAAATGAATAGAATTGCCATTATAATTGTCAAAGCTTGTATGTTGTTTGATTAATGTAAAAAACTTTTTTTCGCACCTTTGAGAAGATAATATAGAATCATCAGATAAAACTTGAAGAAAAAATGTGTGAGCCATTCCAATCATTAATGAAAAATCTTTCTTTAAGTTACACTAACTAGGGGCAAATGTACAGAAACATTCAAAAAGTATGACACTAAAAAAAAAAAGTCCTATAGTAGCTGACATTGTGAACATGGTTAAATAAGACAAAACGTGTATCTGAATGTTAGGAAGAATAAAGATATTTCTTCTTTTTCTTTAAAAAAATGTGGTTGACAATAGCCAATATTCCTTTTTAAATCATTCATTAATAAGTATCAAATACCATCATCATATATATGATCTCATTTGCAAAACAATATTCACATTTCACTTTATAGTAAGGTCTTTGGAAGTGAATGATAATTAAGGAACTTTGTCTATAAAGTGTCTTTGAATGTGGAACATATCTGCAAAATAGATGTAAATCTTTATTTCCTTTCCTCTTATAAAAAAGACATTATCAAGGCTGTTCATGTCTTCTTGTAATAAAGTGATAGAGGAATTATTCAGAAAATACTATCAGTTTCTCTATATCACCTTGAATTCTGAGCACACTGTTCAGTAGCCTGCTGTAAAAATATGGCATAATATCATAGCACATTCTATATAGAACTACAAATAAATAGAATTCAACTGGATATCAGCTAGAAAAGAACAATAATGTTAAAAGCTATTTCGTAGTTTTCACTTGTATGTGAACTTTTTCATAGTTTGACACAGCAAGCAAATGAAAAGAGTCATTGAATATCTAAACCTAAGAGTGAACAGAAGTTGCTGTCTTTAGACATGAAGCATAATTGTTTATGTTTTGTTGGCGGTGGAAGATATGTCAAGGGTTGGCTCTGCTTCAAAGGAAAGAATCTTAGCTTGGTAGAGAGGAAGTAGCGGACAGTCTTGGAACTGATGGGCAAACATTCACGTGAAAATATGATGTTTTAATAAAAGCTAAAAGATACAACGTGCTGAGATATGCATACAAGACTTTCATTCTGTTCCAATTAAATACTGAGTACAGAAGCAAGAAATTCAGTGGCAAAACTAACATGAAAAGAAAACAAACAGACTTCTTTTTATCCCGATGTGCCTAGGCAGCATTCCAAGCAGAGATCTTAGGCACCATATGTGCTGACCTCCCTATGGGGATGATCTTTTAAACTTAACTGAGATGACTGGGTTTGTTTGATTCTGCCAGATCGTTTTTGCCTCATTTCAACATAGCACGGCTCTTCCAGGTAGAATATGCTCTCAGAAGACACAATGTTAATTGTCAAAAGGAAGACTCAGTGAGGCTGGTGTCTTTTGCTGACATTCAGGTCCCATCATTTAAAACAACTCAGGGGCACAATCTAAATATGGGGATAGGAGGCATCTCCACGGAGTCTGCATTTAGGCACCAAATTTCCTGGCTTCTATTACACGTCTTTCCTCTGTCTCAAGAGTGCTGAAGGATTATTTGTTGCTTTTCAGATAACCCTTAGTTCTTGCCCCCACATGGAGTAGAGATTATACTCTTCCTCTAGTCCTTTCAAAGTCCAGCTCACCCAGCTTTGCCATGTGTGAGCAATCTGCAGGCACTATTAGCCCCGCTTGACTAGCTCTTGATAACGCTCTCTAGGAAGTCAATTAAAGATGTCAGGGGGTGTACTGGACTGCTTTTCTTTTACTAGCAGGGATTTGGAGAGTGGAAGATGGAACTCTCAGGAACAGGTGATTTTTGGTTCTCTAGGAACTAAAGCACTTGATTTGTTTTTTCCTCTCACTATTTCAACTTTTTTTTCTTTTTGTGATCTTGAAATAAATGATCAATTTTAATCTTTAATCAGCAATAGTTAATATAATATTGAGGATCTGGTACCCAATCTAGTAAATAATGAAAACACATGTGTTCACCAATTAAAAATATGAAGAGAGAAAATGTCTTATAAATTTGAGGATAGTGAAAGTCTGCATTAAGAAGCTATGTTTTTGTGTTGAAATATAGACATTTAAAGTAAGACTAAATGATTGTTCCCTAAGAATTAGATATAAAAGTTGCTTGACATTATAGAGTCATTTTTTGCACCTACTTTGTACATGTTGTGATCCCTTCTTTGCTAAAAGTCTTGACCCACATTTTCTATGTTTTTTTTTTTTACTAAGACTATGCAAAAAGAAAATGATTATGTTTTTCTCAGTTAATATAAAGCAAAATTAAAGTGTCACTTTTCATCTAAAAATTAGCATAAATATTTAAACTGATTATTTAGACCAACAAATATTATTTTGCTTATGCAACATATTATTCAACATTACTCATTAAATATTACATTATTAAATTTGTGTGATAATAGAGAATTTTCCACTTTATTGTGTGTCACCTACAATTTCTTTATAAATCCATTAACCTAATCAAGGTAATTATCACTGTGGGGATATATGTACCTTATAAGGGAGTATATATATAACTTCCTCTTTGCCAGGTATATGCTAAATGCCAAAAATTATTTTACTTAATTCTCATTGCCATCCTGGGTGAGTTACTATTATTCCCATTTTACATATGATGAAGCAGAAGCTTATAAAGGGTAAATAACTTGTCCTAAATCCCATAGCAAATAAGTAATGATGTCAGGACTCAAATGGAATGATTTCCTTCACCAAAACCTGTGAGATACCAGGGCCTAACTTGCAGAGGGAAGGAATAGTTAAAGCAAGATTCTAGCTATACTTTTAACTGGAAAAATTATAACCTCATAATGATTATATCACTCTGAGAAGGGAACTATCTCTAAGATGGCTGCATATTTGTCCTAATATTCTGTTAAAAATGAGAAGAAAGGATTGAGGCTGAGTAGAGATTGACTTACATAATAACAAAAACAAAAACACAAAAAAAAAAAAAGGAAGGAAAGGAAGGAAGGAAGGAAGGAAGGAAGGAAGGAAGGAAGGAAGGAAGAAAGAAAAAGGAAGACTATAATTCTGAGGTCTTGAGCGTACCATTAAAAAAACTTCCTACCATTAGAAACACAGCAGTATAAAACTTATCAGCAATTCACTCACCATTGGCTTTTTTTCTTCAGGGTTTGTTTGTTTGTTTTTTTGTTTTTTTTTTTTGTTTTGTTTTGTTTTTTGACAAACAGCAATTGTGTAAAATCAAGTTCATATTAAAGATTTATTCAAAGAAGCAAGTTTCAGTATGAATTTTGAGTTAAACACAGATTTAGCCTAATGTTTGAAATCACCATCTCACAGCATGATACAATAACTGATTATAATGAAGATCTTAGTTACCAAGTTAAATTATTTTTAGTATATTTAATCATTAGGTTCAGCAATTATAAAATATGTCTGTTATGCCTAAGTTTCCACCACCATAATCTTTAAGGGTAGGCTCTAGAATAAAAACAGAAGATTTATTTTCATATCCTAGCGTATTAACTGGATGAAGTTGGCATCTTGAAAACAGCTGTCTTTTCATTCATAAACCTACCTACCATACTGGGTTATCATGAGGCTTCCACTTACCTTCTAGGCAGGACATCACGTCAATTATTAGGCTTTGATTTACCCCACTCTACCAGAAAACTGAAATATTTTAAAATAAACATTCAGAACATGAACTTGAAATTGTTATAAATGTGGTAAGCAGTGACATGAGATTCTTTCTTCTGACTGAATAATTTGAAATTTGTGAGTTAGTTTTTAACTTTGAAAATAAGACAGTACTAGCATTTCAAGGAAGAGAGTCCCCAATAATGTCTCTCATAGCATACTGTATTGCTTACTAAAATAAAGAACAAACAACTCTCCGTACATTTATTCAGTAAAATCATTAAGTCACTTTAAGTAACTTTCTAATGATGCATATGTAATAATCAACTCAATCCAGTTTAGCTGATGACGAGAATTGAAATCCTTGACTCATCTGTTCATTCAATAAATATTTACTCTGCATTTACTTTGTGCCAAGAATAACATTCTAGACCCTGGGATACAACAAAAAACAAAATGAACTTAGTCCCTGCTTTCATGGAGTTAGCTTACATTCTACTGAAGGCAGATAGATAAGGAACAAATAAACAAATTATAATAATTTCACATAGTGATATGTGATATACAAGGGGAAAAATACCAGAAAGATGTGATATGTGTGATCTTGTTGCTTCTTTAGATTGGGTACTCCTAAGAGGGGAACCCAAAGAATTGACATATAAAGTGAGATTTGATGGACAAAAAGAGGAGAGCTAAAAGGAAATCTTAGGAAAAGAAAATTTCACAGCAATAGTGTATGAATAGGACCTAAAGAAGTCATTTGCCTTGCTAGAAGAAAAGAGCCAGACTGGCTGGGGGAGAATGGAGTAAGAGGCATGAATAGTAGTAGATGAGAGCCAGATCTTAAGATGCTTTGTAGGTCAGAGTAAGGATTTGATTTTTCTTTTTGTAAATGTGACAAGTCCTTTGGAAAATTTTTAGGATGACAAGATTTATCTTATAATTTTAATGAGATTACTCTGCTGTGTGGAGAGTTGATTATAAGAGGGGTAAGACTAAAGTAATATTGTTAAGAGTCACCTTCACTGTTCCTGGTGAGATAATAGTGACTCAAACCAATGACAGCAGTGGAGGTAAAGAAAATCAATTCTGGGGAAGTTTCAATCATTGGGCCTTACTGATGGCCAAGATTGTATGTGTGTGTGTGTGTGTGTGTCCACGATGGGCAAAAATGGAGGAGAACTAATAACTCCTTGAGCAGCTTGTATATGACGGCACCATATACAAAGACACTGAAGACTGGGGAAATGAAGATTTGTGTGACAAAAGTCAAGAATTCAATTTTGGTCACATTAAATTCGAGATACTTTTAGGCACTCAATGGCAATGTCAAGCAAGCAAGTCTGGAGCTCCAAAGGGCTCAAGGCTAGAGGCATTCACTTTAGAGTCATCACCATGGAGGCAGGATTGGCAGAGGGTAACTTGGAAAAATGTGTTTCTGAGGGCACTCCATTTTTGAGTAGTAGTGACTATGCTTTAAGAACAGGAAGTTTCTCGCAAAGTACATGCAAGAGTATTGGCTAGTGGGAGGAAAATTAGGAGAGTATCTTAGGATACGAGATAGGAAATATATAATAAAATTAGATCTATCTTAGGCAGTTCTTTAATGGTAATGGCTTTATCATGTCAGATTTAGGGAAAAATACAAAAAAAAATCACTCATATGAATTTTCCACATCTTTCAACACTATTATCAAGTACTTACTATGGCTAAGCTACTATGGGAGAGAAACATGAAATAATTACATCTGCATTGGAGATATAGCTAATTTCCAATGTAATTTCTACCTGACTTTTCATTCTTACAAATTACTGACATATCTAGTGAAGGCAATTAATTGCAACATTTGATTAAGCCATCCACTATCATATGGAAATCCTATTCATCTAAACATTATAAACATTGAAAGAGAAATAGACTATGGTAACATATTTTATTATTATTTCAAATCATTTCCTATCTCTAATATGCCAACTTTTTCTAAATGAAAAAGAACAAGAAGAATTCTGCAGTAACAAAATCATTTTTAGAAAATGCATTTTTAAGTTATTGGGCTGCTTAATATTTGAAGACTATTGAAAATATACAATGAACCTTTTTATTATGCAAATATATTCAATTCTGAAAACAATTAAATGATAATAAAGTATTCTCTTTTTCTTTACCTCATATTACAGTAATGAAGCTGTTACCTCTGAGTGTGCGTTTTAATGAGTTTTAACTAACATTTTAATGAGCTGACATTATCATAAACCTGAGGATTAGACAAAGTTGAATTTACTGGATAGAGAAAGTTTCCTCAATAGTTAATTATATTGTTTAAGATGTAATATAATGCATTTTATGATATACCACCAACTATCAGCCTACAAGAAAAATTATATTAAAAGATTGAATAATATCATTATACTTAATCTGTACATACACGTATCCTGGTTCCTCACTTTTAAAATAAAAAGCTAATGATGTTTTTATATATGCAAATCACATGAAATATATAAGGCATAGACATATCAAGGATAATAAATGAAAATTTTTATTAAGTTAAATGAATTTTTTTTGACATTTGCAATAAAGAAAACTCCATGAAGAGCTACCTTCAATTGGAGACAAGATTTTATTTTTAAAGAATGAATCATTTATAATTTTCTTGATTCACATATTTAAAACGGGTTTATAGACTCACAACTTACCATTTGGGAGAGATGAAGAACTTTTTGTAAATAAATGATATTTTGGGGGTACCTGTGTGGCTCACTCGGGTAAGTGTCCGACTTCAGCTCAGGTCATGATCTCACGGTTTTGTGAATTCGAGCCCCGTGTCGAGCTCTGTGCTGACAGCTCAGAGCCTGGAGCTTGCTTCAGATTCTGTGTCTCCCTCTCTCTTTGCCCCTCCCCTGCTCACGTTCTCTCTCTCTCAAAAAAATTAACCATTAAAAAAAATTTTTTTAAATAAATGATATTTTGGGTTTGATGCATTCTGTGAAGACAGTTAACAGGTGATGGTTTCAGGGCTCTCTCAACTAAAACATAGTCACCGTTACTTACTCTTTCCTCCATATCCTCCTTGCCTTTTATCCAATCCTCTCTTCAGGCACTACGAGGCCTAGGTGTGCATCAAAAGGTTGTCATCTGAGGGAAGCAAACATAAGAGACTCTTAAATACAGAGAACGAGATGAGAGTTGCTGGAGAGAGGTGGATAGATGGGCTAAAGGGGTGATGGGTATTAAGGAGGGCACTTGTTGTTATGAGCACTGTGTTAAACGTGTAAGTGATGAGTGTTAAACGTGTAAGTGATGAATCACTGAATTCTACACCTGTAACCAATTTTACCATATATATTAACTAACTAGGATTTAAATAAAAAATTTAAAAAAAAAAGGTGTCATCTTACTCACCTCCGTATCTCTTGTACAAAGCTCATAGTAAGGTTCCAGTTGACCATCCATGAAGAGAGGCCGTCTCAATATTCAAGTTTTCTGAATTTTTATTCTATTTTAGAAAAAAGCTAATTAATCAAGTTATATATTTTGGTCTCACACTTATCATCAACCTACAGATATTCTGTTGACATTTATATTTCAAATCGCCATTCTTCTGTAAACCTGCTATCTGTGTCACTGAGTGACTAGGGAAAACCCAGGTTTCCACACCCCGTTTACAACTCTGTTGAATCCATTGGGATAGAGCGTACACTTGTAAAACACTCAGAGTTGATTTTATTTTTATTCATACATTGTTAAATATAAATATTAATAAACAATTACTGCATTCACAAGGTTGTAAAATCAAAAAATATATAAGATGGGTATAGTGAAGCCTTCCCTTTCTGTCTTTTACTTCCCAGTTTTTTCTCCACAAAGACGTTTTTTATTATTGGTTTCTTAGGTTTTCTTCCAGAGATTGTTTTATGCCCATGCAAGCACATTCCAGCGTGATTCTTTTCTTTTTGTAATTAATTAAAGCATATGCTGTATATTCCAAACCCAACTCTGAAGTTGGCTCCTCTAAAATGCCTTCTTTGTTGAATGCCATATTTCTCTCCATTGGACTTTTTTTTTTTAATTTTTTTTAATGTTTATTTTATTTTTGAGACAGGGAGAGACAGCATGAACGGGGGAGGGTCAGAGAGAGAGGGAGACACAGAAACTGAAGCAGGCTCCAGGCTCTGAGCTGTCAGCACAGAGCCTGACGCGGGGCTGAAACTCACGGACCGCGAGATCATGACCTGAGCCGAAGTCGGATGCTTAACCGACTGAGCCACCCAGGTGCCCCTCTCCATTGGACTTTAAAGCATTTTTGATGCACCTCTCAATGTAGTTCTCTGTTACTGGATGCTTTTTTTTTTCCTTTTCTTTCAGATTGTAGTTTTGAGTTCTCTATGGTAACCCTCCTAAATCTCTTTAGTGCTCTGAAGTCAAGATCTAGGCTTGAAGTGTCTCATACTTCTAAATGTGTTACATAGCACATTGTAACAACAAAATATGCGGTACCTATTTAGTAAATGAAGAAGTGAAGGGCACCTGGCTGGCTCAGTCAGTGGAGCATGTGATTCTTGATCTTGGGGTTGTGAGTTTGAGCCCCACATTGGGTGTAGAGATTACTTAAAAATAAAAAAAAATTAAAAGAAGTGAATGATTTGAAAAACTCTTCTGTTATCAAAAAGATGTAGTTACAACTAGAAGTGATTGGAAAGTGAAGAATCTCTAATTTATCCTATATCCACTAAAGCAAAATTAAATGTTATGTTAAAATCACCTTTTAGAAATGAACTGCGCAAGAGGCACCTGGGTGGCTCAGTCAGTTAGGTGGCTGACTTCAGCGCAGGTCATAACCTTTTGGTTCTTGGGTTCAATCCCTGAGAGGAGTTCTGTGCTGACAGTCTGGAGCCTACTTCGCATTCTGTGTCTCCCTCTCTCTCTGTTCCTCCCCTGCTGGCGCTCTCTCTCTCTCTTTCCCAAAAATAAATAAACATTAAATTTTGTTGTTTTTTTTTTTTAAATAAAGTGGGTAAAACTGGCCAAACTTTAACTTTTTGATTGGGAGGAATCAATGATATTTTATTGTCCTGTTAATACTTTATAACATAACATAAGTAATATCTAAATATGTTTGACTTAGAATTATACTATTATATATAAATCTCAACTCCTATGGTACTCACTCCAATAATTATCATCATCTACTTGCAATTGCATAGAGTTTGACAGTCTATCAAGACTTTAAAGTAGGAAATATTTTACACACATTGTTCTTGAATATTATTAACTTCTTGACAGAGGAATTAAAAATTGACAGCCATTGAACTCATGTAAAATTAGATACAAAAATAGAATTGTAAAGCCCTTTTTATTTACTGGCATTTCTATTTCCCAACAGCAAACACAATTCTCATTTATGAAGTGCTTTCTTTATGTCACATTGTGCTTTAGAAAGATTGCTTTTTAATTCTTTTTAATTTTTTAATGTTTTTTTTCTTTTTTTACTTTTGAGAGAAAGAGAGAGAGAGACAGAATGAGCAAGGGGAGGGGCAAAGAGAGAGGGAGACAAGAATCTGAAACAGGCTCTAGGCTCCACACTGACAGCACAGAGCCTGACATAGGGCTAGAACTTAGGAACCATGAGATCATGACCTGAGCCAAAATCAGATGCTTAACTGACTGAGCCACCCAGGCGCCCCACTTTTTTAATTCTTTGTAACAATCCAAAGACAAAAGCTTTATTATCTCCATTTTATATAGATGAAGAAGCTCAGATTGTATAAGACCATCTGGTTAATAAAGTGGCAGAGCTGAGTCAAACCCAATCCTTTGACTAAATCCATTATTTTAACCACAATGCCATATTGCTTCCTTAACAAATAGTAGTATTTTCATAAACATAAATTAAATGCAAGTTCCAGTTCCCATGAAAGCACCTGAGCAAATGGTGGAGACGAAGTAAGATGCATTTCAGGAAGAGAAAACCAACAGCATGAAGGCCTGATGACGGAAAGGAGCTCATTGTGTTCCGGGAAAGGCCAGTGTGGGTTGAGTATTATGATTGAGTGGCAAGGACGAGATAGTAAAGTTTTAGAGGGTAAACTACATAGACTTAAAGATGGGGGCAGGTGAGTGTCCTACCTTGATTTGCTGGAACTGCCCTGGCATCATTCTGAAGAATGCTTCCTTTTGTTTTCCAAAGTGCTTAGTATGGAGTAATATATGGTGATCCAACTTATAGGTAAAGTTGATTTTAGATTTCACAAGAAATGAACAAAATTTTTGGTGGCTACTTGGGATATTAGTAGGAAAGTGAGAGATATTTTAGTCCAAATTCCATACCTGGTACTTTTGTCAACTGACAACATCCTCATGATATATTAAGGCCATTTTTCATGGAAACTTACTGAAGCAAAGCTATTTCTTTTAAGTAAATGTGGGGAGAAACATGCCAGGAGTAGTATTTAACATGTGTTTCAGACATCATTGGATAAATATATGTAACATCTGATTATTTGGGAGCTACTAATTTATTTTGAAATGTATCCCATTTGACAACTTCAGGTTTTCCTTTTGTTGCTCACATTTTAGACATGTTGCCCTACATTCAGAAGAGTTATAATTTGACTGCTTGTTGAAAACATCAAGAAAATGTCTCTAATTTGACCATTTATAGACAGTTTTGGGGATGAGTGGGGTGAAGCAGTTGATATTTTGTGATTAAAAATCGCCAAAATTTGGGATTATAATACTTTGTTAATTTTAGTAGTATAACAAATGGCCTTGATTAGGACAAAATAATAAAGGTTTGATGGATTCTGATAACTCTTATCAAGTTTTGGTATCCTTTCAGGTACAGAAGCTAAAACAATCAGATGCAATGAGGCAGTTATCTGTATGTAGGGAGTTGGTACCTCTCCAAGCAGGAAGTGGCTCTATTTACTCTTTGTCTTAATTTAGGAATGAAAAGTATTACTTACCTTGTCCTCACAATAACAGTGAAGCCTAGAGAATAAAAATATAGCCAGAGACTCAGAAGACAATTCGATTTATTCCCTTATGGCTGACCATGTACTCTGTGGACGGCCAAGGATGACTCTAGGATATGTCAGAGGAAGAGAGGGATTTTTTAAAAAACTTCCAAGCTTAAGATGACATCTTTCTAGTTTCATATAAGATATGAAGTTTTGATTAAAGTATACCTGAATGTTGAAATAAATATTTAAACACTTTTCAGGAAAATACACCTACAATAAATTTTCATCATGAGAAGTCAGTATTCCTTACCCTAACATGATATTTCGTTTTTTGTTTGTTTGTTTGTTTGTTTGTTTGTTTGTTTTTTGGGTTTTCCTGGTTTCAGCTTGTTTTCTAGAGTATATGACAGTGGGTGGAGTGGAGGTGGGTTGTGGACTTAGCATCAGGAATAAGTGAAATTGTGCTTCTCATAGGTAAACAAAAATTGTCAAGCACATTGTTTTCAGTTGTTGTCAATGGTGTTATACGAGTTTTCTGAAATCATTTAAGTGTGGTCTTTAGCACATTTGCATTCATAAAAAGTGCCTGGGTATGTATTTTCCTTGCTTCTTCTCCTGCTCAGCTGTCAAAACATGGTGATGCTTTTGAAGATTTATGTTAGATAGGTAATGAGATTACTGAATGTTAACTGCAGCATTCAGAATTCACTTGGTGGCAAAAGAAAAGAAGGTTAGTGGGTCTTTGGAATAGAATAGAGAAATGATAGAGCTAGTTTTAATCAGCCAATTTGAAAATAAATATACTGTATTCTGGATTAGGAAAGATTTCAAACTTTGTGTCATGTTGTAATCAAATACAACATTTCTAGAAGAATATAGGATGTCACATTACATCCATTTCAGCAAAATTCATGACAGCTTAGAATAATGGCCATATTTTGTGGTATGGACATATGCAAATCTTAATATTGGATGGGAAAGACTGAAAAGTCCACAGGCATGTGGGACACAATTTTTTTTTTAAATGCTTTCATTGTTGCATTAAAAATGTAAATAAATCTCATGTAGTTGATCTATGTTCCTGTGTAAAACAGGAAAATAATGTGATTTCAACATGGTCATTTTCAGATTTACGGATTATAATGGCGTAATGGTTACCTTCCAAATCAGACCTCTACTGGCTATGATTGTGAAATGTGTTGTTAAAATAGGAAACATGATGAAAATTGTGAAATCAGCATAATTGAGTTGAAGGTCCAAAAACGCATTATAATATATATTTCTTTTATTCAGAGATTTCACTGAGTTTCAGGTAGAGGGGAAAAAAGATAAAGCAACAGTAGTTTAGAAGTAACTGGCATTCTCGACAAGGAAGGTTGACCTTGACCTTCTTCTCCTTCCAACCCTCATTTCATCAGCAGGGGTGAGATTACTTTGAGACCCTGCCAATAGGTAATAAATAACACATAAATTCCAGGACACCCTTGCACTGTAGGGTGCCCTAATGTGTAATAATCCTTAGACTATTGAGTTTATAACTCATGACATCTGGCAGTTACTTGGCATTGTAATTCATGTTGATCATGCACATCAGAATACACCATGGGAGAGAAATATTGGAGTAATAACCCGTTGATACCGGGACAGGGTCGAATGACAGGAAGATGCTGTCGAGATTGTGTACCTCTGTGAACTATGCAGTGTTGGAATGCTGTAAAAACTAATGCCTTCAGATAAGGACTAACAAGGCAGGAGGAGGGTGGTAATCTATGGGGATCCACAATGGAGCAGCACATTAATATTTACTTGATAGCACTCTTTATTCCTTTATTCAAATTGACAGATGTAGCTGTACAGCAGTAATGAATCCAGAAGTTAGAATTTAAACATATACTCATGTTTATTTTAAATTTAAATGTGTCCTTAAATAAATGTATTGAATTCCCTTTTTTAACATATCTGCATATATGATATTCAGTACTCTCAAGCTTTTATTTTATTTGGTCTAATAGTGAGGATTAAATGAACAGGAAGAGAAAAGAGAGGAAGTAATGGGAGGTAATGGGCAAAAAGAGCGATGTACAAAGCAGTTGTAACAAGCCTTCCTGGTACCTAAGAGCCTAACTGCTTTGGCTGAAGACTTGAGGCTCATGGGAAATGAAACAGATTGAAAAGCTAGAAGCAGACAGATGGCTATTTGTAATCAGCCTGTAAATATAAGTCCTATAAAGATGTTGTGATTATTTGTATGTTTGTTTGTTTGTTTATACTCAAACCTAGATCTAGAGAAAATGGGACGCAGTATTGTAAGCTTCACATAATCTGGTATTTCCCCTTGTTACCATTCTGAAAAACATTACATAATACTTAAAAAAAATGCTAGCCTCTGTAGTTCTGAATTTTAAATTCAATGTGCTATTTTTTTCATTACCCAGAGTTGTAGGCATCTCCGTAACCAAGATTGGAATTACCCCTAAATGGAGCAGGTGCTAGAAGGAAGTTGTTTGGGAATCAGAGCAGAATATTTTGAGGGTATCCAGGGGAGGTTTTTCTTCTGAATATAGGAAGGCATTGCCTTGAATGTGTTTAGACTGATACCTGCTGTTCTAGACACCATCCTCCTCCTCACATACTATATTTGGGCACATCTCCAAGATGCTCTCATCCCTTTGAGCTCTCTGTGATTCTGGAGGCATCATTCCCACATGAACATTTTGTGCACAATGGCACTTTAAGGAAGAAAAAAAGGGGAGTTGATTAAACATTAATTAGCTTCAATCCACAACTTCCTCCTAAGCTAATGGATAGAGTTTGCAGATCCCTGTCAAATATCAGATGCTAGGCTTTGCCAAAAATAGGACTTCCAAGTGTTGAAGGTATGCCAACTGCCGGCTCCTTAACTCAAACCAAAGGAAATGATTGCCAGAGGCAGGCCTTGAGTCTGCTGTGGTCAGATGTCACCAGTTTGCAGTGCCACATGTGATCCAAGAGTTTATGAATGATCTCAACACTTGGTCCCCAAGGAGAACATATGCATTACAGAGGTTATGGATACAAATTACAGAGAGCAAGATGTTTCCATGCAATTTCTAAGAATCCTTCAGCAAGTTTTAAACATTAATGGAAAACATTAAGGAAGACTTGGCACTCTTAGCAGGACTTCAAATTATATTGCTGGTGAGGACAGAACAGAGCTAAAAAAAAAAAAAAGGAAGAAGAAAGGCTTAGCTAAGAAATCTGGGGCTGGCCATTCCTCTTGTGAATTGTGTGTGTGTGTGTGTTTTATTCCCTGCAGAATTACCAGGCTTCACAAAATGCTAGAACTTGAAAATGAACAAGTCACAGGGCATCCTTGTTTATTCAGCATGCTCCAATTCATATCACTGGTTTATCAGGATCGTTTGCCGACTGAATGTGCTTGCACAGGGAGTCTTAGTAGAGACGGGGGCGGGGGTGGGAGGGTGAGAGCGTCTCAGTTTGGAATTGTCAGCATGCTGCAGGGGTGCCAAAGTGCCAGAGTGTCAGCTTGCACAGCAGTAGCAGGACGTCTCCCCACTGAGTCCTTTCTTTCTCATTCCCCTTCTGTGCAGAAGAAACCACTTATGACTTGTCCCCTAGATATCAGATTTTATCATCTATTTAGCTGGTGGCTAGCCTGTCTGTTCTGACTATATTTTGTTTGATCATACCAAGTATAATAAAATAGTTTGTTGTGAATGATGATTTCTCTTTCAGTGTATTTGGTCTTTGAGTCATTGAAACTACAGAAAAATACAGAATTACTATAGCTTGTCAGTGGGGTCCTTTGAGTTGAAAGGGGGCAGGTCAATTTAAACTGGTCTAAATATGAAAGAAAGGTTGTTTAGATCATGTAACTAGAAAGCCCAGATTTAGCCCAGTCTTCAGGATTTATTTATCCAGATAGGTCCTCAAGAACCCAGATGTTTTCAAGTGCGTGGCCTCCGTTTCATCCTCAGACTGGAGCTCCCCCTGGGGTCACAGCCTGGCTGTCAACAGCAGCCATTTAGTACAGCAGGAAGAGATAGTGTTCTTTCCTCAGAGGTAGAAGACCTAAGCTTCAGTCTTGTTGGCATTACACCTGCCCATTCCCTGTGATGATATAGGCAGTGGTGGGGCTGATAGTGGTAGTGGTAGAAATAGGGAAACAATATACACCAGCTGTAGGAATGGCTAGCATATTTTTTTTCTAGTCCATTATGATACCGATAGTATAATTTGTTCTAACAGTTTTACTAGTTGACATAAATCTGTTGTGTCTTTGATGGATTGATTTCTGACCTTGAACTGACTGGATTTTATTTTAGATATTTCTGGGCTTATCGGTAGACAATTCAAGTATTCTGTCTCTTAAATCCACCCAGCTTAAACTGTTCTTCCTAAACAACATTTTAAAATCAAGTTAAAATATTTTGGTTTGTTTAATGTAATAAGGAAAAGACTACAACACACCTCTTGAAGAGGAGTTCATCGATTCAACCTATCAAGAACACTCGAGGAGCTCTTCTGATGCCCTGCAAGATGGGAGCCTATTGGAGGCTTACCTAGTCCAGTGTGAGAATAGAAGGAAAAACTTTTCAGATGACTAAGTCAGAGGCTGACCCTGAAGGAACGGTATACGTTTGAAGGGAGGAACAGGAAAAAGTAAAGAAACAAAGGGCTATCTGGGAGAGATTTTCAACCCAACAGACCACCATATGCTAATGTACATTGATAATTAGACGTTCCTCTGTATGTTTTCTACCGAGAAGTCTTGAGCCACACAGCTGTGACAGTTTCTGGGCACATACAGAGAGAAACCCTGCTGGCAAAGAAACCTTGTTATCAGTATTGCTCTGAGCTGCTATCAGTTTCTACTGCTGCTAACAATGCTTTAAATTATAATTTCTTTTTATATTACCTTTCTCGTGATCAATTTAGTTTGTTGCGGGTGATGTTTTTTATCCTATGGTGTGTATGAACACTTTCATCAGTAATTTCTCTAGGCTCTGTATTTCTAATAACCACTTAGAAGCATACATACATTGTAATTCAGAAATACATCTTTTGGTCTCTAAATTATGTAGCCTCATCTCATTGTCATTGCTAGTTTATCTTAATAAACTAAGATGGAAATGCCTGAGTCATGATTTGCTTTGTCTATGTTGACAAAATAGAAAATAAAAATGTAAAAAAATATATAAAATATAAAATACTTTATAAAACATATAAAGATATAAAATATATGTCTTTAAAATTCTTGACAGCTGTTGATTTAGGACAGAAGGGAGAGGACCTGGTGAGTGAAAGAAGGTGGTATGAGGAAACAGGAGCCAAAGATATAAGCTGTAAAGGCACAACTAGATCTAAAACTCTTTCAGGCCATTATATTAGTTACCTATTTTTGTGCAACAAACTACAAGACTCAGTGACTTAAAATAACATACATTTATTCTCCATCAGGAGATGGGTTCTCCTGGATCAGGAACCCAGATATGAGTTATCTTAGTCATCTGCTCTAAGGATCTCTCACAAATCTGCAGTGAGGTGTTGGTTAGGGCTGTGTTATCATGTGAAAGCTCGATTGAGGAAGCTTGTTGGACTGAAAGCCTCAGTTCCTTGCTTGCTGTTGCCTAGAAGCTGCCTTTAGATTGTTGTCAAATGGACCTCTTCTTTGAGCAAAAAGGTATCTTACACGATCAAGGAATTCCATGAAGGAAGAAAGGGAGTGACAGAGAAAAGAGCTAGAGAAAGTAAGAAAGATGAAGGTTATCATCACTTATAACCCAATATTGGAGAGGACATTCCATAAGTTTACAATAACCTATTCATTAAAGGCAAGTCACTAGGTCCAGCCCACAGAACAGGCAAGGGGATTACACATGAAAAGAAATGCCAGGAGGGAGGGATATTAAAGAAAAAGCCTACCACAGGCATTATCATGTCATGCTTGTTTCGTATTTCTTCACCATTTTATAGGACAGTGCCAAGTCCCTTGTTGTGTTTATTATGTTCCTGGAGAATTCAATTAATTTGTTGCAAATCTTTATGTCATGACTAAGAACTATATTTTATCAAACACACAGTAATTCAAAACTTTCTGATCTTCCAGAATAACATCCTAAGTCACAGGGCATGTCAATGTAAAAAGAATGCAAATCTAACCCAGATTATGAGTAGCTGGGTGTACTCTCATTTATGGTTTTCAGCTCATATACAGAAATGAATATTTGGGTTCTAGCCAATTAGAACCCCCCCCAATAGTCCAGGGGATTTGAACCTTTGTATCTAAATTTAGCTCCACAAACAAATGCTATATCAAAACTGTACCTATTTGTATCTTTTTTTTTTCTTTAAAGCATAATTTATCACTATCCACTAAGCTTTTGTCATTGTAACCAGATTATTTTCTCAGTTAATCAGGTTTATTTACTTTATTTTGTTTCACTCTACATAAAGAACTGTTTGGAGCTTTAGTTATTACACATATTGCTGTGTGCCCTTGCTTTGGCTTATTTGTCAAGCCACATCAAAAATGTAGCCCTCAATTCTTTCTACAATAGGGGCTTAAAGAGAAAAAAATATAGAGTTAATTTGGATTTGCTTTGCTTTCCTACATTTACAAGACCATTTTACTTCCTTTCACCTCCCATGCATGAATTCTTTACTGCAAAGAACACTTTCTTTTCTTTATCACCTGCAATAAAGTGCAGGGCAAAATCCAAGACAGAAATGAATAACTGGCATAAAAATTGGAAATAATAAATATTATTTCATTTTATTTTGCTAATATTAATGAATGGATATCAAAACCTCGGAAACATGTAAGCAAATATCAGAACATACTTAACCTTTGGTACGGTTTGAGAAGAGTAAAAATGACTTCACTTTTCCCTAAGAGTAAGTTTTCTACATTCTGTGCTAGGACCTGGTGTAAAGGATGTGTTTCTCTTGAATGTTTTATTGAGACAGAGAAGAAACACATTTTATTACCCCAAAGATTTAAGGTAAAAGAAATGGTATCACTAAGCAAAAAATGAATTAACTGGATGCTCCAAAAACCCCAAAGAGCATTTTACAAGTTGAAGAGGGTACAGTACCAATTATACTATTATATCACCCTACTCTCTGGGTGAATAGCCTGAAAGCCTAAAATTACAGTTGATGTTAGATTTCTTGGCTTCATTTGCAAATTGGAGTCATTTTCTTTTTGTGAACGCCATAAACACATGTTACATTGTTTAAGAGTAGCAGTCCTTAGTTTGTTATGATATTTTTCTCCTTTTTGTCCTCCATGTCAAAGGACCTTTTTTTTTTTCCTTTCTTAATTTGGCTTGTTGCAAATTGATGTAACACTGTGTTTCTGAATGATTTGCAATGGCCTTAAGTACCATCTGAGCAGAGGCTTTTTGGCGTGTCATTTGTTAGGGGACCAGTTCTAGAGAAGGTCCTTCAACTGGCCAGATGTGTCATTTTGGAACAGATTGAGGGCCTGCCAAAACACCATTTGTTGCCAGTGCTGGATATTGTAGGGGTGCTCACCACTCTGTTACCATATTTTTGCATGTCTTAACATTGCATAAATAGGCAGCTGTTCTGTATTTAGAATATAAATGAGTCACCAGCTTGCTTTCCCAGGAGGATTTACCTGCAAAAGGGAACCACGGTGTTAACCCCTTCCCATCCCCCTGCCTGAATGTCACATTAAATGCACTCTTCTCTCAGCCCATTCAGAAGCAAATCCTATGCATATAAATCACACCTCTCTTGCCAGTGAGACAAGAGAACCAAAAATGTGCAGTTCACCATGCTAAAATGGAACACATTTCCTTAGCAGCAAAGGCAGTAAATTAATCAGCTTATAAACTGAGAGTGAGCAATTTGTGCTGAATTCTTTCTTACTGTTCCTTCAATAAGGAGACAAGTTTCTCTAATCTCTAAAAGGGCCATGACTTCATTAAGATGGAAAACCGTGTTAAAGGATGTGTCGCAAGAGAAAAGAGAAGAAAAGCCCTAAAAGTCACTCAGTTGTCTCTCTGGAGCTATTTTCAGGCCAGGGAATTTTTATTTATTTGTAGAATGACAATTAACCTAGAGACTTTGCCCAAAAAGGAGCAGAGTGCTGAAGTGGGTCTCATTATAGGACACCAAAGGCAGTTGGTTTGACCTAATCCACATTTGTAACAGATGATTTACATAACAGACTAGCAGAATCTACCTAATTTTGATTTCAAATAGCTTAACCAATTTATATATATATATATATATATATATATATATATATATGCATAGATATAATGCACTGTATGTGCATATATTTGTTTTGTGTGTGTGCTGTGTGTGTTGCCTTTAGATATACTTAGGAAACAAAGTTGTCGTTGTTGGAATATAAAAGAATAGGAAAGTCAAGGCAGCTAGACAAAGCAAAGGCTGTTGAGGTATATGGTATATTCCTGGTCTGAATTACTTTTTTGAATGTTTATCCTGAAGTAGACATGACCCTTATTTGCTAAAGAAACCCAGCATCCTGCAATCTGATAGGGCCAAGTCATTTCTCCAGGCTTTTCATCCTGCCAGCAGAAGAAATGCACACACAGATAGATAGGTGACATTTGGAGAGCCAGGCATGCCAGATTTTCGGAGGTTACAATGGAGGTCCAACCTGCTGTTCTCCTAATGAAAGAAGGGGAAATTCAGACTGGCCAAACTGCTATAAGGGATATCTCTGCTCTGAATGTCACGCTGCCCAGATGTCGCTTGGCAGGTGGAGAAGCAGAGAGAATGAAAATGTAGCCCTGTGTATGTGGGTGCTAGTGCGTTGCAGGGTGAACAATGAGTCTATCTTCTGAAGTATAATGAAAACAGTGTAGATCTTGTCCATATTCATGTCATGAGAAAAGGCATTCTCAGAAAGTCCTCACTCCACTTCCCCTCCCAGACTGACATACATATGTGTTCACAGACCATGTGCACATGACCTGTTTTGGGCTTTTAAGTCTAACTTGACAATTTAGGTGTTTATTTTAATGCATTTGTATACATATGTGTATATATGTTTTTTCTTTATAGAAAGTAGGATCATACTGCATAAAAAATATCGTACCTTGAATATTTAATCTCAAAACTATATCACAAGTATTTCTTTTCTTATTTTCCTTAGGCTTTTCTTATTTTTTAAATTAGATTTATAGCAAAGGTACATGATTACATAGTCAGCCATTTCCCTGTTGAACATTTAGGTTGACCCTAGAATATTTTAAAATGGACATGGCTATGTTCTCAGTAAATATTCAACGTTTATTAAAATGAAGTAAGTAAGATTTGAAGTTACTTTTTGCAAGAGAAAGCTAAAGTTGCTGTCATTGAATTTTCTTTCAAAAACATTGAATTATTTTTCTTCAGTGTTACGAGATGACTTCCGGCAAAATCCCACAGATGTTGTAGTGGCAGCTGGAGAGCCCGCAATCCTGGAGTGCCAACCTCCCAGGGGACATCCAGAACCCACCATCTACTGGAAAAAAGACAAAGTTCGAATTGATGACAAGGAAGAAAGAATAAGTGTGAGTTAAATTAAAATTAATTCCTACAGAGATTGAATATCAAGTCTTAAAATGGATTATTTTATTTTTTGTTATTGTTAATAAAATTGTAGAATAGCATTGAATGCTGATTACCATTTAGACTGCATTGAAAGGACTGAAAAGGAGTAACCCAAACAAAAAAACTTTAGGATGAGTCTTCAAAGAGACAGAAATTAAACAACTCAGGTATAGATGATATAGTAATAATTGCACCCATCTGAATATGTAAATATGTCTTTGCAGTACAATATTGATGACTTAGGTTTTTTAACATCTCAAATACATACATCATTGCACTACAATATTGATGACTTGATTTATTTTAATATCTCAAATACATTTATTGATCATCCTGTACATGAATGATAAAGGTTAGATGATGGCTGTGAGCCAAATTACCTAGAACATTTCTTTTTACACCATTTTCAAAATTATAAGAGAAAATGATTCGAGGTGATAGGTACTTCAAGCACCTTTTCCAATTTTTCAATGTTTATAACTAAAATTTTATACATGAATTCATTTAAAAGTTTAGGAGGTATGAAGTAAAATCAAAGTAAACATGACTTTTATGGTTCCGCAGTTTAGCTCTTGCAGAAAAATAGTCTGCTTTCAAGGGAAATTGGTGATTAGGTTCGTCACAATTAATATTCAAAACAAAACACCCAGAACATTGTAAAGAGGTAGAAAAGGGGAAAGACATGCAATTATTTTATGGTTTTGTGGAATCCACTCAACTTTTGTTTATGACACTTATGGGAACCAGTCCACTGAAACAGTAGAAATGCCTCAAACTTCTGAGGTTATTCCTAATACAATGTTTATATTTAATACAATTATTGAGAATAAATATACTTTATTTAAAATAATGTCCATTTCTCTGAACAAATGTGACATTTCTTTTTTTTTTTTAATTTTTTTTAACGTTTATTTATTTTTGAGACAGAGAGAGACAGAGCATGAACAGGGGAGGGGCAGAGAGAGAGGGAGACACAGAATCTGAAACAGGCTCCAGGCTCTTAGCTGTCAGCACAGAGCCCGACGCGGGGCTCGAACTCACGGACCGTGAGATCATGACCTGAGCCGAAGTCGGACGCTTAACCGACCAAGCCACCCAGGCGCCCCCGAATGTGACATTTCTGTCAAAAATCCATATAGTCTAGGTGTCTATTTAAAAATATCTTGTAAATGAGGATTTTTTTTTTACTTGCACACTATGGTTACACCATAACACAGAACTGGACAGGCCATATAGGGGATCACAATATATATTCCTATGATTCTGGCTTAAACTCTTGACAGCATGAGGATCTGCATTACTGGGGGCACTTTGGCTCTCAATGGTCTCTGTTTGGGTACCAAACATGAAAATGTGTTCCTGGTGACAGAGTTAAATCAATGTGGAAGGGTTTCTAGTTCATGTTTGCGTCATTTACCTTCCCCTTTGTACAAACCACCACAAAATACAGAGACTTATGATAACCATTTTATTTAGACTGTTTTGTGGGTAAGATGACAATTCTTCATTCTGGTCCAGATTGGCTGATCTTTGCTAGGTTTTTTCATGCTTCTGTGGCTTGTTTAAAAGATGTGCTGGCAGCCAGATGATCTAGGATAACCTTATTCACATGTCTGGCAATTGACTTACACCCAGTTGGGCATCTTCGTTCTTCTCTTGGCCTATAATTTTCCAGCAGGCCTGCTCAGACTGGTTCCCATAGTGGTCTCAAGATTCCAGCTGCAGCAAGGAAACATAAGTCTCAATGTGCTAGCACTTTCCTTCTATTGAAACATTTCTTTAGTTTCATCTGTCAAATCAAGTAATTTTGCCAAACTCAGCTTCAGGGGGAGGAGGAGTGGCCTCCATGGACATTTTTATAACTTGTAGTTTATTATACTCCACTGTACCTAATTAAGAACAGGTTGATGGTCTTTTTGTCCCATGGAAAAACAAAGTTGAAAGTCCTTTTTTTGTGACATGACAAGTTTTAGAGCCTGAAATATCTCTGATGAGAACATGCCTATGTGGATTTTGTTTGCCTAGGAGATAAAAATTGCCAGAGGAAACCAGCATGTTCTTATCTCATATCTCTTTAAGAACACTCAGCCATTGTGATGTTAAGATCATTGAATTATATAAATACAAAGAAACAAAATTGGAAAAGAAGCTATGAGTTGCTGATACACTTACTAAAAACCTAATTCTGCTTCAATACCCTCTTTAACAAATAGACATTTTATCATTTTCATTGGTTTATTCAGTCAATAAATGTGTCTCATTTAGGAAACATTTAGGGAACACATTTTAGAAGCCAATTATTTGTACCAACTCATTATTAAAAAATGTATTTATTTTTATCCCCCCCTGCCCTCTTCTTCAAAAATTATTTCATAAATACAGCTAAGGTAAGACATAAATAGTTAATGCTAACAACTGAAATGTAAGCTCCATGAAAGCAGAGGTTTTTATTATTTGGTTTCCTACTAAACCTCAAGTGCCTAGAACACTGCGGAACCCATAGAGGTACTCGGTAAATGCTTGTTGAATCACTCTGGGTCTGTTGGATTCCATTATATTACCAAAAGCAGGTATTTAGTACTTCTTTCTGATAACAAATTATCAATAGCAATTCATTCAACCTACTTCAGAGTGAAGATTAACCATTAAGATTTAAGAAGCACTCACAAGACTCAAAATAGGACCAGATGAGAGAAAGAATGAAACACATTTTCTAGAAAGGGAATATGGAGGTTAATCCTGAAGGAGAATTTAAGAGAAGAAAAGACACATGCCAAAATACTGGGAAAGTTTTCTGTCTTAGACACTGAGCTATTTCCTTGAGGGAAAAAAAAATGTTGTGCTTAAATATTCAAAATGATTTATTTGTCACCTTCCCTTTGCTGTTTATTTTCCTTTCCATTTCCTCCCTCCCTTTCTTCCTTCCTTCCTCTCTCTCTTTTTTCTCCTTTCTTTCCTTCTTTCTCTTTCTCTTCTTTCCTTCTTTCTCTTCTTTCTTTCTTTCTTTCTTTCTTTCTTTCTTTCTTTCTTTCTTTTTTTTAATTTTTAACAGATTCGTGGTGGAAAACTGATGATCTCCAACACGAAGAAAAGCGATGCAGGGATGTATACCTGTGTTGGCACCAATATGGTGGGAGAAAGAGACAGTGATCCAGCAGAACTGACTGTCTTTGGTAAAGCTCTAAATTGCTATTTATATATACTTTTCCTTAGATTGTAAATATGTTTTAATACTAAACATCAGGTCATAGAAGGACAGTTGCTTATGACTTATGGTGAGTAGTGAAGGACTGGATTTGTCTTGGTTTCTGGTTCTATCCATCAGATGAAATCTGTGATATGAAGAAAAATAGAACTTTTGAAACAATAATTCATTTACTTTATTCATATATATTTATAGGATTTTCCCTTTCATCAGAATGTAAAAAAAATTCATCTTTCTCAAATTCTGTTTGAGATATTATATCCATCTAAAGTTTATCCACTGTGATGTATTTATTAAGTATCTTTTATTACGGGTAAGACACTGGGTAAGTTGTTTTTTTTTGTTTTGTTTTGTTTTTTTAGTGTAGTGCAAATACATTTCACTTGTCTTCTGCTTTAAAAATTTCAAATTTAGGGGCGCCTGGGTGGCGCAGTCGGTTAAGCGTCCGACTTCAGCCAGGTCACGATCTCACGGTCCGTGAGTTCGAGCCCCGCGTCAGGCTCTGGGCTGATGGCTCAGAGCCTGGAGCCTGTTTCCGATTCTGTGTCTCCCTCTCTCTCTGCCCCTCCCCCGTTCATGCTCTGTCTCTCTCTGTCCCAAAAATAAATAAAAAACGTTGAAAAAAAAAATTCAAATTTAAATATTTGCAGTTTTAGCTTATGATAAAAAAAAAAAAAACTAGCCAGCTACACACGCACACACACATATAAATATATACAATCAAAATTAGGAAAAAAAACAAACCAACCATAAACTCTCTTGCTAATGCAGGCAGGCTGGGTCCAAGAACCCAGGAGAGAGTCCCCGAGGACCATCCAAAAGGATCCTTGGCTTCACACAGGGTAGAAATCAAATGTGAGCCAGAGTAAGTGAAAATAGCATTTATTGAATAGTATACATGACAGAGAATAGCAGACAGAGTGGGAGACTCTGAAGGAAAGAAGAATGAGTTTTGTTTGTTGCTTGAGACTAGCAGTTTATATTCAAAAGGGTCTAAGGGTCCAGGAATCCAGGGTAGGGTCCAATCAAAGGCAAGTGTCAGGTGAACAATAGGTGTTACTCCATAAATCACAGAAGGGGTGGTTTAATGCCAGTGTCAGCTGAAGTTTGAAGCTAACGTCCTGGAATGTGTTTGGGATCTGGCTTTTCTTAGGTGTTAACAGGTGTTTGGGCCCTAAGACAAAACTCAGAGAAGGATTAACTTTCTTGCTTCCCCCTTGAAGTGGGAACAGAGCTTCCTTGGCTTACTCACAGGCAAAATATGGAGCATGTGTACATGGGGCCCAGCCGAAAAACAGCAGAGATGGAGTTTTTTGTAAACTTTGTAAATGGAGTGCCATCAGCTTCCCTACCTCATTGCTATGATATTCATGTTTCTTCAGATTTCAGAACCAAGGGGCTCTTTAGCAGAGTAATAGAATTCATAGGTTAAAACTTGATTAGATCTGTATCAGAGAAATTGTGGACAAAGCATTAGGAAAGAGAAAATTGGGTAGGATAAAGATGGCACAGTAAACAAAAAAGGAAAATGCTATAGGGCAGTTGTGAAAAATTGAAAAAGAAATAAAATTACAGAAAATTAGGGAAAGTAGGGATCCTAAAGATATTGGAAAATGAAATATTCCTTCAGAAGTCATTGAAATCCCACTTAAGTCTGTGTATGGATATTTGTCTATACGTACACACATACGTATACATGTATATATACACACACATGTATATGTATGTATGCATGTGTGTGTATATCTATCTGTAGCTTAAAAATATTTGACTATTGTTGATATTGTGTGATTTTTTTAAAACATAGGAGATAAGTGTGATTTTTAAGTTATTTTTCGTGCCAGCAAAATAATCTTCTGGTGTAATGAATTAGAGTAAGATCTTACTGCTGGTCATTATAACATGTTTGAGCGAAGCATCAGAATTCTGCATACATTCCAAAAGAAACTGCTTTTGTAGTTTGAGATGTGCCATCCCATGGTGTTATGGGAGTGCCCCAAAGCAAAATAGCCATGTTATGATTTCCATTACATTTAAAGCATTAAGGTGTGCTTTATGAATGTGTACCTGAGAACAGGCCTCTCTTTTCAATCACGCTGAGTACCGACTAATCTCTGGTAATACTCCATATGGATACTAAGCAGCTTGAAGTCCCAAATGACCAAACCAGGAGAAAGTCCATAATTCATTAAAGGAATTGAATAGTAAAAATAAAATTGCTCAAAGTATGCATGTAAATTTCTGTCCCGCAGAGCTCAGGCAAGTATCAGTTTGCCCTTCAATTTCATGCAGTCAGCTATAAGAGTCTCAAAATGTGCTTCACTCCATAATGAATAAAACACAGTTTTTTCCTGGTAAGATATGAAATTAGTGGTCACTGAACATTAGCATTGAAAACCCACACGTACAGCTGTTCTATTTAAAGAAGCACTCATTACTATTTTTCTGTAACTGCCACAAGCTTTGGAAGAGAAAAATGTTGCATTCCAAAAGTACTACTGCCTTCAAAAGGAAATTGAAAGGGTTTATGTCATTACCAAAGCAATTAGACTTACCAAAATGTGACTGTGTTATGAAATATTTACCTCATGTTCCCTAAAGACATGATGGGAAATATAGGAGGTCCTTAGACATGTCAGGAGTTACAGAGGAACTTCTAAATTATTTTGAAAATAGCCATAAAGCGAAGAGATTGGATTTGTCTAGGGGCAGTACCTCTGGAAGAATTGATGTAAGAAACTAAGAACATTTATCTGATGGTGTAAACTAGTCAGAACTGACCTGGGGGTTATAAGTACAATATTAAGTTGAAGGAAAAACTAAAATTCCATTATTGATAAGAAAACATAACAACAGTAGTGATTGTCCAAATCAAGGATGTGACAAGGATTTCCTGAGAGAGGCACTTTGTTCAGTTCTTAGAGAAAATAACCAGTGTCCTATGTATAATGGGGAATTCTTTATTTTATTTGGGTGCTTTTGTATCCATACACATTTTCTAATAAACCTCTTTATATTCCATCATTGTTAGATATTATTATTTCTGACCTAGGGTTTATAAAAGTATAACTGGGTACATTTTTCCCCTCCCCGCTCTCAATTTTATTTTCATGTAGCAGCAATTCTGCTTAAAAAGAAAAAAAAAAATTGGCTACTGTGACCACTCTGTAGCTACAAAAGATTTTAAATGTTCTTTGCAACTCGATCTTTACTTTAAGGTATGTTATACCCAGAGGCACCTGGGTGGCTCAGTCGGTTAAGCACCCAACTTCGGCCCAGGTCATTGATCTTGCAGTCCGTGGGTTCCAGCCCCATATCAGGCTCTGTGTTGACAGCTCAGAGCCTGGAGCCTGCTTCAGATTCTCTCTCCCTCTCTCTCTGCCCCTCCTCCACTCACACTCTGTCTCTGCCTCTCAAAAAAATGAATAAATGTTAAAAAAAATTTTAAGCATGTTATACACAAAAAGTAATTGATGGTATTAATTGCTCAAAACGTATAATTCTAATTCACCTGTAAATGGCAAGAAAAACAGTGAAAGAATAACAGGTCTTTGGTATCCAACAGCCATCCACAAGTATTTTGATTCTTTAGTGTGTGGGCTTGGACTTAGAAGTTGTTTAGTTTGAACATTTCAGTTTATCTTATAAAAATCTGCTATTTAGACAAAGACATGATCAGTGTAACTTAATTTTCAAAATGTTACTATTCCATACCCCATGAATCATTTATCCTATTTGTTTTTCTTTAATAGATGTTGGTCACAAACAACAGCTTAGTTAAGTGGGCAGTACCAAATATAAAATTAAGAAGTAGGCATCAAATTGAGAATGGACACTAAAGTCTATGGCACAGTCTAGATGCCTTCAAAAAGAATACTCCCTAGGGGCGCCTGGGTGGCGCAGTCGGTTAAGCGTCCGACTTCAGCCAGGTCACGATCTCGTGGTCCGTGAGTTCGAGCCCCGCGTCGGGCTCTGGGCTGATGGCTCAGAGCCTGGAGCCTGTTTCCGATTCTGTGTCTCCCTCTCTCTCTGCCCCTCCCCCGTTCATGCTCTGTCTCTCTCTGTCCCAAAAATAAAATAAACGTTGAAAAAAAAAAATTAAAAAAAAAAAAAAAAAGAATACTCCCTAGCACTTTATGTATATTAATTAAGTTCTAAAGATCCTGCTGTCAGAGAAACTAGAATTGAATTTCTAATTATGGGTAGGTTTGGGATATCTGTTATCCAAAATTTCACTGTCACTTAAAAATAACATAAATTTTTCCAAATGATTTTTAAATGCTTATCAAAGTAATCCATAAAAGTACATTTTACATTACACTACTAATAGACATTAGAAATATTACCAAACTTATAATGAAATACAAAAATAACTAGCCCCACCCCTCCTTCCAGTACACACTCGCACAAACACACACACGCACACACATACACACACACAGTCCTCATCTTTGAACTTAACTACAAGCCTGTTTTATCTTTTCTTCTGGGATTTATTTCTATATTTCTAAATATATCCTTATTCTGCAGTTTTATACATTATTTTGACTTCCTTTTTGGAAGATGATGATTTGACCCATTTATATCCCCTTCTCTACCTTCTCACCTCTACTTCCCCTTCTTTCTTTCCTTCAGTATATAGACTTTAGAAACATGGGTTGTATTAAGATTCCGAATTTGAGTGATTAGAACCATGTAAATATGGACTGTGAGCAAATGTTACACTATTATGATGGCATTTCTTTTCTGGCACTTATTTGTTCTTCAAATTAACAATAAAGCCATTTTTTCCTTTTAGTTATGTTTGTCTACCCCCTCATGAACTCTTGCAATCTCTAACAGAAGGTTTAAAATCCTCTAAATTCTACTTAGCTCTTAAGTTCGTCTTTGCTACTGCCTTCCTGGGGGCCTTAGACTTCCTGCCAATCTAACTAGGCTGGATGCTGTTCAGATCTACTCCAGAATTTCATCCTGATGTTTACTCCCCTTTTCTCTCATGCTGGATTTCCTGTTTGTTGCATCCTGTATTTGTTTCTTTCCTGGTTAACTCCTATATCAGAACAGTGTTTCTCTCCTGCTTTCTATTTGACTGGAACCTAGAATAAATTTCAGTGTAAAAAGCATGTATTCTATCTGAAACTTAATTGATACTATGGCTGGTTATAAAATGTAGTTAAAAAAACAGAAACAAAAACAAAAAACTTTGCCTGTAATACTAAAATCTCTCCTCCAAAATCATTCAGTTTTACTGTTGCTTTGGGAAGTCTACTGTGCTTCTGACTCCTATATGATCTTTCTTTCTTTCTTTCTTTTGTTTTCTTTCTTTCTTTCTTTCTTTCTTTCTTTCTTTCTTTCTTTCTTTCTCTCTCTCTCTCTTTCTTTCTTTCTTTCTTTCTTTCTTTCTTTCTTTCTTTCTTTCTTTCTTTCTTTCCTCTTTCCAGTTTTAGTGCTGTATCATTATTCCAGCGTTCTAAAATGTTTCAATACTATGCCTTGGTTTGCCACTTTTTTTCCCTTTTACTTGGTGAACAATTTCAATCTGAAAATTACTAAACAATTTAGTGAATTATCCTTTCCCATAATTTTTATTCAGTTTATATGTCAAATATATATTTATTAATTAGATGTGAAACCTCCCAGGTCTTTCTTTTCTCTCATTCTTCCTCATTTATCATATTCTGTTCTTGTTTCATGGATAGTTTAAATTCTCTTGTGTCACAGGATTTTAATAACTCTTTTTTTTTTTTCAAATAAAACTTTCTTGTGATGCTTCCTGCTTCATTTTTTTCTGACTCCCTCCCCACTTCCTTGTCTCCCTTGTTCTGTCTTTTACACTGGAGGCTTTTTTCAAATAGCAAGTGATCTACTGTTGTTCATTCATATTTAATAGCTGCTCACTAAAAAGACTATTGGAAACCCTGTGTCATCTGATGGCTTTCACTGTACAATGATCAGATTGGGAAGTAGCCATTCGTTGGCAATGAGGACAGAATTTAGGGCTGTTGATGTTGATTTTCAGTTATTAGATTAGAGATTTTAGGTGGTGGCCTGACTGTATTTGAGATTCCAGTAGGCAAAGCTCTTAGAGAAGATATCTTAGAGCCAAACCATAAGAAATATCTAAGTTTTATTGATATCCTGGGGCCTTCACTTAAAAATTCCAAATATAAGGCATTATTAAAATTAAGACTATTATTGAAAGCTATCTTTTAAATAATATTTGCTTGCAGACTTTAAAACAGCAAAACATTTCTTATTCATTTTCTCATTTAACAAACATCCCTTGAGCACCTCCCATGTGCCAAACCCTGTTTAAATGATTTAATATAGTAGTAAGATGAATAGACCTTTTACATCACATTATCAACGATAACATGAAACTTTGCCTCTAAGATATGGTGAGAGAAGCATTTTTTCCCCTCTGAAAACATTTACCTATGTTTGTCTTTACTTCACAGGATGACTTCTCTCAGACAAAGAAAATTCTTGGCAAGAAAAAAAATTAATGCAGCCAGGATTTATTTAATCACATTCAGACAGTCTGATCATTATCATCCAGTCTGTTTTGGAAGGGCACAATAATTCACATTCAATGGCTATCATAACTCTGTCCCCTCATGCATACCCAGTAAAATGAAAAGAGACATACTAAGGCTAGCCATCTGACTTCCCAGGTTAATAGACACTATAGCTTGGCAAGTACTTCCAGGTCAGCTGAAGTTAAGATAAGGTTTACAAGCAGTGGTTACCTCTACTGTCCTTTTATTTCATGCCTTTGGTCTTATAGGACCTAAAGGACTTACCTATGCGATTATTGCTGTAACACCAGTTTCATGATGTCAAGCAAAGATTATTTAAAAAATTGTTAAGATTATCCTAGTAAGAGCTGTCATGACACAGCCATTGCCAATTTTACAGCCATATTCAATGCAGTTGAAAAGAGAAACTGTTCAGTGGGGGTTTAATTTCTTTCACTGTAGCATGTAAATAAGAAACTTCAGAGATATTATGCAACCCCATTTCAGATTTATTGTAATTTGTATTAATTCGAACATTTTGTTTTCTCAACACTATTGGCATAAATACAGTGAGACTTGGCATTTTATTTTATTATAGCCACACACAGTTGGATTTTCCAGAATGCCAATTTGAAACTAAATTGACCTGACTACTTGAGAGCTGTACTTTACATAGTACCACACTGCCAAACAACACTACTGTCTCAAGAGAGATTAACCTTGTAAGCAAGTTATGCAGGTGATTCAAATCCAGTTAATCTCACATAAAAAAAAAAATGTTAATTGCATTGGCAAAGACATTGCCTTTGATCACTCCAAGGCTATATAATTAGGGATCAGGCCATTCAGAGGGACTCTAATCTAATTGATAAGCAGTTAGGAAACAGCCCTTGAGATTTTTCCCGAGTTTTCAATATGTGATCAGACATAAGGTGATAACATGGAAAAATCAGTGACCTTATTTACATGCCTCAAAATGAATTTTTCTCATTATTTAGTAGTTCAGGATGTTTCATATATATTTATTTTGATTGTGCAAAGTTTCATGGGTACAAACTCCTGGGGCATTAATGGGTATCAAATGGGATTACTTACCAATTTACGATCTAATCCTTATAACTTTACATTTATTTACAGATCATTTTGACATAAAACAGCAAATCCCAAGACATTTCCTTATAATTTTTATAATTTGTGTCTGAAAGCACACCTTTTGTTTGGCTTAGAATAATAGTAGTCACTGCAAAGGCAAAGCCTTTAAAAATATGTTTTCTGCCTGTACAACTTCTTTAGTCTTCAATATTCATGTTTCTGATTCTCAGGTTTTTCTGGAAATAAAGTCTAGTTAAGGAAACTGGAAAAAGATTCTTACAAAAAATATATTTCCATTTAATAAATGTTAGGCAAACCTACAGTTTTTAACATACCATTTTTTGTAGGCAGTTAAATTATAGTAGAAGGTGATTTTATTATAATTAGCAGAAAACAATTAGAATAATGAATAATACAATTTAGGGATAATTACTGTAATGGGCACTATGGATATTCCCAGAATACTACTTTAAAAGTTGTGACCAAACTCCAATGTATTAGTAAATGTCAGTGTCACTTTGTTGGAAAGTGTAACCTAAGTTACTCCAGTATAAAACCCATCTTGATGCCTCCTATATGTGCAAATGACTTTTATTTGCATTGTCTTTTATTTCTCTTTCCTGTCAATTGAATTACATTTCCATCATGAGCCAATTCTAGACTTCCAAAAATTTTATACCACATACTCTCCTGTGGTTATTTAGTTGCTAGGCAACTAGACTCTGCTTGAGGGCAGAAGGGAATAGAAAAAGTTCATTGCGAAGTTGTCCACCCCTGCTGGGTTCATCAGAACAGCAGCAGGGGATCCTATATCTTCCTTCTTCTTGAATTATAAATCAGGTTCTTCCACGTGTCTCCATATAAAACAGTGGGGCTTAGAACATGTATGAAAGCCATAAAACCCTCAAGGATCCTGATGCTGTCCCCTGGATAAAGAGACAACTTTAGTTTTAGTAATTATAGTTTCAGAATAAGTCTAATGTAAAGTTTATCCTTTGGGTTCATTGCATTCATATGTTGCAATTTTGTGGCAGGTAGTATGTTAAAGAAAGCATACAAAATCTTTGCCTGAAAATATTCATGTGTATTTTAATGGAACTAGTCTCACATACTGTTATACAATTTATTTTATAGTTAGCATCATGTCATGAAAATTTTCCATGTTAGATAGATAGATGATAGATAGATAGATAGATAGATAGAAATAGCTTTAAGATTCCAGTGACTTACTAATTTTGCAGTGCATGAATTTGTCACATTTTTTCTAAAAGCACCCATTTTCTAATACTGTCAACATTACTACATTGATCCTATGTAGTTCTTATTTTTTGTTGCAATTATCGATTATCAAAATTGTTATTCTATTCTCCAATACGCACACTTTTCTTTCTTTTTATTATTGATTACTAATGTTGGCATGTCCATCATGTTCCTGATTTTAATAGGCATGATTTTAGCATTACTTTTAAAGTTTATTTATTTATTTTGAGAGAGACGGAAAGAGTGTGAGTGGGGGAGAGACCGAGAAAGAGGGAGAATCTCAACCACGCTCCATGCCATCAGCAGAGAGTCCATGTGGGGCTCAGATTCACAAAACCATGAGATCATGACCTGAGATGAAGCAAGAGTCCAATGCTTAACCGACTGAGCCACCCTGGTACCCCTAGCATACGAGTTTTAAAAAGAGGTTTTGATTTAATTTCTGATAAAATCTCGTCACCATGCTTAAGTTTCTTTTGATTCCCTTTTTGTTTTTTATTTTTATTTTTTGAAATTCAAGAGCTTTTCTATATCTAGGTATGATCACATTTACTTTTTCTTTTTCCCTTCTATTTTGTAAGTAGCCTCCTTAATCTTCTTAAATAAGAATGCATTTAACTTCGGGGCACCGAGGTGGCTCAATCGGTTAAGCGTCAGACTTCGGCTCAGGTCATGATCTCACAGTTTGTGGATTCGAGCCCCGTGTTGGGCTCTGTGCTGATAGCTCAGAGCCCGGAGCCTGCTTCTGATTCTGTGTGTCCCTCTCTCTCTGCCCCTCCCCTGCTCACACTCTGTCTCTGTCTCTCAAAAATAAATAATGTAAAAAAAAAAAAAAAAAAAAAAAAAAAAAAGAATACATTTAACTTCAAGTAACAGAAACCTGATCAGCAATAGCTTAAGCATAGGTGTTCATTTTTCTCCTGTCTAGCATTTCTGTGATGAAGTGATCTACACACACATAGACATACACACCCCATATCCATGCTTTACCTGCCAATCTGTTCCAATCTGCTAAATGGAAACTGGAGAATCCTTTTAGACTTTTCTTCTTCAATATCCACTTCTGATTGATCACCCAGTTTTGATACCTTTTCATTCTGCCCCTTTTCCATATCCGTAGAACCATCATGTCAGCCAAAGCTGAAGTAATTTCTTACAAAATCCATTTGACCTAATTCACTGCTTCATGTTTCTCTTCTAGTTCATCTTTCACAGATCTGCCAACACAATCTTTTTCACATGTTTATTTAAAATGTTGCTTCTGTACTTAAAACATTTCAACATCTCTCTATCACTCCTAGGGCAGAACTCACATTCCTTGACATGGCCTGAAAGGCCCTTCATGGTCTTGCCATTCACTATCTGACTGGCTTCATTTCCTACCACTTTTCTTTTTTTGTTGTTCTTTTTTTAATTTTTAAAAAATTTTTGTCAATGTTTATTTATTTTTGAGAGAGAGACAGAGCGCAAGTAGGGGAGAAACAGCAATAGAGGGAGACACAGAATCCGAAGGAGGCTCTAGGCTCTAAGCTATCAGCACAGAGCCCCTGACGGGGCTTGAACTCACTAACTGTGAGATCATGCCCTGAGCTGAAGTAGGAAGCTTAACCAACTGAGCCACCCAGGTGCCCATCCCACCACTTTTCTGATGAAACCAAGCTGCTGGCTGTTCACCAGCTACTAAGCTCAAAGCCTGACATAGGAAAAGCTGTGTTAATATGTGCCAAATGGAAGAGTGGGTGAGGGAATGACTTCTGTCCATATATGAGGTTGTAGTACAATACACTCATTAAAATCAAAGGGGGCAGGAAAATTCCTCATTTCTCAATCTCAAGTGACATCAACAGTGGCTTAGCTGTCTTTTAATATTGGGTATTTCAGTTTTAGATGAATCGAATGAACATCCCTGAGTGATTGCAAAGAAAACAAGTCAATCCTGCTTTCTGGGCTAATGATTCATTTTTGCTATTAACATTCTAAGCACTCATATGAAGATACTATACTGATCCTGTTGCCTATTTGCCGCCAGAAACAGTAGCTCAGTATCAACTAGCCAGTGCTAAAATAGTTGTTGGGAGCATGTAGTGTCCAAGGTTCAAAAGAATAATACGAAATTGACTGCATCCAACATGCAGATTTGTTCTGTCTTTGGGCAGGGGTGGGGTGGGGAACACTTAACTGTTAATTGATTCTGACTACCTAAAATCTAATTAGGAGCAACTTTTTTTTTTTCGCCCTTCCAAGTTCTTATGCTTTATTTCTAAATTCTTCATTAAAAAAACCTCTTCATGAGAAGTTCTATTTGCCTGTTTTATGGCTTGGGATTTTGGGGTCTCAGAGTGCAGGTACTTAATGCTTAATATGCAGGTTGCTGTTTTAGAGAAAATTTTGATCCTTACTGTCAACTTCACGGTGGAGAGATGGAGTTGTCTTCCTTCTGAATGCCGATGATTGTTAACTTTAATGCAATAAAATATGTCTATTGCAACTTACACATTTATTTTATAAATCTAGATCTTATTTAGTCAATAAAATTATGTACTTCCATCCTATATTCTTAATATATGCTACTTGAAGTGATTGATTTTCTTTAAAGATTTTTTTCTAAATATGTTTCAATTTTTTTTATGCCACTATTGACATTTTTAAATTGGGTTTGAAACTAAAGTCTTAAGTGACTAAATACGACCATATGGCCAGACAAATTGTGTCAATTCCCAATGGATTTCATCTTTCTTTTCCTTGATTTCTCTTTCTACTTCAATAAGTAGAACTATTGGACTGCCTATGATTTGGAGACATGTGCTAATGAAATCTTAAGTGGTAATGTGTCCTGTATCAGAACATTATCAAAAAGGGAAGAAACTAGACAAGAAATTCAGGTGTTTAGAGATTTGTAAAACTACTGTTTGTTTTATATTTCTCTTAGATGGTAAAATTTTCATGGACAGGGATTTATTTTTCCCTAGCTATATGTAGAGGAGTGGAAAATGCAAATTAAGGGTGATAGGTGCAAATTAACAACAAGAAGTAAAGGGTGGGAAAACTGAACCTGAACACTAGAGAAATAAAGAAACCTAAAAGTTAAGTAAAGAAAAAATGGGTAAATCTGTGAAACACTGAGGAGAAGATAATTGAAATGGTCTTAGAAAATTATGTATGACAGTAGTTTACAATAATTAATAATAATGGTGATTTTTGTTTAAGAAAAAAATCAGATTGACAGCTTTTATATTTAAGAAAAATTAAATCGGGTTGATAGCTTTCCATACACGAGGTGAAAACATATGTGGAAGTATTGAGTCTTTGTGAAATGATAGCCTAAGTGGGAAAATTTAAATAACACCATGTGCGAGAGCACAACTTTTTGTGTGTATTCACTGTAGCGTTCTTTTTTGGGTTTTTTTTGTTTGTTTGTTTTTTTGTCTTATTTCCAGTTAGTTAATGCTAGCATTCTTGATGGAACATTAATATTAGTTTCCTTTTTGATAGTTTCCATCAGTTTCAACTTTTAGTTTTCTCACTCAGCTATTGGGGTAGATTAAAGTAATCGTTTTTATATCTTTCCATGTTTCTGTGGAATGTGCTGTTCAGATTTTTTTGTGATAGGATTTTCCATAGCTCAGGAATTCACTGAAGAACCAATTTTATTCCCAAAAGATTATATGATCTTATATACAAATCGTAGCTACTTCTGTGTTCCAAAATATTTTATTTTATTCAATTGCATTGGATTAATAAGGTCTTATCAAGATATAGTTGAGATAGAGTTTTTTTTGATAATGTTCTTAAGACATGCACAGCATTGATTTCATTTTATCATTGTTCCCTTTTTTTTTTTTTTTTTTTTTTTTTCCTAAGAACGACCCACATTTCTCAGGAGGCCAATTAACCAGGTGGTGCTGGAGGAAGAAGCTGTAGAATTTCGTTGTCAGGTCCAGGGAGATCCTCAACCAACTGTGCGGTGGAAAAAGGATGATGCAGACTTGCCAAGAGGAAGGTAAGAACATCATACAGATGGAAAATCATTAGATAATCACTGAATAATTAGGAGGGAAAAAAAATTCCTGATTTTACCATCAGACATGCATATCTTGGTGTATTATTTCCAGACATCTGATTTTTACATATGCAAGCCACGTATCTGCTGTTTAATATACTGAAGTCCTACAAGCTTTTAATTGCTCTTTCACTGAATTTTCACGTAAATGCCTGATTCTCCATTTCATCTACTGCCCCCAAATATCAAAGTTTCCAGAGGTGGCCCCTCCTAGGTCTTCTATTCTGCTCCTAGTGAACTCTTGACTATTTATCCTAATTCCTCCAACTACTGTTATGTTGGCATGATGCTTCAGCCCACACTGGATGCTGTCTGCCTTCCTAGTGATGTCCAGAGCATCACTCACCAAAGGCTGCTGAGTCTAGCTGACTTCAAGGTCTGGAGTAAAGAAGAGGTTTTGTGCAACACAACACTGAAAATGCAGCAAGTCCTGGATATCACTATCCGCAGAGGGAATTTCTCACTCAGGGACTGCCTGTCACTTTCTCACTTTCCATGTCTTCATGGAGACCTGTTTTTCCACCCAATCTTTGTATCACCAAACTCCTTAACCTAGTCACTCAACTTTCATGGGTAAGTCCAAACATGCTTGTTATCCTTTTATGAAAATACACTTAACATTTTTGCTGTCTAGATTTTTCTGAGACCTTGCCCTTTATGACCAAATAAATCATTCAAGTATTTTTTTTTGTTTCCCCATATAATGAGCAAGTTTAGCTTTAAGATTAGTTTTGCCTTACTCCTAGTGTTACCTTCTGAAACTATGGCCATCAGCCATCAAACTGACTACAATCATCTGAATAAGATTTGACATCCTGCCTTTTTTGTAATTTTTTCCTAAAAGAAAAAAGAGAGAAATTTGGTTTCATTCAACTGACTGAAATTAAACTTGCTTACACAGACATTGGTTGCCTTTTATCTGCTTTCACCAGCAACCACTGTGGATACTTTCCTGAATTTATGCATTTATTTCAAAATCTTGATTTATTTATCATTATTTCTCTGATACTGTATTTTCTGAAGTCATATGATCAACAGCACTGGTCTCAAATGGACCAAACATTTTTAACACTCAATGAGACATTCTTTGCAATCTATAGAAATAAAAGAAGTAAATATTTTAATTTGGTTAACTTTTTAGCCTGTATCATAGGGAAAGTTACCTCTATGTCACTTTGCTGTTAGACATCTAGTTTTAAAGGAGTGTTGTTACAGGAGTTTGTGAATGTGAAGTTCCTCAAGTCTTCTCAGTGGAGAGGTAGGTTAAAATGCAAGAAAAGTTGATGGAGCTGAGAGCAGTTAATGTGTATTTTTAAATGTTGATGTAAGATTGAGAGATGAATTATATAGTAAAATTTAGCCTAGCGTACACAAAGATTAATTTTCAGTTACTGGGAGTAAATATACTCATCCATTAAAAACAAACAAACTAACAAAAACTTTTTTTGGGAATATTTTCAGGTTTATAGAAAAGTTACAAAAATAATATGGAGAATTCCCATATACTTGACATTCAGTTTTCCCTATTATTAACATTTTACATTACTAGGAAACATTTATTACTCTGAATGAACAAATGGTAATACATAATGATTATAGTTTATACATTGGTTTGATTTCACCAGTTTTCTCATTAATGTCTTCCTCCTGCTCCAGTCTCCAATCGAGGGTATTTATTTAGTTGGATATTATAGAATATTGCATTTGCTTCTCATATTTCCCCAGTCTTTCATTGTTTTCATGACCTTGACAGCCTGAAGGGGTACTGGCAGGTACCCCAAACTGGGATTTGTTTCATGTTTTCTCATGGTTAGACTGGATTTGTGGGGTGTTAGGAAGAAAGCCACAGAGAATGCCATTTTTTGTCACATGATGTCAGAGGTTAATGATGTCTATAAAACATCCCTCATGATTCTGCCATTTTTAATCATTAAACAAGATCCAGTGGAAAAAAGTTTCAAAAATAGAAAGTAGTAAGGGTGTGTTGCATTTTAATGGTTCTATGTCTTTGAATTGAGGTAAAATAAAACTTAATCAAGCCCAGTTTAATTTGTTCCCAAATTTCTCTAGGTATTAGGTCATAAGCCTGACACCTTTAGTTGCTAAAATATTCTCCAATCTTACCAAATTCATTTGCTTCAAAGTTCAAATAATACACAAAAAGCAAACAATACTATTAATGCTACATGTTTAGAATGGATGATATAAAGACCTCTAAAGGTGAGGTTGAGATTTTGAGAAATCTTACTTCCATTAACTTTCCTTAAAACATTTTCATAGGTTTCTGGCCTCTTTATTCTTCTATTACTGGCATGATACTACTACAGTGCTTTGTGTAACCAGCTTAATATTTTTAAAGTATTAAGCGAATGGAAATGCTGTATAAGCTTTCGATTGTACATTAGAAAGGCTTAAAGTAAGGATCAGCGCAATATAGAAATTGAGGTCAATATTTTTATCATGATAGAAACGAGGTACTATTTCATGAGTTCTCAATCTTTAAATGGTATTTCAAAGAAGCTTATTCATTCTTAGATTTGTAGGCATTAGCATAAGCTTCACTTGTGCATAATAAGGGGGAAATAGACCTCTTTACTTGGTGAGGAATAACAGTAATGACTTTTAACCAACCATAGCCTAAATCAACAACATTGATTCTATTACATTATTTAAGTCTCAGGCTAGGGAGATGGCCATTGTTCTTGTGTAAGCAATTGTGTGAAGTGGTGTGGAGGATGACATTTCTTTGGCTTAACATTTAATGCAATTTGAATAAGGTTTGTGTAGTGGTTCATGCTTAACACATTTATAGTAAAGCTTTGTAGGGCAGCTGCATAGCCTGTAATTACTACGTAAGTAATATGTGACTATTTTTCTTTTGGAGACAAGAAAAGCTTTTCAATTCAAGTATAAATTTATGAAATGCTGTGATAGCTATTTAAACCTTCAGCACAGAAGAAGATATCTGTGCCAAACTTGCAGTAACCAGAGATGAATTAGGGGAGTATTTTTGTTTCCTTTACTTTGAAAATTTATTTTTAGTAGACTTATATACCTCTTTCTTTGATTTAGCCTTGAAATTCCTGACCTTTCTCAGTACCTATCTTTAATAAAATTAAAATGTACCCTTGGTGAGTTGGTATTTTTTTGATTTGATGAGTATTTTGGTGAGGTGGGAAAAGTAGCATTTCCTAAGGCTATCAATACTTTCACATACCAATATGGAAATGAAGTGGGTAGAGGGAACAAAACAGGAAATGAGGGGAAAGACATTTTTTTTGTTATTTATAATGATTATTTATTTATTTTAAACTTTATTTATTTATTTTCTTTTATTTTTGAGAGAGAGAGAGAGAGAAAGAGAGAGAGAAAGAGAGAGAGAGATTGAAAACAAGCAGGGGAGGGGCAGAGAGAGAGAGAAGGAGTGAGAGAAAATCCCAAGCAGGCGCTGTGCTCTGCTCTGAGCCTGATTCAGGGCTTGATCTCATGACCCTGAGATCATGACCTGAGCCACAATCAACAGTTGGACACTTAACCGACTGAGCTACCCAGGTACTGGTATAATAATTTTTTTTTTAAATACAGGTTTTGTTAAAGCATAATTTAAATTGTAAAAGTTACGCTTTCAGATTTACCTACATTTATTAAGTGCCTCCGATATTTTTAATGCTCATTAATCTGTAAAAAAAATATATTTAAGCAAAATAAATATAGTTATTGATTGTTTATTTTTTTTTTATTTTATGTTAACCAGATGGGTGATATAGAAAAGTATTTACAGGGGCGCCTGGGTGGCGCAGTCGGTTAAGCGTCCGACTTCAGCCAGGTCACGATCTCGCGGTCCGTGAGTTCGAGCCCCGCGTCAGGCTCTGGGCTGATGGCTCAGAGCCTGGAGCCTGTTTCCGATTCTGTGTCTCCCTCTCTCTCTGCCCTTCCCCCGTTCATGCTGTGTCTCTCTCTGTCCCAAAAATAAATAAAAAAAAACGTTGAAAAAAAAATTAAAAAAAAAAAAGAAAAGTATTTACATACATTAAAGAAACTCAGGCCTAAAGTAATCCTAGTTTCTTCCTTGGGTAGTATATCTTTTTTTTCACAGGCAAACCTAGACCTTTTTGCTAATTAATACTCTCTTGATGACCAGGTGCCTTCACTACATCTTTCCATAAAGTGTTTGATGTGATAAAAGTTGCCAGTATTTTAATTCCGTGATTATGTTTCATCTGTGCTATGCTCCATCTTATCGTAGGGATGTTATATATTTTTGTTTTACCAAAATAAAAAATAAATATAATATGCATTATATGCTGACGCTTTATGAAAATACTGTGTTCTAATGTAAAAAGAAAGAGAAAATAATAAATTTACAATGAAGTAAATAAAAAAATTAAAGTAAAATACACCAACACGACAATACTCTGTTCAATCTAATATTAGCGAGAAGAATAAAAATATCCCTTCTCAGAAATTAGTTAAAAAGTAGTGTGATTAATCTGATTGTAATTTCTTATCTGGTCTTGTCAGTATAGATTGTGTTTCAGTTAATTATTACCAGTCTTTTAAAGAATTGTAAATATGAGATTTAGCATCCTTTACCATTCATATAAATTTTAGTTATATCACTATTAGGTTAGCTCCATGATTTTTTAATTTCATTTTTATTTATTTTCTGAACCAACTCTAAAGTGACACTAACTTTCTTAATAAAGATCTAGAGTACAGAAAGGAATGTTTATAATAGCTTGTCAGAGCAAAAAGGAAATAAAATATGCCATTTACATTCTTATGTATGCCTGCAAATTCTAAATGCAGTTGATGGCTTGCACATACTAGATATAATTCATGAATATTTCATAAAAATAGATAAAGGACTAGAGAATAAGAGTTGCAAGATATATGGTGGAAAATTCTATCAATTTTCTTGAAGCCACTGACAAATTCCTTTCTCTGAAGTGCAAGTCTATTTTAAGAGAGACTTTTTAGAGTTCTTAGTTCCATGAAATGCGAGATTCACATAAATACATGAATCCTTAAGAAAAGAAACTGAATAGAACCACTTATAATTCTTTTGTGTGTGTGTGTGGCATTTTTTACACTAAGTGGCTCTTTTCACTTAGCCCTGGAAAATGTTCTTATATTAATTGTTTTGAAGCTCCATTGTTTAGAGAATGTGCTTCTGAGATGCGGAGATGCTGAACAGGTGCTCCGCCACCCTGCTGAGGAGATGGGCCTTCTTCACATACAGCGTGTGCTTCAAGGACATGTGGTAATTTGGGCTCCTGATAAATAACCATGCTGATTGGTAGGCTGATCAAGATTGGTCAATTAAAAAAAAATTAAGAACAGAAAGAACTAAGAGCAGGAGAAAAGCAATGTATATAAACATTGTATGTGACATCTGAAAAGTGAATTGGTCCCTAAGGCTCAGAAATGTAAAGAAATGTGTTAATGAATACTCTGTAATTTTTTCAGCTGTATAGACGCCTTCACCATTTCTGTCTAGAAAAAAAAATAGAACTACATGGACAATGACTGTAAGATCTTTTAATATAGCTATGAATAACATGAAGAATACTGAGGCCATCTTCAGAGATTAAACTTTAGGCTTGTTCTGACACTGTTCAATCATTTAATCAGTTTAGTTATACTCCCATGTTCTGGAAATGGTGTTTGGCATATTTCTCTACCACTAACTAGGAGTGTGACCTTGAAGAAGATATTTCAACTCTTTGTGTTTTACATTCTGAAGAAATGGACCAGAAATGCAAGGGGACTAATAACTAACCTACACTTTGACTCATTTGTACAGGGTGAATAATTATGCCATCCATTCTAACTCAAAGGGTTATTAAAATCATATAACTCATTCAAAGAAATGTAAACACTATGCACTGGATACACATAACAAGTGCTCCAGTTTTATAAATTCTGCTGGTTGGTGGCATTTATTAGCCACCTAGAAGACTACAAGGAAAATATATTAAAGGTGAAAAATATAAAGTATACAATTTCTATGGATACTCAATTTCTTTGGCCAATCAATTTCTATAGAAACATAAAATCTTACTGATTTAATAGATGCCACTTTTGCTTTTAAATCATATAGATTTCTTTATAAATTTTTCCAGCCAGTTTGCCAAGCCTGAAAGTTACCTCTGATTTTTCTACCTCTCAAAGTTTGTACACGGTCAACATATTTTATTGTAGGCCCAGTGTAATAAGACATCTGGGTTGGGACTTTCACATTTCACACATTATATCATATCAGTTGTGTACTGATAATAAAAAAACCATCACTTGTGTAAGAAGATTATGTAACAATAAAAGCATGTAATTTTGAAGGACTTGTTATTTGCCATGCACTTTTGCTTTCCATATGTTAATTACAATAGTTTAAATAGTGTTCTAAAATAATATGATTCCTTATTTGAGAGCTATGGAAACAGAAGTTTAAGTAACTTGCTTCCAAAGTCACACATTAATACGTGTTAGAGCTAGGACTTGATTTAAAATCTTTCCAGCATAAAACATATATTTTAAACTATTGGGCTTTGTAATTATGTGATTATTAATTGTTTATGGACTTGAGCCACTGACTAATTTTATATTTGATAAAATTTTAGATAGTTAGAAATGCTGTATCATGAATAACTTTATAGGAATGTTAAGTGTAATTTTTAGACCAACTTCATAAGCACACCTAGTGTCTTCGTGTTTTGGAAATCTATATTTGGACCATGTCAAAGTTACCTTCTTGGAAGCTGAAGATATAGATTTTTGTTTACAAACAGAATTAATTAGCAACTTTCAGAGGGATGCCAAAATGGTACTTTCTCTGTGTTTTCATCAAATAGGTGCTAATAGTTGCTGTTAACACAAAACTAATTGCCACCTAGGTTGAAGAGTGCAAGTTACCTCATCCTGTGACCACATTGGCCCATCTGTTGAGAATCTCAGCTCAGGGACAATGCAGGAACTGGCATCCAATTTGGGTTCTGGCCAGTGGTCAACTAACAAGCTGGGACACACTTGGAATATGAAATGCCTCGAAGTCAAAGATGCCCATTAACTGGCAGCTCTTGTGTTGTGTCAAGGCAGAGCCAAGACCAGGTGCAGTTTGCAAAAGGATCTGTCTGAGTGCCACCTGTCATTGACATGTGGGTGTTGTCCAACATAGAAGCTAGGGCAGGTTTGTTTCTTCCATCATAGCGTAGGATGTTAGAGAATTCCCTAGGGAGAGATCAGGATTAGGGCAGCATTTTACTTAGCCCAAATTATAGGACAAGCCAAAGGGTTACCAAGAGACAGTCATTGTATCAAGACTCAGGTGGATATATTGGGTATTTACCATTGGAGACACACTTTCTAGTACCCTAGATTCTTACCTCAACTATACACAAAATATAAAAAGGAGAAAGTTGGAGAGCCTGATGGCTCAGTCAGTTGAGCATCTGACTGTTGGTTTCAGCTCAGGTCATGATCTCACAGTTCATGAAAGCAAACCCCACATTGGGGTCAACGTCGGCAGCATGGAGCCTGTTTGGGATTCTCTCTCTCTCAAAATAAATTTTAAAAAAAGGAGGGGTGCCTGAGTGGCTCAGTTGCTTTAGCATTCTACTCTTGGTTTTGACTCAGGTAATGATTTCATGGTCCGTGAGTTTGAGCCCTACATTGGTCTCCGTGCTGACATCACAGAGCCTGCTTGGGATTCTTGCTCTCCCTCTCTCTCTCTGCCCCTCCCCAGCTCTCTCTCTCTCTCAGAAGAAATAAACAAATAAACTTAAAAAATAAAAAAAATTAAAAAGAAAGTTATTTAATTGACTATATTAACACAAATCCTTGCCTTCATATGACAATTTGTTGTTAGAATCACTTAGATGGTTTTTAATCACCCAGGGGTTTTTCTTAAGATATGCTTCTGATTGATTTTTTGCTGTTGCTGTTCTTAATAAGTTGTAATTGCAATGTGGGCTTACAAGGTAAAGTTGAATTTAGGAGACTAACAATCTTATCCCAGCTCTGCAAAAATGCATCATGCTGTTTTAAATCATTTACATAATATGTTGAGTACTAGGGTCTACACCTGCAAAATGTGCAAGTTGGATTGGATGGTTTCTGTGGTGCCTTTAAATTCTGAAATGGCATCATTCTGTGAATGGCAACAACTCAAAACACTTTAAAAAGTATAACACATTTTTATAGGAGGGAAAAAAAAGCAAATTTGACATGGATGGGCCTAATGAAGAAAAGTAAAGTTACTCATATAACCATTTATAACTGATAACTACTTTTTTTTTTATGTTTTGCATATATGCTATCAGATTTTTATGTATATATGGACATTTTTTAAAAATTTAAAATTGCCTTTGACCCTGAATGCTTATTTAGGTTTTTATAGGAAAAGGCTAATATTGATTCAAAAGAGTTGTTTTTATTGCATTTTCCTTTCCTGTAAATATAATATCAATAACTCTATTTACATCATACTTACTCTATATCATACCTATTCTAGGCATTTTACATGAAAACATTCATCCTTATGGCAACCGTATGATATAAATACTATTATTATTCCCATATAACAAATAAAAACATGAGACGCAAAGAGGGTAAGTAAGATGAAGTCAATCATCTAGTAAGGTATCTTGGATGACTGGCTTCAAGGTCCACAATCTTGACCATTAACTAGAAGTGCTAAGTGGGAACAATTTTTTTTTTCCATTCTCTATTTGGGATTATAGATCAGGAAAAAACAGCTTAGTAAATGCTTGCCTATTAGATGGTCACAAAATACATCTGTGTAATAAAGTACATATTAATGCTTTTATAACTTTTATCATAATGGCACTTATCAGTACTATATAATCCATTATATTGTATCAAATAAATAAGTTTGCATCATTTAAAAAAATATCGTTATTTCCTATAGCCCACTGAAACAAAGTTTAAATCAATTTTGTCTTTGTCATCACAGAATATTTTATTTTAATATAGTCTTGTATTCTTCTTACCACTGTATCTGGAAATAAAAATGAAGTCACTGGTAATACAAATGAAGCTAAAGAAATGCTTGCTGAGAGAATTAAATAGTATAGGTATATAAATCTAGAACAATGAACTTTTCTAGTGCATGATAATGTAATTCTTCTTTTCATCTGCATTGTTTCATGGCACTTAGGCAATGGTTAATTTTACTAAAAGAGCATTATTTTATATTTTCTTGATAATATTTGCTTATTAACAGTTCCATAGGCAGTTATGTGTTGGCTGACAGTTCTGATTTCTAAAGTTTTAATAATTTATTTATTTATTTGTTTATTTTTGAGAGGGAGAGAGAGAGAGAGAGAGAAAGAGAGAGAGAGAGAGAGAGAGAGAGAGAATGCACATGTGGGGGGGGGGAGGGGCATAGAAAGAGAGAGGGGAGAATCCCAAGCAGGTTCCACGATGTCAGCACAGAGCCAATGCAGGGCTCAATCTCACAAATTGTGAGATCATAACCTGAGCCAAAATCAAGAGGCAGCTTAACCGACTGAGCCACTCACGCGTCCCTGACAGGAATGGGTCTTTCTAGACTCTGTATTTCCTCAAGTGTAGAGCTATCATCATCATCATTATGGTTATTCAAATCAATTATTCAAATCAACTGGTATGAATTGTAAGAGAGAGAGGGAAAAAAAAGAATAACTTGAGACCTAGTATTACAATAACATGATGAATGAGGGGTGTGTCTTCCTTAGTGTGTGAAGGAGATACAGTTGTCAAAAAAAAAGATACAAAAACCAAATGCTTTCAAAGCATTGTAAGAACATACCCTATTCCACAGAATAGAATCAATTATTGAAGAAATCTACTTTAGTTGGTGCATAGCATCAACTTATTGGAGCTTCATTCTTAAAGGACCTATTTAGGCGTGGGGGCTGCTATTGGGGCACAGTGAACATTTGCCAAGAAATTAAAGTACTAGAAGTCTCTTCTGAGAAGTGATTCGTCATATAAATCTATAGGATAGACCTGTGACAAGATCTCAGTGCAGAAATTTTGCTGATCATTCTTAAGATTATTGTGACTGTTAGAATTATATGACCTACCATAATACCTTTCAACTAATTTCATCAAATGTATGAGTGTGTGGTGCCTTTATTAGGAATACCTGGTTAACTATCACAGCCATTCATACAACTGGCACTTTCTGTAAAATACATGTTTGATGGAAGCTATAAATACTTCATCCATCAACCCACATTTTCTAAAAGTTTTGTTCAACATTTATACCACAAATAATAGAAGCAAAAAAGTAAATCAGGAACTCTTAACCCTTATTTGAAGAATTTTATAAAGAGAGAGAAAGAAAATATTTTTAACCTTACTATGAACACAATTTATAGCAAGATGGCAATTCTCTCAAAGGAATAACAAATATCTCTAATGTGAACTAATAAAATGTTACATTTCAAAAATTCGAAAAGAATCATACATATTCATTGCACATTTTTAGTGTTGATAATGCAACAAATTAAAAAAAGATGAGTTTGTTCTCAAGGATTTGAGGGGAGGGTATGAGATATGTATAATGTTAATTACTAAATAAAGCAAACTATTTTAAAAAGCTATGATATACAGACTCTTTAGAGTTGCAGAAAGGAAAAGCTGCTTCAGTCCCATGTGATGTTAGAGATGGGTCTGGAAAGGAGAATAGAATTCTCATAAGTGGAGCTGCAAAGAATATTCCTAGAGATGGAAGCAGGATGAAAAACCATTGGTGGCGGAAAGAATATGCCAACAATTAGTGGTTCCGTTTGCCTGGAGTGGAGTGGAGTGGCACTTAAGGCCAACAAGGTTAGCTGAGGCTTTATTATGAAAGCCTCTAATTCCAAGTAAAGTGTTTTATACTGAACACACTATGAAATGGGGATTCACTGGAGCACATTCAATACAAATGTGTCTTTGTCTCTAGGTTTAAAAAATTGATTCTCAAATTTTATATAGGGTACTTTGGAGTAGAGAATGTTCAGAGGTAAGCATACCTGGTAAGAAGTTGCTTAAAAGGTAGTTAGGGGATTCTTTTGGGTTATTTCCTGTGAATATACAAAATGGCAATACAAAGAAAGGTTGTGTTTTTGTTTTTGTTTTGTTTTTTTTTGTTTTGTTTTGTTTTGTTTTTCCTTAAAGAGATAGATTCTATGTCAGGATTCATGGGGAAAGAGGGGATAAAAGTAATACTGAGGTTTATACCTTGGGTGCTGGATAAGAAGTGTTGTCTTTATTAAATACAGAATTCAAAATATTTGTTTAACCCAACTATTATTTTTAGTCCTATAATAATATTATAAGTCATTGAATTCAAGTTGGAATTGTTTGTAGGATCCTACAATACTTTCTCTGAATGAAGAAGAAAAAAAATTGCTTGATCAAATATAATATGTCATCTATGGAAAATGATTTTAATGTCAGAGATGTTAAAATAGAAGAAATGTGTATCTTCAAATTGACTATGGGACAATAGCTAATTTTTCAAGTGCTTTACATGTAGATAACTCACTTGATCTTCACGGTTTCTTCATGAAACAAGTGTTCTTATCATTTTTATGTTACAAAGGAGGAATCTGAGGGGCAAATTCAAGTGGTAGAGATTTGAACCCAATTAGGCACATTACCCCTCAAGTCCACTGTCTAAACTACTTCACTCAAATAATTCATCTTTTTTTTTTAAGATTTTGTGTTTAAGTAATCTCTACACTCAATGTGGGGCCCCAACTCGCAATACTGAGAGATCAAGGGTCGCATGCTACATTGACTGAACCAGCTGAGTGCCTCTAAAATAATTTATCTTTACAGGAAATTGTATTAAAATAATAAAGAGTATGGTATTTTTTTGAGGGCCCACTGATTTTATGCTAGGTGCTTGTACAGTTATAATTAATCTCCCCAATAGCCTTAAAGTATGAATCACCTCCCCCTCTTTTTTTAAGTTTGTTTATTTGGGGGGGGGGTAGAGAGAGAAAGAGAGAGAGAGAACAAACTGGGCAGGGGCAGAAAGAGACAGGGAGATACTGAATCTGAAGCAGGTCCAGGCTCTGAGTTGTCAGCACAGAGCCCAATGCAGGGCTCAAACTCAAGAACCCTGAGATCATGACCTGAGCTCAAGTCAGCCACTTGACAGAGTGAGCCACCCAGGCACCCTATGAATCCCCTTTTTTTTTTTAACAGTGCAGGAAAATGAAGCTTAAGGACAATGAGCACAATGCTCAAGGTCACAGGACCTGAGGGTAGCAAAACAGGATGCAAACCGCAGGTCTCTCTGACATGAAAGCTTGCATTCATTTCCCATTTGTATCTTAAACACCCTTCATTCCATTTTTTATACTCAATAGCCATTGGCTTTTTTAAAATTTCTGTGTAACTAAGCGAAAACAGTGTTAGTCTTGTTATTGTAATTGTTTGTTTCTCTGTCTCCCAACTCCCCTTGCCATATTTATCTTCATTCTTAAACGTCCAGCCCTGTATCTGCTATGTGGTGCTCACCAGACACAGTTAGTGCAGTGGTTCTTCACGAGGGCCAGCGTTGCCTCTCCCATTTACAGAGAGACATTTGGCAATATGAGGAGACATTTTTGATTGCTGCATTTGGGGAATTAGGTACTACTGTCTTCTGGAGGGGAGAGGCTAAGAATGCTGCTAAATGGCTGACTATACACAGGATAAGTCCCACAATAAGGAATAGTCTGGCCCAAAAGTCCAAAATGTCACTAAGTGCTGTGGTCAAGAAACCCTGAACTAGTAGAAAAGATGAAGTAGGAATTGCTTACCTGAATGCTATTTTATATGCTTTTTAATTTTGTTTTTAATGTTAGGCAAAAATAATAGAATGTTGTTGAAAGAAATAGACCTCAAAGTCATTTCTTATTGCCTTGGCTATGAAGGTTATACCAGCGAGATGGACAAATAGTGCCATGGCAAGACTTGACATAAATAGGTCATCACCAAATGCAAGAAGGTCCTTTGGTTCACTAATGACTTCAGATAAATGTATATTCTTGCATATTTTCTAGAATATATGAGGCATGATATGTTTCTTTATATTTCTTGCTCATTAAATAGTTGCTGAATTGATAAAACTAGTTAAGAGTAGCTTAATTAGAGAAGTGTCTGAACCTTCTATTTTCAAATATATCTACCAACCTCTATGGTATGTTACACACTTAATGATGACAAGTGCCCCTATGTAGCTGTGTTGAATTTCTAAATTATTCCAGAAACACATTTCATGAGGAGGTTTTTGTGGGCAGAAGTAAAGAGGAGAGAGAGCCCTTTGAATCTTCCAAAGCACAACCCAAACTGATAATGCAGAACACTTCCATTCTACCTCAGCTAATGCTCCCTTCCAACACCAATGGAATCTTCTTGAAAGTTGTTCAGTAAGGATCACAAGGCCACCAGATAGATGGCACATTTGAAGATCTATTTCACTCTGAACTTGCAGTCCCTTATTGCACAGTGTTCATTCTCGACTCAGAAGAGTACAAGAAGCTGCCTGTCAAAAACATCTGGTGTAAGCTATGAATTTTATGGATTGTTGTGGATTTAATCCCCAAAATCCTTCTTCTAAATGAATGTAAAGTGGAGATTAATTTCTAACCAAACACACAATTATGAAGTAGATCCACTTTTCCAAACCTGATGTTACATTTCTTAGTCCTGTTGTAAAATCAAAATGCCTTGAATGAATTTAAGCCAAAAATTATTTCTAAATTAAAAGATAATTTAACCTGCCTACACCACTTTATTTGTTCCAAAATGCTTTCCTTAATTGTGATTTATTTGCAATTTTTACCATAAATTTTCATGTTCTAATTAGTTACACAAACATATGGAAATAATACTAGTAAGTTTTAAAAGCATTTAAAGTAATGCATTTAAGGAATTGCAGATATTATTTTATTTGAATAAATCACAAGGATGGTTGCATAGTAAGGATAGCAATAAAAATAATTAAATAGGCCTTTCTGCTATGATGAGCTAAATGAAATTCTAATATCTCTAGAATGGTTTGAGTTTAATCTTATATGACTGTGACAGAAAGTAGAACATGATGCACACACACACACACACACACACACGCGCGCGTACACACACACACAATCTCTAAACTTTTAAGGGATTTAAATTTAGTGAAAATCAGTATAAGATGATATTAAAAGCTCTCTGCAGTTTTGAAAACAATAATGTAATTAGCAATGATAGGTCAGTGCCCTATCTGCAGATAACACCAAAAATAAATAAATAAATAAATAAATAAATAAACAAACAAATAAGAAAGAAAGAAAAAAGAAAGAAAACCTATAGCAATCAAAACAAAATTTCTATTGCCAGACAAATAGTGGATAGCATGTCAATTAAAAAAACACACACACACACAGTTCTAATTTTAAGATTGTAAAATTAAGCCCTTTTATGTTAATGTTTGGTATAATGAAAAGATTATCAGTGATAAAAGATATATTATCATATAATTTTTATCTTAAAGATAATTTTTATCATAAAGATAATTTTTTTCTTAAACTTTTTGGACCTCACTTTTTTCTTACTGATGTATGTTGAACTTGAGTTTTTTTTTGTTGTTGTTTTGTTTTTGTTTTTATTTATCTAGGCAACAGGTTAAATCACAGAACAAGGACAGGTGTGAGTAAGAGTATACTCTGTAACTGAGTATCTCCATTAAACTATGGATTGCTCTGAGGCCCTTCTAGTGTGTTGTTAATTATGGTATTAGTCAATGATTTGGAGAAAATGAACACAGAAAAACGTTTGAGATAAAAACTATGAGTAGAAGATACAATTTAAGTAAACTCAGTCAAAATTCAGGGAACTGAAAACAAAGTGAGTCTAAATGCTCAGAATGTGTCTTGTGTTGCCCACAGACTCTCTATTATACAGATTTGGCATTTTGTTATCAGTGTTGTTTGATACTGGTGAAAAAATAGAACCTTCCTCTTCCTGTGTGTGTATAGCCTTAATTTAATTTCTCATGAACAAATTGGTCTTGACTACCTTTATTCACTGTACTGAGCTCTGAGGATACAACTGTGAACAAAGACATGACTGTGCCTTTGTGAAGCTTAAACCCTGGAAGCGTAGATAGATATCAACACATTGATTTTATACCAGTATAAGCAGAGATAGTTAGGCTATAAGGAGGGAGAAATGGGGAGTGGGGAGGCATGGAGAAAAGTCCAGATGTGAGGACACAGCATATGCAGAGATGCAGAAGCAGGAGAGAACTTGAGAATTCTGGAGTACAGTTGAGGGCTCAGGTATAAAGTGGGCCATAGTGCAAGGTGGGACTGGAGAGGTTAGCAGAGACTAGGTCAGGAAAGAACATACTGGGCAGGTTTAGAAGTTTGGATGGACTTTTCTCTAGAGAGCCAGTTGAGGGAAAATTGAAGCATTTGCAAGTCTACTCTTAGTATATAAAGAAGATGGTAGGAGCACCTGGGTGGCTCAGTCAGTTAGACTGGCTGAGCCTAACTTCGGCTCAGGTCAAGATCTGCGTTCTTGAGTTACTGAGTTATTGTTTGGAGTGGCAGGAAGCATACTTCCTACATCCCTTCCTCTTCCACACTTTCACCAACTCTCAGGAAAAAGCCAGATTTTCATTAAGACACGAAGTGAAGGTAAAATTCTGTGAGAGAAGATAAGGAAGTTTTACAGGTCAGTGAACTAATATTCCAGAGGCATAGTGAAAAATTTTGTGGAGGTGGCTACAAGACGCAATGTGAGAGGTTGCATCCGAGGACACAAAGCTCACCGTAGAAGTGAAAAATGAGAGAATAAGATAACAAGAGAAGATGGAAACGGGTAGTGACTAAAGACAACAGGCTGTGAACTTTACAGTTGTTCACAAGTACACCAAGAGAATTAATCCCCGGAGGCCCCATTGTCTGTCAGAGGAGTGGAAGATGGGTAGACAGGGGCACTCAAAACACGGCAGCAGGCTACAGTGATTAAAACTCGCAGGCACTTCTAGTTTGGGGTGAGCGGTGTGCTTTGGCCTTTCTGGAAGGGCTCAGCTGCAGTTCAGTTTAATTACTCCAGCTCCAGAGAGAGGCTCCGGTTTCAAGATGGTCGGCCGCGTCAGGGAACCCCGGGAGTGTTCTTTTGGGCCTAGTTACCCTGTGATCTGAAATCTGCACTTCATTAAACCAATTATAGTATTTTTATCCTAGTGTGGGCATTTTTAAACATTTTTTGTTTGTTTATTTTCTCTCAGCTTTTCAGTTGGAGAATGTCCTGCTCCCTCAGCTGTGCTAAAGGGAGACTTGGTAGAGGGTTTTCCATCTATGGTATGGTCAGGCTGACAAGGAGGGAGCCACCTATGCCTCAGATGGAGGTAATGAGGAGAGCCTTTAGGGGAAGCCAAGAGAATCTAAAATACTGTTTGGTTATTTAGGGCAGAGTCAGATGCCATCATATTTTAAATTTCATCTTGGCTTTCAGTAGAGGCTCCCAGCACAGTACAGCAAGTTCTTTTCAGAGACGACTTTGCCTCTTAATATTTCCCTAGAAGTCTGAACTTCCACATTTTTTTATTTTCTTTCCCTTTCCAATGAATGTTGCATTAGTTTTCATTTTTTAAGAAGATACCTGCCCTTCATACTGTTCTTAGGTGCCCTGCCCAGAAACTCTTATGACCTGAATCCTGAAAGAATACGTAAATATTTCTTCCTCAAACTGCAAACCTTAGCTTTTAGAAGTGTAATACAATTACAATATAATTATAATATATAGTATTATGTATTGTATGTTATTATATATTATTATATATTATAATTAGGATAATATTAGTAGTAGTATAATGATAGGTAAAAAGGAGAATGTGACCCAAGTTGTCTGTAAAGTATAGAAAACTTGACTCGGTATCCATTTGCCAGCATGATAATGGCCCACTGGGCTCATTTTGGCTCCCAGACTTCAATTGTTATTTAAGAGCTTGACTTCAGGATATACCTTAAGTATTAGAGAGTATGAAATTATCACCTGAGATTTAGGTTGCCAAGAGACGCTTACATGAGCTGTAATGACAGTTTCAAGTGTTGTCTGTGGAAGGATTTTGTTGCGATAATTGTGAGCAGAAAGATTGCTTTAGGAAAATTGAGCAACTTTTTCTATTTTATCCGCTTTCAAGCCTGAACAGAGCAAAAGATTTAAATTTCTCCAAGAAAGTGTATGTTTTATATAGGAGTGCCTCAATTTAATGTTGTGAGTTGTTAACCTATGCTTTTTTGAGCAGGTGAAACGCATCACCATGGGTTCTAAATGGCTGTATCTCCGTGTCCACTGGAATACATGCTAGTGCTGTCAGTTAGTTGATAAGTGTGTCTTTAATTATCAGTGAATGACTCTGAAAGATTCACGAGTAACTGTAACCCTAAAAATCCTTCTTTTGAAAGCAGGGCAATAGACTTTGCGATATTTTTATATGAAGTCTCCATAATTAAATTTGCATTGAATTATGGAACTATGGAATGGCCCTTATTGTAGAGATTTCTTCATTTTCTGCAAGAGTCGAAAAGGTGTAGGGTTATCTTCAGCTATTTAGATTGAGTGCAAATATTTTGAAAATTGAAAACAAACTTTTTTTTTAACTCTCCTTTAGGGAGTAAAGTCATATTTACTTACCTGGACATTTGATGTTTCCTGGTTTAATTCATAATTTTTACCAATGGCCAACATAATGATTAATAAAGCAGATACATCTTAAAATGTTAAGTGCTAATTCAAAACATTTGCTCTAAAATTAGAGCCAGACATCTCATAGCGAGAAGTAGTAGGTGATTTCAAAAAGTAAAGATCTTGAGAAAATAAATTTCCTCTCATAAAAAAACAAAGGTGCTTGTGAAATGAGAACAGCCATTCAGGAAGTTTTATTCGTGCAGAATCCTCACATAATTCAAGCAAGGCAATGAGATACACAGGCTTGAAATGAACCTGGTAAAATTCCACCTTGTAATAGAAATTGTGTTGTATTTTCTTTTGTTCTTTTCTCCTCCTAAATTCTAAGGCCACTGTGGAAAGCTTGGAAGGGGAGGTCCCTAAATTATCTGAATTATGTTTACAAAAGGCAGAAAATCAGGAAAAGTTCCTATCCTAGAAGGTTACAATGCATTAGGGATTGCAAAGTATGAGAAATGTATGTGATGTGGTTATGTATAAAATGTTGCCAGTTCTCAAAAATTTTGTTTGGTATCTTCAAAGTAAACTTAGATTTATAGGCAATTTCCTCATTATCCATGAAAGAAATAAGAGATCCTTTACATTTAGAAGTGATTTTAGAGTATAGTACTGGTTTTGAACATGAATAACACTTTCACTTTTGAAACACTTTTAAGATTGATCATCAAACATAAGATCACGCATAAACAGAGCCTCGCACATAAACTGTTGTGTTAAGTATTAAAATAAATTTATGTTGTTTTGTTTATTATTTAGCTGAACATATGGTAATGGTTTTGACACAATTCAGTTTCCTTTTCCTTTTTTTTTTTTTAATTTGGAGGAAAAAAAACAACACAAAAAACAGAGCTTCTTTTCCCACTTTGTCACAGCTGGTTACCAATCAATCTCAATTCACGGTACAGTGATGATAGCACATGTTGTCCGGGGGCCAAATCTGATTGGGTTGCATTTTTCAGCAGTGTTCCATATCAGAAAAAAAAAAAAAAAAAAAAAGGTATCTTTATGGTGAGGACTGTCAGCACATGATTGTACAACTGTCATTAATCAAACCTGGCAACAATGACTGCATTTATGTAAGTCTGAGACTGACAGATTTTTACAATGAAAATCACCCAATTTCTGTTAGGATTTCCTCACCAGTATTTTTTTGCCCCTCTATTTCATTCTTTCACCCCTGGTTTTGATTAAAGTCAGACAATACCTCCTACATGTTGATCATATATATTGTACCATATTTACAAAGTATCTCTTCTATATGAAGTATGCTTTACTTATTTAAAATTGATTCTCAACTATTTAAAGGGAGAACAAATCAAGGCAAAATTTAAGTACATTTGATTGTTTAATTAAAGAATGATTTTAAAGTGTGCATATATTAGTAAGCCATGTATGAAGCTCCAAAGGATTATAGTTGGTTTTAGAGAAATATCGAGTAAAATATTAATAAAGTTATTTCCTGTAACTTTTGAAACTCTGAATATAAAATCACTTGTGCAGAAATGCACACCTGCCCAATGTGCATGCACGTGCGCACACACACACACACACACACACAGCAATAACACACATGTCAAATGGAAGGGGCGTGTCACTCTATGTTAGAAGAATAAATGTACTTGCTGCAGAGGACACAGATTCTAGTCTCTTTACAGCTCAAGACAACAATCTCAGAATCTTCTATAAAATGGTGTTTGGAAATAGGCATTTTTTTCTAAATCATTTATTGTTGTGAAACCGTGTATTAAACTCTTTTGTAAAGATCTCTCTAAATGTAAGGAGTTGTTTTCATAGTTTTGTGTATTACTCAGTCAATATTTACTTTCTCGGGAAAAAATGATTATTTCTCCAATTATCCAATGCAGTAGTGAAAAGCATCAATGAGATTACTATTGTGCACATCCCAGCTTATCCAGAAAGAAATGCAAGAAATAAGGCCACATTTATTGGACCTGTGGAAATATTTCACGTCCAATTGCTTGTGATGTATGTAGTTTTTGGAGGCAATTTATTATCTCAGAGAAATCATGACCCATTAGAGAAAACAAAGGCTAGTAGTAGATAGTCATGACAGTTTTCTCCCTGATTATAATTGCCTCAATGTGTGGCCTTTGGAAAGGAAGTTTGTCATTTTTGCCTCATATTGCCTAAATGCGAAATTAGGAATGAGCCACATATTTATTTCTTTTTCGGTTTGGAAGTGTTTTGGGATACAGTTTATTTAAAATCGGTTCTTGTATTTCTTAAGTTTTTGCAAGTAAGAGTTAATCTGATCACATTGTAAGTCTATCATTTCTCTGACCTAAGCTACTTCTTACTGTAAAAATTGCTAAATGTCATGATGTGCTTGAGTCCCCTGGGCTCATCAGGGTACCTTCAGGGTTCAGACGAGAAATTGCCACAGTGGTTGAGTGGTGTTGGGAGGAATAGTGTCCCTAGCTGTGCGGTGCACCGCTGTATTAGACCCATTGGGTTGGCAATGTAATAAAGGAGAAAAGGTGTGTACTTTGAAGTAAAATAGACCTTGATTTGAAAATCCAAACTTGTATATGAAGATATCAAAACTTTAAACAATATCAATTATTGCAGTAATTTAAAAACATCTGTGAGGCAAACACACACACACACACACACACACACACACACACACACACACACCTTGCTTTCGTGCATAGTTCAGCCCACAAATAACCAAATTGCAATTATGAATTTATGTTACCCAGTATAAATTTCTGTACCCAGACCATGAGGCATTGACCATTTATTTATTGAACCCATTAAGGAAAAATTTATAGGAGCAGCTGCTATTTTGGTAGTATTCCTCATGCTTACTTTAATTTTTCTTTATAGATCTATACATCATGTTATTTTAAAAAATTGAATCTTGATGCTGTCTCTTGGTATGAAGTTCTAACCTCTGTAATATAGTTGATGAAAAATCTAGATTCTAAATTCATATACGGTCTAAATCTTTGCTACCAATGAATTTCAGCATTCTGGATAGCGAAGTGCTATTTTTCTAATCTTAAACTTAGGATATTAAACTACACTCAATTTTTTAATTATTTAGTCTGTCTTAGAATTTATTATCTGTTAGCTTCTTAGAATAACTCATTTCTGTGTATTTTATTCTAATTACATAATTAATTAGTACCCCCACACACTTCACCTAGAGGTATTTAATTTAGGCTTCAAGTGTTCACCCTTAATATTGGTATACTGAATATTTCTATGTTTACCGATTCATGTTCTTCATGGTTTTCTCTATTGAAATAGTATTCTTCTAAGTTTCATTTTTACTTGTGAAGAGCTTAAATTCATGTACATCACCTTTATGATTGTCATGTCTGCAATTCCTCTTGGGATAAATATGGAATAAAATTAAACATTATATCCCAGATTCTGCTATACTATATTTTATAAAAGCATATTTATTTTTTTAATGTTTATTCATTTTTGAGAGGCAGAGAATGAGTGGGGAGGGGAAGAGAGAGAGGGAGACACAGAATCTGAACCAGTCTCCAGGCTCTGAGCTACCAGCACAGAGCCGGACGCAGGGCTCGAACCCATGAACCGCGAGATTGTGACCTGATCCAAACTCAGATGCTAAACTGACTGAGCCACCCAGATGCCCCTATAAAAGTGTATTTATTAAAAAGCTATATAGTTTGCTTTCAGTCAGGTTGAACTTTATATCTCTAAGTTTTGTGTATCTCTAAGTTTTGTGGGGGAAATCATATTTTTCCTCCTTACCTGCCAGAATTTTTATGAGGATAAATTAAAGAGTATATTTGAGAACACTATGCAAATGTATTTTTATTGTCATTATTTTATTTTCACAAGACATGTGATTAGAAACCACCCTAGTTGCCAAAATAATGAGATAATAAATTTGAAAGCATTCAGCAAAACACAAAGCTTTAACTCTGTTTTCTCATAGTCTTCACATTTATATTAGATATTCTACTAGAGTCACTTTATTTATTCTGTTGTAGGAAGAGAGATTATTTTTTGATGTTTTTAATTTACAGAGGGAAATTTATGATGATAACATGTAAACCAAATGTCTAGTTGCTGGCCAAGATTTGCTATCTTCTTTATTTTAGGTTTGTCTCTTTCTAAAGTAGCATTTATATATTATATATCTTGAGTTCTTAAATTTATAGCATTATGTTGATATCAATTTAGCCTACATTTCAGAGCTAACTGCTGATGTATAAACCTAACAACATTACTATATTTCTTGATATATTTCAAATTAGTTCATCTTTCTGTTTTACACGCAAGTGTTTTACTAGTAACCCTGCTAAGAAAGAACTACAGAGTAGTTTTGAGCATTTGTTGGGTGGTTCATCATTCATTCGATAAGCCTTCATTGAGCACATCCAAGATCACAGGTGATATTTTATAGGACAGGAGGTGAATAGTTTGGAGCAAGAGGGACTCAGTTCTTGTTTTCATGGAACATACATGCTCTTGAAAGGCAACAAACAAGCTAAAAACTTGAAAGAGTTATGTGCTTTAAAAAATAATAAAAGTAACAAAAGAAATAAAAAAAATAAAAAGAAAGAAAAGTAATCTTTTAAAGTTACTGGTGGAGGGGGGGGGGCACCTGGGTGGCTCGGGTGGTTAAGCATCCAACTCTTGATTTCAACTCAAGTTGTGATCTCATGTTTTGTGATATTGAGCCCTGCACCAGGTTCTTGGCTGATGGTGTAGAGCCTGCCTAGGATTCTGTCTCTCTCTCTCTCTCTGTCTCTCTCCCTCTATCTTTATCTCTATGTCTCTGCCCCTCCCCTTCTTGCATTCTTGCTCTCTCTCTCAAAATAAATAAATAACATTTAAAAAAATTACTGATGGGTAGAAAGCTACTTCACATTATTTGAGCAGGAAAGACATCTTTGAGGGAATATCTAAGTAATCTTGAAAGTCAAGAAGGACTGGCAATGGAAGATGTAGGGGAAGGACATTCCATTAAGTTGTGACAGCAACGAGGTAGTTATTTTAAACAAGGAAAAGAAGGGTCATGTGATTAGAAGAGGGTGAACATTAGCCTTGACAGATAGGTAAGGAATCGATTATTTAAAACATTGAATATTATAAAAATTGGTTTTATTCTGAGTGACTGAATGAGAAGCCATATTTAGGTAGAATGAAATAATCATATTTAGGTATATCAACTGATGAATTTGTATTGATGCTCTTAATTCTTCTTAAAACCCTTATATTATATATCTGCTGGACATTATACAGTTGTTGTTACAAATATTTGACCTAAAAATGAAATAATTCATATGGCTTCACGCAGGAGAGAGAGTGCACTTTTCTGATTGGCACAGGAAGTAATAGGATTACTTGAAACTTCTGGAAGAAGTGTTTTATTTTATCATTTATAGAAGATCATCTAATAGAGATGTTCAAAAATGAAAGAGATCATTCATCATAAGAATAAGTTGGAAGACTGGTTGGTAGATTGTGGCACACAGGATTCAAATGTTGATGGATGGTTGCAGAAGGGGAGCTTTTTAAAGTTTCTCTTGATGGAAAGATTCAGACATTTTCTATATATCCAAAATACTTTTAAATAAATCCATAATGCTGGTAATATTCACAATCTTCTCTAAGGCAAAGATCCAGTGAAAAATGAGAATTTAAAGATTCTGAGCACCCCAAGATATCAGAGAGCGTTCAAATCTGTTTTGTTGTTGTTTTTATGGTTGGTTTGCTGGTTTTGTGTGATGGGACCCAGAAAGACTAGTGTAGTTAGCAGTTATTTCTAATTGGCATAAGACAGCATGTCCCTCAGAAATGTGTGCATATCAAACTTTGGGACTGAGGAAACATATGTGTTAGCTGGAGAAGTCTTAGAGGTAGTACCTGGCATGTAGGAGAAATGTAAGTCTCCTTAAAAGTTAGGATTTCTTGAATAAAATAATTAAAATTATTACATTTTTATTATAATTTTCTCAAATGTCAATGATTTTCAAAGGTAAATTGAAATGAGGCAGTGTTTAATGAGCATCTACTAATTCCAATGAATAAGCACTTTAATTTTTTTAATGTTTATTTATTTTTGAGAGAGAGAGAGAGCAAGCAGAAGAGGGACAGAGAGAGAGGGAGACACAGAATTGGAAGCAGGCTTCAGGCTCTGAGCTGTCAGCATAGAGCCCTATTTGGGGTTCAAACTTGTGAACCGTGAGATATAACCTGAGCCAAAGTTGGACGCCTAACCAATGAGCCACCCAGGAAGCACTTTATATAGGGAAGCACTTTATAATTAAACATTATCCTGGGGCACCTGAGTGGCTCACTTGGTCAAGGGCGCCTCAGGTATTGATATTACGGTTTGTACATTTTAGCCCTGCTTTGGGCTCCATGTGGACAGTGTGGAGCCTGCTTGGGATTCTCTCTCTCTCCCTCTCTCTCTGACCTTCCCCCATCCATTCTTTCTCTCTAAAAGTAAATAATCTTAAAAAAATATCATGCAAAAACCTCTTTCTTCTCCAGGCTTAATTATCTCACTGCAAATGGACCTATGACCTGGATACATGTACTCTCTGTACCTAGTTGGAATCCTGCAAATATTCTAACCAGAATCTCCATACCGCCAGACCATTGTCCTTATCCAGACTTTTACAGCCTGTTACTAAAACCCTGTCTATAGTTAGAAAAAAAAAAAAAAGTTTACTTACTATTTTCTGATACTAGCATGGTATCTTTGAAAGGTTGTCTCTTTTCTTAGTAGCTAAGATTAATTCAGTTTATTCCTCTAAGGTGTATTTCATTTTTCATTTTTCTTATGGAGACCAAATTACAATTAGTGAGTAGAATGCACAATTACTTGGATCCCTAATGAAGGAACCCTTGGTAAACAAACAAACAAACAAAAAACAATTAAAAATACTAAAACACTGATACAGTATCCCCACTACTATTCTTGGCTTTCTTAACTCCCTAAAAAAGTGAGAAATCTTAGCAAGTCTGATTTCAAATCAGACTTGGGTTTTCTGATTTGGGGTTCAAGTATTATGTAATCTGTAAGTTATAATTAAACACTTTTAAAAAAAGTATTTATTCATTTTTGAGAGATAGGGGACGCGCCCAAGAGCAGGGAAGGGACAGAGAGAGAGGGACAGAAAATCTGAAGCAGGCTCTGCACTGACAGCAGAGAGCCCACTGCAGGCCAAGAACTCATGAATCGGGAGATGACCTGAGCCAAAGTCAGACGCTTAACTGACTGAGCCACCCAGGCTCTCCTAATTACTTTTTCTTACTAAAGCAAGATATAAAAAGCTCTGTCACTCTATCCCCCATGTTGTTCCCTATATAATGAATTTATCTAACATGAGGTAAAATTTGCCATAAGGTATAACTATGTTTGCTGAATGTGAAATTTCTATCCAGGTGATATAGATATTGTGGCATATATGTCTTAAGTTAAAAATTCAATAAAGTATTTTACTGTAGGAAAGGGGTACATAAGGAGTGGAAAAAGCACCAGGTTGAGAGGGCAGTGTTCAAGGTTTGAATTCTGATTTTTCTCTTATTAGTAAAATGACGTTGAGCAAATCATTTCACTCGACTCAGGGTCAGTTTCCTCATCTGTAAAATGACAATTTCTGGTTCAGAGGATTATTCTGAGTACGCTATGCACTAATGGATGTATATTTTTGTGTTTTGTTTGTTTGTTTGAACTGTGAGGCAACATACAATTCATTATTTTTTTTTCCTCAATGACAAATCATAAATCATGGATAATATAAGTATCCTTTTATAAAACTTAGAATACTGGGGCACCTGGGTGACTCAGTTGGTTGAGTGTCTGACTTTGGCTCAGGTCATGATCTCGTAGTCTGTGAGTTCAAGCCCCGTGTCAGGCTCTGTGCTGACAGCTCGGAGCCTGGAGCCTTCTTCGGATTCTGTGTCTCCCTCTCTCTCTGCCCCTCCCACACTCGTGCTCTGTCTCTGAAAAGTGAATAAATATTAAAAAAAAAATTTTTAGAATATGGTTTTCATGTGTGTTTGATCCAGAGAGGCCTTTATAGACACTCAAGATTATCTTCCTCTCTTTTAGCTTTTGATAAAAATTCAGAGTGCTGTGAAGTGACTTTACTAAGTTAAATAAGAGCCAGTAACAAAACTCTAAGCAGAATTCAGTGTTTTGAGATGAATTAGAAATATCTGCTAAATATTTTCCTGCATCTGTTGAGGGGATCATATGGTTCTTATCCTTTCTTTTATTAATGTGATGTATCATGTTGATTGATTTGTGAATATTTAACCAGTCCTGTATCCCAGGAATAAATCCTACCTGATCATGGTAAATGATTCTTTTAATGTATTGTTGGATCTGGTTGTCTAGTATCTTGTTGAAGATTTCTGCATCCATGTTCATCAGGGAAATTGGTCTGTAGTTTTCCTTTTTAGTGGGGTCTCTGTCTGGTTTTGGAATCAAGGTAATGCTGGCCTCCTAGAATGAGTTTGGAAGTTTTCCTTCCATTTCTATTTTTTGGAACAGCTTCAAAAGAATAAGTATTATGTCTTCTTTAAATGTTGGTAGAATTCCCCTGGAAAGCCATCCGGCCTTGGACTCTTGTTTGTCGGGAGATTTTTGATTACTGATTCAATTTCTTTACTGGTTATAGGTCTGTTCAAATTTTCTATTTCTCCCTGTTCCAGTTTTGGTAGTGTATATGTTTCTAGGAATTTGTCCATTTCTTCCAGATTGCCCATTTTATTGGCATATAATTGCTCATAATATTCTCTTATTATTGTTTGTATTTCTGCAGTGTTGGTTGTTATCTCTTCTCTTTCATTCTTGATTTTATTTATTTGGGTCCTTTCCTTTTTCTTTTTGATAAATCTGGGTAGGGGGTTATCAATGTTGTTAATTCTTTCAAAGAACCAGCTCCTGGTTTTGTTGATCTGTTCTACTATATTTTTATTCAATTCTTGTATCCGAGAGCTTAGCATGTCACACAGAAATAGGCTAACTGTAGGAAGAATTATTTTTATTAGACATTAAATACATCACCAGCACCTTTTCTGAAGCCATCATAGAAAAATTTTTTTCATGTTTTTAATTGGCAAAGTTAAGCAAAGAAAGTTTCCATGCACTGTTGCTCTTGTATGCATTTTAGCCCAAGACTTGTCCTCCTAAACTGTAAATGTAGCTCATAAGAAAACCCTACTGGACAAATGTGGCAAATTTGCAGCCTTGCAATCATTTAGATTTGGTTGACCCTTATATCAGTAAGAAATGAGATATTCATCATGTAATCAGCCAATATTTCCTGAACTCCTACTAGGTGTAATAAAAATAGATAATGTGTATTGTGCTTTCTGTCTCCTAGTTTTATGCATTTTATGTGTAACGTCTCCTTCAAAGTTCACTTCTACTCCATGAGGTAGTTGTTATTGTCAACACCATTTTGCTAATGAAGAAAATGAGGCCCAGGGAATTTAAGTATCTTGTCCACTTTTACCAGCATAGGAGGAAGTAGACTCCTAGATTAGAACTCTGGCCATTGGCTCCTGAGACTGTCCTCTAAACTACTTGGTTATGCTACTGGATGTTAAAAGCTCTGTGTTAGGGGCTGAGGATATAGCAATGGGTGAAGCAGACAGGATCTCTGCCTTTATCAAAATAAACAAATACAAAAAGTAAGCAAGTGCAGAATGATTGTATAGCAGTGGGTTTCAAGGAGAGAGTAATTACAGTTTTCTAGTATAGAGATGGAAAGCTTCAAACAAGAGTTTGATAAAGCTTTCCTAACAACTTATGACATTGTAACTCAGCAGAAGTTTAAATGAAAACATGCTGACAATAAAGTAACCATCATTATTGGAGGATAGAGGATCATGGATAGCTACGTTTAGTTGGCAAGACTGGTTCATAGACATTGCTTTTTGTCACGCAAAGCTCTATAAAACAGAACTATTATTAGGTCTTACATTGCAATGAACATAAGCTATTATTCTTTTAGCTAAAGCCAGAAGTAGAAGAAATCTGATTATACTCATCTTCAATGCAAGCCTAAAAAGTTTGTTTTGTCCTGAAAGCAATAGGAAATCACAGCTAGTTGTGAGCAGACAGAACCAATTAAGGTAATTTTTTTAAAATACAGCTTTATCTGCGTGATATATGTGAGGAAGAAAGTCAATGTGATCAGTCAAAAGCTATTGCAAAATTGTGTGAGTGAAATAACAAAGGCCATCAGTGAAAATCAAGAGGAAAGATCAGATATGAAAAGGATGATAATAGCTTTGTTCTTCTGCTTATGTAATCGTAATCTCTTAGAATCTAATAAGCATATTCTTATGAAAGCATTTCAACAGATTCATATTAAAATTTTATAATTCTTTTCTGAGCTACTGTGTTAGTCTACTTGTTAAAAAAATAGAAATGAGGGGCACCTGGGTGGCTCATTCGGTTAAGCATCCGACTGTTGGTTTCTGCTCAGGTCATGATCTCAAACCCCAAGATGTGGGTTTGAGCCCCGCATCAGGCTCTGCCCTGGCAGTGTGGAGCCTGCTTGGGATTCTCTCTCTCACCTTCTCTCTCTGCCCCTCCTCTACTTGCACGGTCTCTGTCTCTCTCAAAATAAATAAATAGGGGTGCCTGGGTGGCTCGGTCGGTTAAGCGTCCGACTTCGGCTCAGGTCATGATCTCACGGTCTGTGAGTTCGAGCCCCGCGTCTGGCTCTGTGCTGACCGCTCAGAGCCTGGAGCCTGTTTCAGATTCTGTGTCTCCCTCTCTCTCTGCCCCTCCCCTGTTCATGCTCTGTCTCTCTCTGTCTCAAAAATAAATAAACGTTAAAAAAATTTTTTTAAATAAATAAATAAATAAATAAACTTAAAAAAAAATAGAAGTAAGCAAATAAATATGTGTGAAAGAGCTGAGGATTTGCATTTCCAAAAACCACTCCAGGGCATGTTGATATTTTAAGAGTTAATATTACTAATTAAAAAAAAACCCTGGCTCCTTCTTAATTCTTTCAACCATGTGTTTGTGTCAATTGGCCAACAAATAAGAGGAAAAATGCCCTTTAATATATTTTAGCTTTATATTCAAGATGCCCCCAAATTAAATCCGATATTTAAATGCAGCATAATTTACAAAATGATAGAATACAACTCACCGAGAAACTGAAATATACACTATTTCCTTATTATCTAAGAACTACCATGGAAAAGTTTAAAGTGCTTTTAATGCCTTTAGTAGTTTTGATGCAGTAAGAGATGTATATGTGTATAAAGTATCGATCATTGATACTCAAACCGCAAGAGGTCACATATGAACTTAATGATCTTATTAGTAAAACCTTAAATCTAAGCAATTACACTTTGTGGCGGCATATTACATGTGTATGTGTATATGTGTTTTTTTTTTTTTTAGTTGAAATACAGTCACAAAAGAGAAGAAATGAAGATGAAAACAGTGTTATCTTAATATAGCTGAAATGTTATTTAATAAGACCAATTCATATTCTACACAGGTATGACATCAAAGATGATTATACTCTGAGAATTAAAAAGGCCATGAGTACAGATGAAGGCACCTATATGTGTATTGCTGAGAATCGGGTTGGAAAAGTGGAAGCGTCTGCTTCTCTCACAGTCAGAGGTAAGAAACGTAAGATGGGAAATACAATTGAATCAGCAGACTAATATTTGGTTAAATTGGTAAGTGAACTCACAGTCAAAATAATAGCTGATACTCTTCTATTGTTTTTTACTAAAATGTTTAGATTTTGTGTCCTTTCTATTATTAATTGAAATAAAATTACTTTCAAATTTGGTTCAAAGGGATGATTATTTGAAGCAATTTTTTAATTTAATAAATAATAGTTAATATGGTTTAAAAGTAAATCTTAAGAGTAGAAAAGATTTATACTAGTCTTCGTGGTCCCACCGCTTTGAAGTATTTACTGCTTTTAAGTGTTACAGTTTCAAAGGTACTCTGTTTTCTGTTTACTAGTTTGTCGGGTTTATGCTAGTAGAGTACTACTTTGAAATTCATTTTATTTCAGCATCCAAGAAGCAATTAAAAACAATAAAACTGACACTGCTTGCAGGGTGGAAAATGGATACAAATGAGCTACCGCATTGAGAAAATCTGATTGAGAGAGTGATTTGTGAAGTTCATTGGCCTTGAATAACTGAAATAGTGTGGCTCCTGTAACAACTTTCACTTTCTGGGAAAAGTGTCATGCACTTTTTCATTCATGGGAATAATATTCATTTATAGACTCCCTGGAATTGCTTAGTAGTGAAAGAAAGCATTACTTAACCCTTCAGTGAGGTAGAATGAATCAATTGTCTTCCTGGTGGTGCCTGTTGACTCACATGAGTACATTATATAGCCCCAGCTACCAAGTGGTACCATGTGGACATCTACACTTACTCTTGCCAAAGAGACATCACCCCCCGCATCATTTACACTCACGAGATTTCAAACAGCGATAGGCAAGCACGTCCTCTGATCTCTTTCCACCTTTCTCCCACCACCCCAACTTCTCCTCTCATCCTTTATCAGGTCAGCTGCATGCTCGCACCCTATAACTGAGAGACTCAGTCATATCTCATCCTGTTTAGTCACACCTCCTACCTTGTGTAGCTGTACTCCCAGAAGTTTTCACAGACGGGTGAAAAGGTTTGGAGGAATTTGGCTTGGTGAGAAATGTGTCAGGGATTCTCATGTTGGTCCTCCATCTGGACCAAAAATGATTGTTGCTGACCCATGATTTCAGCATCAAACCACTACAAGACAAACAAGCAAACAAACAGAACCCAAAACTTAACTTCCTTCGGGTAACTATTAGGAGACATGCACTTTGAATGACTTGGAAAATATTGATGATTTCCATACTTTCCAATTGCTCCATTTTTATTCCACTGAATCCATTTTTTCCTCCCAACCAGACATTCTAGCGTGAACTTAGGTACAGAACAGATTTAGACAAAATTGGTAAGCTAGTTGTTTAAAAACATTTCCATTCCTCATTAGTTAACAGATCATAAAAAGCTATGATCATATAACAATCAAATATATACACTGATTATATATTATCAAAATCTGATAGTCTTTGTAAGCCACTTTACTATATCTAATCTACATTCCCTGTAGGTGATTCTATATTAATATAGATTTGTGTGCTAGTCCTTTGGGAAAACAATCACTTGACCAGATTTCCCCCAAAGCTTATTTATTTGTTGTTTCTAAAGTGAGTGGGGGAAAAAAATAAACAACCCCCCAAGAAATGTTCCATATTAAAAAAAAAAAAAATATTTGCTGACTAAACATAAATGGTGAGAAAATGTGAGGAGTTGTTTGTTTGTAGAAGCAGCAGTTCTTTTTATACTTGAATGCTTGGCTGAATGAGACATGAAGTGGTCTGTTTGCTTTAAAATATTTCCCAGCTAATTGTTTTCGTAATTTGTTGAAAGTTTCAGGTTTAACATTTCATTTAACAAAGCATGCTCCTCTCGCATGGATGTTTAGAGCTAACTTAAAAAACTAATAGAGTTTTTTTGTTTTTAATAGGATTTTTTTTAAATCAGCAAACCTTAAATGGTCTCTCCCCTAATCTGTGTCCTGTAGATGGATTAGAGAGTTTAATCTGTGTGGTATGTATTTATTACTCATCTAAGACTGAATGAACCTCAGCAACAGGGTTAAAGAAAAAAAATCTCCATAAGACAATAGAATGTGGAGTAAAATATTGTTTAAAAATATTTTTTACCATTAGGAAAAGCAGTTGGAACTTCTCATGCTAAGAGGTTAACAGGAGAAAACGCATATTATCTATGACTTAATTTTTTTCTGTGCTCATTTTTCTATGCACGTACATGAAATGGTTAGCCCTTCCCTGGATTGTTTTATTAGAACAGGGTCAACCGACCCAAGAGGCCACATCCATTTTCATCCATTTAATGCAGGGACACAGTTTAGTTTAATTTGCTGATTTTGAAAACATCCACCTGCTGGGGTTTTTTTTCAAGATAAAATGTTGCTATGTAACAAAAACAAGAATTTTGATTGGGATGTTTCTGCTAACATTTTATCATGATACTCAATTGGGGAAAAGGAAAAGGACTTTTGTAGTCAAAATCTGGAACACAGATTTACTCAGTTGTTTTCCACTTCAAAATAAGGTGAAAATAGACTATAAAATTAAATTTAACAGCAAGTGGCTCCCTTTGCTGACTTGAGGAACATAAAATTAGAAAGAAGTAATGCTAAACAACAACCAGCCTCCTAGCATTTATATTCTAATCAAATAATTCATGATCTAAGAGAGCTTTTTTAAATGGCTCCAGAATGTGTTAACACAAACTGCATATTTGTAAACATTTTTCCCCATTTCAATTGCTGAAATTGGCTTTGCATAAATCAAGACTTCATTGGAAAAACTATCTTGCTTCTAGGACAATAAAACTTTTTCCTTTTTGAATTACCCTAGACTAGGTGAAAGAGAAATATATTTTATTTTTTTAAACCTGATTTTTCACCATGGTTTCTTCTTTTTCTCTCTTTATTATCATAGACTCAAAATGCCTTTTCGTTTCTAAATGAAACATTGTGTTTGAGATTTAGCCTCAGGTGACACCTGAAAATGCAAATTAAAAACGAAAAGACAAAGTTCTTTTCCTACTGGATGTTGATAAATTAAGAGATATATATTTTGAACGAGGCACAACTTTATGATTTCGTCTGATATCTTGTTCTTGGTTATTATTTTTTTTGTGCACCTCCCCCCAAGATTGGAAAGAAATTGTGCATTGGGCAACATTTCTTTTCTTCCTCTTGCTATGGGAACACATCATAGACTGTAGGACACATTAGAGCTTCACTGAGCTAGAATTTTCATCCTGCTGCTATAATTGCTTTGCTCTTCTTTGAATTATCTTAATCCCCCTTTTAATAGTAAATAATAATATAAGGCATGCATCTCCTAAATAGGCAGCACCATATTGTTTCAGAAAATGCTCAAAGCTAGAATCATGGCGTATTGGTTGAGTGAATGAATGCCTATAAATATGGTTTCAATGAGTATATCCATCTCATCATGTCCAATGAGACATCATCAAGACAAAACTATGCTAAATTCTAGAGTCACATTATATATGCACTAGAGCTATCCACTAGGATGTGGGTGAGACACTTGTTTGTCACTAAAGTTTATATTTTGAATGTAAGAGTTCATAAAAGTTCAAATGCTACTAAATATATTTCTTCTCCATTGGAATAATGGCACCATATGTTTTTATATTTTTCCATTGCTTTTATATAAAGTGGTTTACTATCTATATTGATTTGGCATTATTCTTTGTAAAGAAAGTATTGTTAAGCCCATGTATGTCTCTTACAATTGCTGTGCATTAATAACAGGGCCAGCCTATTACTAATGATGTTAGTGATTGAAAGTTATGGTATAATAAAAAAATAATAATAATTTGTTGAAGCAGCAGTTTGAAAGCCATTCTCAGAGTGAACAAGAATCAACTTGTCAGTCATTGTTTCCTGCCCTCTGCCAAAAAAAAAAAAAAAAAAAAAAAAAAAAAAAAAAAAAAGAAGAAGAAGAAGAAAAACGTTTAACAGTAGTTAGGGAGCTACTCAGTTGAAATCTCTAAGGATGTTCCAACCTATTTGTTATATTTTCATCCGCCCTGTCCACGGATGAAAAGTGATGTGATCTTAACTTATTACTGGCTGAAAAGCAGCGTCAGGGGCTTTTCTGTGGTCCTTGTAATGGTTCTGACTAACCATGCTTAAAATCCAATTCCTATTTAAATCAGACAGTGAGGCCTTCTTTTATTGACATGACATTTGCTAGTCTGTGACTTGAATGGTTATATTCATCAGGTTCTTAACTTTGGGGGTAATACAGGCTGTTTAAAAAGTTCTTTGAAATAATAACTATAGTAAGTGATGACAATCAAACTTTACATGAAATTATCTCTCACATCACATAGAGCTAATTCTGGAATGCAAAATAATTATTTTCTTAAAATTATATGTATAACTTTCAGTTTTAGTCAAACTCAGACATCCTGTTCATACTTGAATTATAAGACTAGAAATCACTCTACTGTCCATACTTAAATGTAACATTACACATCATGCATTCTGATAATTTTCTTTTCTTTCTTTTTTTTTTTTTAATTTCTTCTTTATGTTCTCACCACACCATTGTAATGTCTACAGCTCGCCCTGTTGGTAAGTAGCCATCCTTCTATCCATTTAGCATGGCTTTGTACAATGCTTCATAACTCACGCATACTAGGATTTAAGAGAATGAAATATATTTATCACCCATGTTTAAATATTACTTGAGGGACTATCTTCTGTAAAAAATTGCTCCTGATCTTTTCATCAGTTTGATAAACATTTTATAGTGACTTTTGGTATTAACAATGAATAGGTAATGATTTTCATGAAAAATAATATATGAATGTTTAATACTATAAACTGCTAACTTTTCTTGAAGAGAAAAATACAATAATTCTTTTTTCCTTATATGTAAAATAATCATGTATTAGTTATGCTTGATATTCATTAAGATAAATGACTATGAACTCAATTAAGAAGTTTGACTACTGGATGCACTTTTTTTTTTTATAAACAGCTTCGAGTCCTTGTTTATTATGGGCATTTTTAACTGCTGTATACTTATTATCTGTATGCCTATTTAAGCAAAATGTGGTAGAATGCTTCAAGTTATTCTAAGGAGATGCTTACACTAAGAGGGAAAGGGAAGGATGAATTGTGTTCTTTGGCATGGAAACTTGGTGGTTTTAATATATCTCATCCTTCTTTCAGCTTTGCAAAAGTGAAGTTAACTGTTTGCATTTGCAGTAATTTAAGTGGTAATTATTTGTAAACATTTGGAAAAAAAATCTTTTCAAATTCATTGATCTAATAATGTTTCTGCATCTCTTTTAAAGTTTAGCTTAACCAACCAATACATGTGTTTAAATAAAAGAAATCTTGGTAATTGTGTTATAAGGAAATGAACAGATTGATGCATAAATGGATGGATGGATGGATGGATGGATGGATGAATGAATTTAGTATGTTTCTTTTTTAATATATCAAGAGATACTTTAATAAATTGTCAATTTGACACAGCTCTGTAAATGGTCCATCTAACTTCAAAATCTTTCTTAATACACTGACTTGACATTGACATTTGATATATATTGGTCCAAACTCATAACGTTTTTTTTTCCATTAGTTGAAACATTCACAACCCTTATTGTTATGTAGTATATTCTTACATACATAACAATACAGAAAATAGAACATTGGTTTCCCAATCTGAGTTTCTGGTCTGCTATTTCTGAGCAGTGCTTCTTTTGTTAGTTGTTTGATATCCCTGATCCTCAGTGACTTCACCTAGAAAATGGAGATAGTAATATTGACTTTTCAAAGCTGTTGTAGGAATGAAATGAGTTCAGGTCGGATTATATATGTGGAAACACTTTGTATGCCAATATTGGTCAACATTCCTAGTTTCTGAGACATATTTTATTTTATACTTTCATGTTTTTGAAACATAGCTATGTCTTGCAGTCATAAAATACAATCTTGTTTTCTTTCAATATAATTATTAAATTGATCATGCTTTTTTACACTTGGAGATGTAGGAAATTGAAGAATATGTTACAGTTTTAAGCCTCATTTTTTAGTGTTGTATGAATTCTTATTAGATAACTTTACATATCTATGGTACGATATAAAACATTAAGAAGTGAATGGGAAACAATAAGATAACTTTTCTGGCTAACACGAAAAATAACATTTAAATTGTAGATCTTTATATGTAGAAACCTTATGCCGATAAACCATGACCACTTGATTTATATTACTTCACAAGTTCCCAGAACATAAAACAATATGTTAATAATTTCCAATACATTTAAAACTCATAAATAGAAAAGATGTACATTAATAGAAAATGTGATGCACAGAGAGTATTGGGATGTACTTGTCACCTGCAAGGCATTTTGAAGTTATTTCTGTTTTTATTCTTGTTTAAAATGATTTTTTTAATTCCCATTGGACTGGAACTAAAGAATAGCTTTTTGACACATTGTGTGTTGTTCTGGGAAAGTCTGTCATTTCATAAATCTATCTCCAATGACTTATGACAATGTTCAGAAATATGAAGAACTATACTTTAAACTTGACAACTGCTATTAATTTTGGAAACTGAACGTTGGATATGCTTTTAGTGGATCACCAGAGACGAGACTGATAATGAGGAAATTAGCTTGCTTTTTCTTTGCATAAACTTTTTTTAATTATTTTTTTTTAATTTACATCCAAATTAGCATATAGTGCAACAATGATTTCAGGAGTATATTCCTTAATGCCCCTTACCCATTTAGCTGATCACCCCTCCCACACCCCCTCAGTAACCCTCTGTTTGTTCTCCATATTTAAGAGTCTCTTATGTTTTATCCCCCTCCCTGTTTTCATATTATTTTTCCCTTCCCTTATATTCATCTGCTTTATCTCTTAAAGTCCTCATATGAGTGAAGTCATATGATATTTGTCTTTCTCTGACTGACTAATTTCACTTAGCATAATACCCTCCAGTTCCATCCATGTAGTTGCAAATGGCAAGATTTCATTCTTTTTGATTGCCAAGTAATACTCCATTGTGTGTGTGTGTGTGTGTGTGTGTGTGTGTGTGTGTGTGTATGTATACCACATTTTCTTTATCCATTCATCCATCGATGAACATTAGGGCTCTTTCCATACTTTGGCTATTGTTGGTAGTGCTACTATAAACATTGGGGTGCAGGTGTCCCTTCAAAACAGCACACCTGTATCCCTTAGATAAATACCTAGTAGTGCAATTGCTGGGTTGTAGGGTAGTTCTATTTTTAGTTTTTTGAGGAACCTCCATACTGTTTTCCAGAGTGGCTGCACCCAGCTTGCATTCCCACCAACAATGCAAAAGAGATCCTCTTTCTCCATATCCTCGCCAACATCTGTTGTTGCCTGAGTTGTTAATGTTACCATTCTGACAGGTGTAAGGTTTTGTGGTTTTGATTTGTATTTGCCTGATGATGAGTGATGTTGGGCATTTTTTCATTTGTCAGTTGGCCATCTGGATGTCTGCTTTAGAGAAGTGTCTATTCATGTCTTTTGCCCATTTCTTCACTGGATTGTTTGTTTTTTGGGTGTTGAGTTTGATAATATTTATAGATTTTGGTAATCTTTATAGATTTTGGATACTAACACTTTATCTGATATGTCCATTGCAAATATCTTCTCCCATTCTGTCAGTTGCCTTTTAGTTGTGCTGATTGTTTCCTTCACTGTGCAGAAGCTTTTTATTTTAATGAGGTCCCAGTAGTTCATTTTTGCTTTTGTTTCCTTTGCCTCCAGAGACGTGTTGAGTAAGAAGTTGCTGTGGCCAAGATCAAAGAGGTTTTTGCCTTCTTTCTCCTCAAGGATTTTAATGGCTTCCCGTCTTACATTTAGGTCTTTCATCCATTTTGAGTTTATTTTTGTGTGTCATGTAAGAAAGTGGTCTAGGTTCATTCCTCTGCATGTCGCTGTCCAGTTTTCCCAGCACCACTTGCTGAAGAGACTGTCTTTATGCCATTGGATATTCTTCTCTGCTTTGTCAAAGATCAGTTGGCCATACATTTGTGGGTCCATTTCTGGGTACTCTATTCTGTTCCATTGATCTGAATATCTGTTCTTGTGCCAGTACCATACTGTCTTGATGATTACAACTTTGTAGTATAGCTTGAGGTCTGGGATTTTGATGCCTCCTGCTTTGGTTTTCTTTTTCAAGATTGCTTTGGCTATTAGGGGTCTTTTCTGGTTCCATATAAATTTTAGGATTATTTGTTCAAGCTCTGTCAAGAATGCTGGTGTTATTTTGATAGACATTGCATTGAATATGTAGATTTCTTTAGGTATTATTGACATTTTAACAATATTTGTTCCTCCTATCCAGAGGCATGGAATCTTTTTTCCATTTTTTTTGTGTCTTCTTCAATTTCTTTCATAAGCTTTCTATAGTTTTCAGTGTATAGATTTTTCACCTCTTTGGTTAGATTTATTCCTAGGTATTTTATGGGTTTTGGTGCAATTGTAAATGGGATGGATTCTTTGATTTCTTTCAGTTGCTTCATTGTTGGTGTATATGGATCTTTGCATAAACTTTTTACATGAATTTGAATTCAGGAGTGATAGATATGCCAACTTTTATTGTAATGTAAGAAGGTACAAATCAGGTAAATCATAAATTAAATATTCAAATAATAGAAACTGCATTAATATTAATATTTGTTAGTTGACTACGACACAAATTTTTCAACTTTGAAGTTCTCTGCAAAGTACATTAATATTAGTATTTGTTAGTGGACTGAAACGTAAGTTTTTCAACTTTGAAGCTCATAGAGATAGCATAAAGGGTATATAACAAAGTAGAAGCCACAGAAAGGAGAAAAAAATCTGGCCTTGAAGTTCCATATAAATTAGGTGAAGAAATATGCACCAAGTATATAAAATTTAGAGAAAATTTAAGGGATAGTTCCTATATAAAGCTTTTGAAAGAAAATTAGAAATATATTCAGATTCCAGAGTATGTAAATACTGTTAATTTTAATTTGTAAATTAAATTTAATTTGTAAATTTTTATTTTTAAAATGTAAAAATATCTGTAAAGATTCAGAATCAATCATTACATTACATATAGGATAAAGAAAAAAAAAAAAAACACTTGGAAGTATGGGTGGAAAGCCCATTTAGAAATCATTATAAACCCCCAAACTGGGAGTTTTGTCCATATGTATAACTCTTATGACCTGCATTTGAAATAAAGAATTGGCAACTCTGCAATTTGCAGATGGAATAAACACCTTCTGGTCTCTATTTTTGAGATTGTAGGAATAACTCTTGATTTAGAGGATCCTTGGTGTGGGAGACATTACTGAAAGCAGACAATCACATACTTGCCAATGAAGAAGAGTATTCTCCAGATTTCACTTCCTCGCCTGCAATGTTATCAACGTCTGAAAAGAGTCCTTTAATCCCACTTTCATATTTGCTGGTTACCACAGAATCTAGACAAAGGCTACTTTGATTATCAAATGTCAGCCAGCCCTTCCCGCGGCTTTAACATTTTACTATTCCAGAGTCATTCTTTACATGAGATGCAAAAGTACATCATAGGACACAGTTAGCAAAAAATGTGGAAATATCCATTCATTTGGAAAACTCTTCTGATAAGTTCTGATAAGGGAACTGACTGAAGAAAATAGTCTAAATAGGGATAAATAACTTGCTTCCTATACCCATCTGTCTTATTTTCTATTGGAAGCCTTTCTCAAGCTTAAAAATAAAAAAGAACATCTATTTTGGAGATGGGCAACACATTTTTTCCTAGCAGCAACTCAAAACATGATGAGTAATTTGGAAAAGAACTGTCAAATCTACCAGCTGCCTTGCTTGTGAAGTTGAGCCCTGCTCCGTTTTCTATCATGTACACCATATGCTAGATGCTGACTGCCTCCAGTACGGAGACGAAAAGCTGTGTGCATCAGGTGAAACTTGCTTAAAACATCAAAAACAAACTGACAATACACAACTTTATGGAATCGTCCACATATTTCCTTATTTAGTGACTCAAAACGATGTGTTCTTTTGATGGAAGAACATGACTGGCCACAGCAGAGTTTGTAGGTATTTAGAAATATATATGTTTTAGGCAAAATTTCCATGTTGTTATTATTAATTAAAAGAAGCAGCCACTCTTCTAAACAAAAATCTATAGGCACATTGCTTTTTCAATGTTTTCACTGCTTAAATACAAAAATAATTCTATCCTCTTTTTAGAAAAATCTCTTTTGAACTGAAGTGCAGTTTTATTTTAACATGCTCTAAAGCACATTACCGAGACCACCAAGACATCCAATAAAGAGTGAGTAATTGAAAAATCCATTCAGGAAAAATTATAAAGTAGACATTACTTACAGAATAAAGCAATTGATATTTTTGATACCACCGCCCTCTACCCACCTTGAAATCTGGAAAATGTTATGTGCTGTATATAATTTAACTTAGTATTGGAAATATTCCAGGCTTTCTTTTTTTTTAAATCAGAAAACATGTAGGTATTATATATGAACCCTTTCATGTCAAGATCCACTTTTCTGCAAAAGGCATCCTGAGTGTGTCTTGAAAGGAAACCTATACTTTTATTCCCTGCAGACTTTCTTCCTTGGACAAGCTGTTACCCCATGACCCGAGGTAATCATCTCCCTCCTACAAGCACTTAATGTTTCCTGCACCTGGCGCTAATTAGCTACCTTATGCAGAGTCCAATTTAATTTTTATTGAGCATCGCGTTTTCATTGCTCCATATGTTTTGATTAAATAGGAGGTAAAAAAATAATGCATTCTGTTTTGTCTTGTACATTCCAACAGTTTCCATAATGAGAAACGTTTAAAATAAGCTAATGCTAATTATTAAAGTGAAAAGCAAGTGCTAGTTACTTCTCATGGTTGGATGATTTTAGTCTCTGACTTGATTCTTCTTCAAGGGCCTTGTGTGTTGGACAATGTCTGTTCATTGCCTCTAAAGAGGATAGGTATAAAACTATCGAGTCATATTTTTTCTCAGAACTTAGCAAAAATGTTGGGTTGCTTTAGTATTGGAATGTTACTATAGTGAAGTCTGAGGCTTGTAGAATATTTTTATCTTTGGCTGAGATTCCATTTTACTATTTGAATACCAGTGTAGTCCTTTCTTCCGTAACTTTGCTGGATTATATCTTGGTTCTAGTCACCCTGTAAGTAACATTCTTAGAATACAAGCCCCTCAAATCTGCAGATTCATGCTGTAATTTACTCTATTTGAAGAGTGTTTTCTTCTCTTTTATCTTTTGCTAATTTTCCCCATGAGTTATGTTGGCTTTCTTTATCTTAATTCCGTATTTATTCAGTTCAGTATAATAATTGATTCAGTTCAGTCATCATTTTTATTTCATATTGTCTGATTTCTTTTTTTTTTTTTTTAATTTATTTATTTTGAGAAAGAGAGAGAGAGAGAAAGAGCACGAGCAGGGAAGGGGCAGAAAGAAAGGGAGAGAGAGAGAATCCCAAGCAGATTCTGTACTGGCATTACGAGGTGGGGTTTAAACTCTTGAACCAGAGATCATGTCCTGAGCAGAAACCAAGAGTCAGACATTTAACCAACTGAGCCATCCTGGTTCCCCATATTGTCTGATTTCTGAATTCCCATATTGTCCCCCTGTTTCAACTACAGTTATCATTTTTGTGTTTCCAAATATATTCATTTCTTAATTTTATTTTCTCTTTTGTTCCTTACTAACTTTAAATATAATATTCTTCACCTCCAGTTGCCTTTGAGCTCTTTTATTCCTTTTCAAAGATCTTTTTTAATTTGATTCTTTTAAAAAAGAGAGACCCTGTTGTATGAAATTTCATTTAGTCTATGGACAACTAGTATAAAGTATTTCTGTGTTTCTTTGGGTAATTTTTTGACGATAGAGATTCTTTTTCTTTCTTTTATTAATTGAATATGTTTTTTTCTGTCAATAATTACACATTTAGTTACTGTATTGTTTGTTTTATTTTGTTCTATATAGATCCTGTTTTAGGCCGTACCTGATTATTAATCATTTAGTTAACTTCTGAAGATTAGAGTTTGCATGTTTGGAGAAGAGAAAGTGGGAAGTACCAGGGTCATTCAGTAATCTGTACTAGGCCTGACGTCTTGAATATTTTATCAAAAAAGAAGTTGTTTCTTCTTGGTATGCTGGTGTTCCTGGTGGTACACAGCAAATCTCTTTTAAGTTATAAGCTCTCTGTATTCCATATGAAATTTTCTCTTCATTTTTCTTCATAATTACTGCTTCATAATAAAAAATGATTTTTATGTGTATTAGTTTTCCACTACTGCATAACAAATTACCACAAATTGAGCAACTTCATTAGCACCCATTTATTAGGCTACAGTTCCTAGGTCAGGAGTTGAAACAGGCTCATCTAAGTCTTTAGCTTAGCATCTCACAGGCCATAAACAGCGTTTTGACCAGGCTGAGCTCTTCTCTGGAAACTCTCCTGAAGAATCCAGTTCAAAAATTTATTCAGGTTGGTGGGCAGAATTAAGTTCTTTGCATCTGTAGAATTAAAGTCCCCATGTTCTTGTTGACTGCCAGCAATGGATTGCTCACAGTTCAATTGCTAGCCTTTGCACATGACCCCCACAACCTTCAAAGTCAGCAATGATCTGTTGAATCTTTTGTATGATTTGCTCTATATCTCTCTGACTCCCCATTCTGTTAGCAGGTAGAGACAATTTCCTGATGGAAACCTCTCGTGTAATTAGGTTAGACCCATGGTCATTATTCTCTCTATCTTAAGGTCAACTGAGTAGTAACCTTAATTACATTTACATAATTCCTTTTGTCGTGTAACATAACATAATCATGGGAGTTTCTCCAGTAAGTGAAGTTCATGGAGGCCACCCTACAATTTGGCCATTAACAGTATGTTTGGCTTTTCCTTTCCTTTGGTACCTTCTCCTCAACTTCTGAATTGTAACTGGTTGTCTACAAAGTCACATCTCCTATTTCCCAAGTCTCCTTCTTGATTCTAAATTTTCTTCTTCTCATCTAAGATCCATGGGATGGACTTTCACACCATTGACGTAGTTTTTGTGAAATTGGTATTGATAGACTGTGGATGGAGGCTAGTTGGTATTTACCAAACTTCCTCATTTTCTCCAGACTTGACTGTGTTTGGTAAGGGTAGTTCACCATTTGTGGTTTGGGGCTATGGTAGTTTTTCTACATTATTAGTTTCTCTTGTAGTAAATAGAGGAAAGTGGAACAATGAACCTTTACTCTATTATCTTAACCCAAGTATCAAAAAAACTTAAATACTCATTAATGTTGGAGTTTTTCCAAATAAGAATAAAATAAACACTAAATGTATTAACTTAGCAGTTAAAATTAAAGTACTATAAATACAAAACATCAAAATAAGATAATACTTTGGACTGAAATAGCATTAGGAAATAAGTATTAAGAGATTTCCCTGTCTATTGCCAGAAAAAAATAGCATGAACATTTTAGTCTCACCTTAGAAGAAAGTCAAAATTTTCACTTATATAAGTAATAGTAACTTATAGACAGAGAGAGATATCATGATACATATATGTGTGTATATGTGTACCTTAAAACAGATATTATGATATGCATTACACCTAAAAATTATATGCATGACATTTGAATTATGACTCTACTGATTTAAACATATTAAATGTCACTCAAGGGAATAGTACATAATTAGATGCATTAAAAATATATAAGCTACCAAGTTAAATTACATTTTGAGTTAAAATATATCTGAATGGCTTTTAAAATCTCTCTTATGGCAAGCATTGCTTTCCAGATTTATTAGGGATATTATTTTCATCTGTCCTACAAAACTATTAGCTCTTTGTTAGTAAATACATTGTTGTATTTATCTTCCTGCTGCCTCTAGGTTTAGCATAACACTTACATGTGGTAGGGGCACGCCAAATGTTGGTGCAGTTAATTGATACACACATATGCATACATAGGTAATATTTGCCTAGAAAATGTTTATGCAAGCAGCTTTAAATAGTGCTATAAAAAGATTAAGCAACATTAATGGTAACAGGCCAATCACATAGTCCCCATTCTGCTGGTAGGAGATAAAATACAACAAAAAGAAGGCACTAATGAGTTAGGATGGTGCCTTACTAAGCGTGTAATTAATGTTATTAAGAAACATTGCAGTTGCATATTAAAATTCCGTTAACTAAGCAGCCCTTCAGCATCAGTACATTTGTTTCTTGGTTCCAAGTCCTTTTTTCCTTTTTTTTTTTCTTTTTCTTTTTCTTTTCTTTCTTTTCTTTTCTTTTTTTTTTTTTTTTCTGATTGGCATCTTCATGCAATCTTTTTCTAAAAAAAATGAGATAATGGGATGTGATCAGCCTTCATGGTTTAGCTCAAGTGCTGACATGACAGTTCTGGCAAGTTGACAGTTTAAGTGAGTGAAAATGGATGTCTTGTCTCACCATTTACTTGAAGAATCCCCTTCTCACCCCCATATTTATGGCCCCTTCTATCTGCAGTGTGAAAAATCTAGTTTTCCCAGGTTAGGATCTAGATAAGTGTTTTTCATTACTCGTTAAACTATTCTCTCTGTGTTGGTAAAAAATGAGATATAAAATATAATGTAAATATTGCCTTATTTGATAATTCATTAGCTTTTAAGTTAAAAGTTTTTTTTGAGAATGTGAAATCCTTTAGAGAAAACAAAATTTTATTTTTTCTCAGTATTTTAATCAATCAGGAAAGCAAGTACAAAAATAAAACTTTTGGTAATGGACAGAATAATATAGTAACACGTGCTCGACAATTCAAAATTTGTTTAAAATTTTGACAGATTTTTGTAAGTATTCTTAATTTATAATTTTTGTAGAATTTGGAAGGTCTATGAAATTTGCATGTTGAATCTCAGAATTATTTACTGTAGTTACATGATTTCCTGTACTTAACCTAAAATCAGAATGAAATCTATTTTGGTAATCTGGAATATAATAAAGTTTAAAATTATCTTTGAGCCTGTCCAAATTATTACTTTTGGAATTAACTATTACATTTATTGCAATGCAGAAATATTTAATACCATTAGAGGATTAAATTGGACTTGCTAAAACCAATGAAAATTATTTACATGGAAAAAATTCATGGTTCTAGCAACATAATCCTTCACTTCAACAAACAGACTGATTTGTCAAAGGTTGTCATGTAGGTTGGTCAGGGTAATAATTGTTGCAGTCTGAGAAACATATCTGTAATATAATGCATGCCTTTTTTACCTCTGTGAAGCACAACTTCCCACTTTCCCTTCCTTATCTACTTTATTTCCAAGGAACAATTCAACCTGTCTCTCTCTCTCCCTCATTCTTTCTCTCTCTCCTCCTGTCTTCATGCTTTCCCCAATTGTTGGAGACCGACTAAGTCAAGTTATTGTCATAATGGTAGGACATCCTGTATTACAACCCTCATTCATGTTCCTCATGTTGCATCAGACTTGATTGTTTCCATGTGAGTTTCCATGGTACCAGTGAGTTCCAGAGGACAGAGATCTTAGAACCTTCAGCTCCTAGCACAAAATAAAACCAAAAAATGTTTGTTTAAAATAATTGAATAGTATTATGAGTTGAAAGTGCCAACCAATATCTGAATTCATTTCTAGCATAATTTTATCACCATGGTGTTTTCTAATGGTGTGATGTCTTAAAAAAAAATTAGGACCAAATCCAAAATAGCTATGTTTATATAGTTGTTTATCATAACACTGTTTTTCTGTGCTTGCCCATAAAATCCAAATGTCAAGATATTTTGAACCAAATGAATTTACTCTTTTCAAAGGCATTCTAGACACTCTCTATAATCATAGAATTATTTCATTTTGATATTATTTTTCCTTTTCAGGGAGAGGTATATTATGTGGCTATAATTTTTTCAAAAAATGATTTTTAACCACTATTACCAAACATGCATACTTTTGTGTGGGTGTCACACTTACTACTAAAAGTTGGTACTTTCAACCCTCTTTGGAATTGCTTCCTACACATATATAGAAGGACTCTTACATGATTTTATAGTCACACTGTATAATTCATTTGACTAACTCAATGGCCTCATTTGATCATCAGATTTCGAATGGCCATGAGTTACTTTTAGAGTTCCAGCTATTTTGAATCCTCAAAAAGTAGTCTTCCCATAATCAATAAATTAAAGAATATTTCAAAAATTAAAGACTAATAAAAGCACTTCAAAAATGTAAAGAGTAATAGCTTCATGATCGCTACATGTCTTTATTCATACAGGATTGAATGCAATGTGTGTATGTGAGACCTTTCATAGGTAGAGTAGAATGCAAAGTCTGAATAGGTGAAGAACATAAGAATTGTGATTTCCTGTAGTCATTCTATTGCGTATGGACATTTACTTTTCTTTTCATGTTTCTGAAAGCAGCATGCCATTTAGTACTTTTACCTTTTCATTTAGACAGTAAAGAAGTATATCTATATATGTAGATGATCAATAGATGATTGATAGATATTAGATTTTTGAAATGCACATATATGGATAGACAATTATTAGATTGTTGTGAAAATAAAAGGTATAGATACTGGCATTTTAGCATGGGATAAGAATTTTTAACATTAGCCAGAAGTAAGATACTAAGAAAGAAGATATAGCACTCTTCTAGAAGAGTTATTGCCACGGATTCAGCAAGAAAGAGATTAACTGGAAAGGTAGGTAATTTAGCAAGTTGATCACTTGTATTCCTTGAGAATAATGACAAATGGATAAAATGTGATTAAACAAACTTTATAAATGTAATATCCCTAAATTATGTTTTCCATTATAAATGCATTGCTTCCTCTGAGATGAATTATGTGTTAATAAGCTTCAAATCAAATATTTTTTGACATTATGCATTTCCAATAATACTAACAGAAATTCTTTTGAAGTCAAATGAAGTGTTAAATAGTAAAAATTAAACAGAATTAAATAGGTTGAAGAAACAATCATTTATCAATTAGAAGTCAGTCTGTTCTGGTGATAAACTAAGTAAATATTCATCTCTTATTCCTGCTCCATATTGCATTTTAATGAAATGACTTTTCACTCTTTATTGTTGGGGAGGTAAGCCTATTAACTAATATTTTGCAACAACATCTAGAATTGGTTGTTACACAACTCCTCTGCTTTTCTGCATTGCTTTTATCACTCTCACATGGTGGCTACTCATTGATAGTTTTTGTGTCATAAATTTCCAATGTGCAATGGGGGGCCTTCTCTACAGAGGGGCATATCAGAATCAGTTGGGAGATTTTCTTCAAACAACGTATTTTCTTTGGCATGCCTCCACCCAAATTACTACAATAGTGAGTCACTGTCGCTGGTGGGAGTGTGTCATATCCTTCTGGTATGATAAGATGGAAAAAAATATTGAGTATTTGCTTGAGATCAAGAACTCTCTTTCTTTTTTCTTTCTTTTTCAAGACACTCATTTAGTGTTCCCTATTTGAGGCTTTTCCAGGCCAAATAAAGATACCATTTCAACACAAAATGATACCCCTCCCCTATTCCAGGAAGACACCTAGGCAGGGGGAAAAATAGAGGAAAAAAAGCCATGCAAGCAAGAGCAGGTACTTTAAAGTGGAAAGAACACAAGAAAAGTACAACGTAGAGTGTGTTCAGGTTAATCATTGTTAACAAAATGGATCAAAGGATAATAGATAACAAGATGGGTGAACAACAAGAACAAGAAAATACATGTGGGAGTGATTGAAAGGAGGCTGTTCTGCTGAAATACTGGAGTCGGTTTGGGATGAGAGTCAGGATGGTAAAATTTTGGGCCAGTTAATGGAAGCCAGAATGCTGCACTGAGGAGAATAATTTGCAAGCATTGCAAGGGAAAGCTCTAGAAAAAAAACACTGTATGTTTTTGAATAAAGAATGACGTGAAATAAGTATACTTCAGAAAGGTTGTACTTTTAAGTAGTACAGAAAGAGTAAGATCATAGGTTTTCTGCTACTTTAACAAAGCAAATATTTAGGAAAAACATGTTATGATTTTAACATCATTATGCCATATTGGAAACCATAGCGTATAATTCTTACCTTTCTGTTTGGTACTAGAGATGACAAATTTTAGCCAGATTGTGGTTTGAAGTCAGATAAATTAATCTAAAGGCTCAGTGTTTAAGAGTTCCAACAATGGTGTTAAATGCACCATAAGTCAAACCTGTTCTCCAATCTAGTGCTTTAATCTTGTAAACCCTGTGTTCCCTTTATAGGATCTAGTTTGTGATCTTCATATCATCATGGTAGTAGTTAAGACATAGGGTTCTTTGAATATTAAGTGAGACAAGGCCTGCAAATGGTTTGGCATACTCCCTGACATTTAATAAGCACTCAATTAATGTTAATTATTGTTGTATTCAGCAATTTATGACTCAACAAATATTTAACACAAGCATATGACAAATGAGTGTGTTTTTCAAACATGCTTATAGAATATTTTAGAATTTAACAAGCAAAAAAATATTAAATAGCCAAAAAACATGTTCTACTTCTTTAAGATACATATTTCAAAATGTTTATTGTTACAGAATAAGAAACTTATTCAGTCAAGCAAAAATTACACCCAAAGAAAGATCTGCTGAGTGTGCCTGTAACTATCCTGTCACATATTAATGTATGCAACGGCTGCATGACTATCTCCATGTTCATGCCTGCCATAGAAAGTCATATTTTCCTGTAAAAACAACTCGGAACATGATGTGATTAACCTTTGGTTCCCTCATCCCCTCATCCCCAAGCCCACCTCATGCATGGCCTATGCTTCCTACTCATGTTCAGCCATCTGATTTCCATAACACCCACTCACTTCCACCAGCGGGGCATTAGCATAACAGAGCTGTAGCGTGACTTTGATTGAAGCCAGCTTGGGCTGAATGCAGTATCAAAGCATAATTTAGCAGAAATCAAATCTAATTTACTGTGCATTGTATTTAAATTCTCAAAAATGCAGTTTCAAGTGAACAATACCAGACCTCTAATCTTAATTGACCTTTTTATATGTGGGTATACTTCTCTGGAAAGCGCACAACACGTTCTTCCTCTAAAGCTATTGTTTTTAACTTGTGAGTATCAATTGAACACTGAATTGTACCACTGTTTTCTTCATCTCACTTCTTGTTACAGCTGTAACAATAAGGTATAATCATTTAACAGATTAAGCAACTCTGTTATTACATCGCAGCCACAAAAGATTTGTCTACTGCTTTTGGATTTTAGAGAGGATATAAATATGTACTTTATAGTCTTCTGTCTTAGAAATATGTAAGAGAATTGCCATTTCTGTAAGTAGCATATTCTTCTGGAGTTTATAACTCAACCTCTTTAATTCACATTGGGTTTAAATGTGTGTTTTGAATTGTCATCCTGAGGACCCAATCATGTTTTTTTTTTATGTATAATGAGAGCATCATAGAAAATCCATTTTATATATAGCACACTTTTTGCTACCGTGCCGTATTGATAAAATGCCACCTCTCTGTCTACTCCCTCCCATTGGTACCTTCAGCCAAGCACTGCCTTTTCAAACCATTTTCACTGCCACCTGGCAGAAATACTGAAAATGTGAAATGTTAGCAGAAGAATTATTGATGCAGTTTTTCATTTTAAAACCTCAAAAATAAATTCCTTCAGCTGATATCCCTTCACAGAAGATTGCAATATAGATCTTGAGCAGACAGAGTCCACAGAAGTAAAAGTGATTGATGCAATTTGTTTGGTGGTCCAAATGAAAGTGACAATAGGAAAGGATGTACATTTTCAGAGACTTAAATACTTTTGAATTTTTTTGCTTGGCTTTGATATGTTTATTTTTGTTTGTTTAATTTTAGAAATGATAAAGGTGAGTCCCATTCCAGTGTGGCTTAAGTTCTGGTGATAAGAAACTATTTGGTACATTAGAAGTGGAGTATATTTATAATAATTTGGAATAAAAATACAATATAAATAAACATCATGTGAAAGAGTACTTCACAGCATGAACAACACAAATGCTGAGAGTATTTTGTTAGAGGTCTTTCAAAAAGTTCAGTATTGGGTAAAAACTAAAAAAAATGGATTCCCTGCCTTCTTAGGTTCTATCATTATTAGCAAATATTACATTGTAATATTGCAGAATTTCTTTGTCCTTTAAGAGTTCTGATGAAATGTTCTCTTTAGTTGCTACCATGACTAACGGTCCTCTACTGGATTTTCTGCCTGGCTTGCTAAGATTTTCCAGCCTCACATCTGTCCTTTCTCTTTTACAAAGAACATTCTATCTAAAACACAAATTTTATTACATCTTTCTTGCATCAACATTTTTGAACAGGTATCCATAGCTTTCAGGGCAAAATTTAAGCTATTTTAGCACAAATTATCTGTCCCTCTAACACTTTTGAATCTTCATTTTTTTTATTCTTAAGGTCATTTACCCTCCACTAACACATCCAGCCCCTCGTGTCTCTGCCTTATGTCTGCTTCTGTCTGTTCCAAGTGACCTGCTTCTCTTCATCCAGTGAACTCTTACTTGTGCTTCAAAACACAACTCAACCATAGCCCTTTCCGGCATCTTCCTCTTCCATGTTCATCACCTGGTCTGTTTGCTGCTTTTCCAAGCTTTCTCACCCAATGCCCACTGCTATTTGTATTATTATACAAATCATACTCTTCTGTATTTGTGTTTATTTACTTATTTACTTGGGAGTTTCTGCTGATTTTTTATTTGGCTTTCCGTCCTCTGTACCAAACAGAATGTCTCATAATTTGTAGTTAATCAATGCATTTTGAATAAATAAATGAATGAATCCTATCTTTTCAGGAATGCAGAGAGATTGATGTGGTCATTTGCCAGTCCTTTTGGGGGGTGTCTTTTAGCAGCTGGTTAAAATTATAAGATCTAGACTCCAAAAGCATTTTGCAAAATCACTCATCTACTAACAAGTTCTTAAAAGCTTAAAAATTTAAGGAAATCTGTCGTTATAATTAAAGTATAGATGTTAATTTTACTGAAATAGATGGATAGATACAGAGTAGGCATAATATGCTGAAAACTATAAAATATATTTTCATTTTGTAATTTGGTGTTTCATTTGATGATTTCAATCGTGTATTCTCGGTTATTTCATTTTAAAAATTAATTATGTAAGGAAAGGGCTTCATAGCACATATGGAGCTGTAAGATTTTACTAACTAGTTATGAGAGCCAAAGCAATACAAATGAACAAATGAGCTGAATATGTGACTTCTATCATACTGTTAAATGATTTTTACTAAATCTACTTTTTATTTAATGAGATACAAGCTAAGATACTCAATACTTCTGGCTTAGTGTCCATATTGGCACTAAACTTGTCTTTCATAGGATTACTAAGAAGTGGGAACTATATTTGATCATTAAATTTTACTTAAAACACATTACTTTCTTGGATATTACAGACGATAGAGACCAATCTTAAGTCTTGTTTGGTGTAAATAATCTGGTAGTTTCACCTCTTCCCTGAAAAATGGACATTGCAATGTTTTAAGAGTTGTCCCTGAAGTAATTTTGTAACATTGATTTAATCTATCATTCCTATTAGAAAACATGGAACAAAAATCAATGTATCTGCTGATTCAGTGAAATTGTGTAGAAATAACAAGAAGATTGTAAGAGGCAAGTAATCTCCTGAAAATGCAAGGCAACATAAACCACATTCTCTTCAAATAGATCCATAAATCTGGGTTCTCCATCCCGTTAGACTGAGTCTTCTGTTATCTATAGTTATAGAAGAAAATTTCACTTGGTAGATTTATTCCCGCTCTCCCTGGGGTATGTGTTGAATGTGTCGAGTTGGGAGGCAGTCTAATAGAACACCAAAAAATAAGTCACTACAAATCTCAGTGAATTAAAAAAAAAATGGGGCTGCTGTTTCTATACTAGCATTCTTGTAAGAATGAGTAATTTGTTATATGTGTGAGGCTACCCTACATTTACTCTGTTGGACCTGCTCTTGTGTACTCCTGAAGGGCTGAAAGAACTTTGGGTAAAGACCTTTATTGAATGTCATTTTTTTGTTCTAATTGTTTTTAGAGTTCACATTTTAGGATGGTTGCCATGTAGAGCAGGTTTTAAAAATTAACGTTGATTTTCAAGTTTTTTTTCTTTGTCTTAAGTTTTTTCAGCATCAGCAATGATTTAAAGTGTAAACAGATGATGAGAAAAGTCATGGAATAAATACGCTGTTTTTTCTTCAACAGGAGTGGGCTTTGATATGTAGAAGATGTCATTGTGAAAACTTCCAGTTAGACTGTCTCCTGTCTTTCACTTTCTTCTTTCTTTTTACAGTTAACTCCCAACCTAAACCTGAACTTCCTTAGGATTTTTACCCCCATCATTTTATTCTCTTTTCTAATGGAGCTACTCATGTGTAGGTCTCATTATCTCTGCCTATGTCATTTCCCTCATCTTTCAACCAGATTTCCTACTTTGTTGACTGATGTGCCTCCCTCACAATCCATATCTTATTCCTGAGAGGGTTAAAATTTCCAACGATTTTGCTTTGCATCAAGCACTCCTTAGCGTAGAAAGAGCCTGAAGAAAATCCCCACTTGGGCTACTCAAAGACTTTCTTAGGCTGCATCCAAATCCATCTTTTTAAGCCAATGATGTTTACAAAACCTGGACCCTTCATTTCTGCCAGATTACACAGTGTACACGAGATGTGTTCTTGCTTCTTGCAGTTTGCTCAGTAAACTCCTTGCTTGGAATGCGTTCATTTCACCACTTACCTAAATGCTGCTCTTTCCTTAATGCCCCCATGATGTGCACTTTCTGCAAAAACCCTTTCGTAGTTGCCATAACAGAATGGGATACCTCTGTGCTGTGCTGTGAAAGCACATTAGTCATTGAACTTAGCATGGTTTTAGATCATTGTTTTACCTTCCTTTTGCTGTTGTCATCATGTTTTGTGTTTCCCCTTAGGTTGTGAGTTCCTTGAAAGCTGCAAGATAGATACTTTTTATCTCTGTATCTTTAGTGTCCTGTAGGGTAACATAGTAATTGTCTGACTAATGCTTATTTATCTAAATGAAATGAATTAAGTAGAAGCAACTACTTTCATACATGACATTATATCATTAGTTATATTTGTATTTAATCCCCAGCTCTTCAATCCTTTGATGTCTTCAACACATTAACTCTTCAATTCTAGATTATAAACACTTTGAGGATAGGAATTATATTTTAAGCTTTCTGGTATCTCTGCACATAGAATAACGTCTTACAAATAATATAGGAATGGCCAATATTTGTGAATAGACTAATTTCAGAAGACATACTTGTATAACGAAGTGATTTTTTTTTTACCTTTATCTATGCAAAACACAAAACCAAATTGGGAAACCATGTTTTTCCTTAAAAACATTAGAACATCATTAAAAATCTATTTTCCTATGCAAATATATGAGCTACAGGGTTAATAATATACGACATTTAGAAAATGTATACTGATAAATTTACTTTTCTTTTCCTTATATTTTATAGGGTGCTCTTCTCCTTTGCCCATCATGTTTTGGAAAATGCTTCACAAAATAAAAAAAAAAAAAAATTAAAAACTGTAGCTTCTGTCTGGCACTGAGCCATCCATGTAGTGCCAGATTTTCTCTGATATCTTTTTCTTTGTCAATGGTTGATATTTATATACTTTCTTTCCTTTTAAATTATAGCTCCTCCACAGTTTGTGGTTAGGCCAAGAGATCAGATTGTTGCTCAAGGTCGAACAGTGACATTTCCCTGTGAAACTAAAGGAAACCCCCAGCCAGCTGTTTTTTGGCAAAAAGAAGGCAGCCAGGTGAGTGTGAACTTTGACTGCTCTTCTGAACCCCTCCTATCTCTGGTGCTTCTCACTTTGTCTGGCTTTTCTTGCTATCAATGATGTATTTATTTTACTTCTAAGGAGAGAACATGTTCAAATATAATGTTCTTTATTGTCTAGTGTGAGTTGTCCAAAATTTTGTCTCTTAAAAAGAATAGGTACAACTCTGTGTTCTAAATTATCTGAAAAAGTCTAATCTGTAGCTACTTAAAATCTCTGAACAGAAAAATAATTTTACTTCTTTGCAGTGAGTGGAATTGGGATTATTAAATGAGTTTGTATATAAAAAGTGCTTAGACTATCCCAGGCACATGTAAAACGGCCAAACAGTATTTCCTTTATCAGTCCACCTCGAAACCAGTTTCAATCCCCTTTCATGGACAGATAGTATAAATACCTTTTCTTTACCGGTAACTTAAGGATACTTCCATTTAAGAGTGGGAGAAGTATTTATTTCCATCATCTCTTCTGGGTTCCTTCGTAGTGGGGTATATAACACATTATATACCAGAAGGAGCCAACACTTGTCTGCTCTTTGCCGTGCCCTGGTTTGTCCACTCATGGCTATCTCTGGGTGGCATGGCCTTTCAGACTCTCTGCTCAAAGTCTATTTAATACACTATTTTTTTTTTTCACTTACAACTTGGTCCAAACTTGGACAAGCACTTGGCCTCTAGGTTCTCAGGCAATGAATGGCATTTCTAGCTTACACTAGAAACTGTTCTTTGCCTAAGGACTTATCAGTGAGTTCCTAAAGGACCCAGAGATATTTTTGTTGTAGACTTTCCAGAATCATCTTCAAGGAGGCATACAGTTCTCAGAAAGAGATTTCAGCCCCTGTTATTGTTAGTCCAAATTCTGGAAGAATTTCCTGGGGAATGATGAAAACCATGATTAAGAGTCTGAGGAAATCTAAAAACCTTGCCAAAGATGGTAGATTTTTAGGCTATGTTAAAAAAAAAAAAACCTGTTGGTCAGAATTTATGTATGATTATCTGAGTAGAGAAGCATCGGGATGTTTGGCTTCATCATCATCTTTAAATGTCATGGATTCCTATACATTCCTGTACTACCCAAAGTTAGCAGTTTTAGCAACTCAGTATAAGATAGACAAACTGTTTTTCTCCCTTTCCTCAAGCTCCTTGTTTGATTCACTTCTCTTATGATTTATGGGATGTAAAGGTAGTGATAGAAAGATGAGATGAAGTGCTGTCCATTGCTTTATCCCACATCAGAATGTTCCAGGGCTGAGGTGCCTGGGTAGCTCGGCCGGTTGATGGTCTGTCCCTTGATTTGGGCTCAGTTCATGATCTCACAGTTCATGAGTTCAAGCCCCATGTCAGGTTTCTCACTGACAGAGCCTGCTTAGAATTCTCTTTCTCCCTCTCTCTCTGCTCCCCCGCCCCAAATAAATAAATAGACTTAAAAAAAAAGAACTATTCCAGGCTTTAATATTCATTTTTTTAACTACTTAGTGACTGAATAGATTTCTACTCACAAAAGTTCTTGATTCTTCACTTAAAATTTGCTTTTTGATGAAAAAATCCTGAACTCCAAAGTGAGTATAAAGCAACATGAAAGAGTTATAACACATGTGTGTGCACACGTGCACACACAAACACCTTGAAAAAGGAAAGAATTCAAAAGCCATTTTCCCTCCTTATGAGTGTGCGATCTTTATAACACTATTTAACCTCACTGAAGCTTCTTTTCTTAATCTAAAGTGTGAGAATAATACATTTTACTTTGCATAAGTTATGAGGATTACATGATTAAGTTGGTTTCTACGTGAAACTGCTTTGCACATTATGAAGGTCTGACAAGATGTTAGAAATGAGGAGAATGTGAAGTGCCTCCCCTGTATCCTGGCTGAAGTGGCAAGTTCATACTTCTGCTCAGGCCAGGGATGCCAGGACCTGAACTCCCCCACTGCCCGGACACTACTGCCCCTCACCAAGCCCCAGACTCACACAGTGTTCGAGAAACCTAGGATGGGTGAACCCTACAGAGCCGTGGTAGCTCTACAAGATCCTTTCTCTTTCCTGTAGCTCCCTCCCTTCACCCACCCTGGGGGCTATGGGGTCCATAAAAGTTACTCCTTTAAGCCACTGATAGCAAACACAGTGATATGAATGTTATTTATTTATCAATTTTATAAATATAATGATGTAGAGAAACTTGATTGTTGCAAATTTACACTTTAAATGCATGTATTGAGTCAAATCCCATTATTATATATGTTGTTATTATATAGATACAGCTATATCATGTGTAAATATCATGCCCTAAAATAGCTCTAGGTTGATACAAGATATTGCATCATAATGTTTGGTCAAAACAGAACATGTTTTGGTCCTGTGGCCCAATAAACATGATGTTTAAATATGCTACATTCTGCTTTAATGTTTTTTAAAGTAATCAAATAGCATTAAGGTACTTCTTTTTCTGTTATTTGACAAAGTGGCATGTAATCCCAGAGACATTAATCTCTGGAAAAAAATTCCAGTTAGATAATTTGATTTGACTATGTTTGTAGGTTTGGTTTTCTTATCTTCATCTATCTCCCTTGCATCAGAGAGAGAAAGAGAGAGAGAGACTGTAAATGAGAATAAAAGTGAATTGCTTGAGCAAATTGTAAAGTTTCAAATTATGAATTGGAATATTAGGAAAAATAAATTAGTCTTACTGTCTCCAGTATCCAATTTTTACAGTGATCTATGACTCTCCATCAGTAGAGAGAGTTAAGAGCCTGGACTTAATGGTCCATATTCCTCAATATGTGCTGATAATGCCTATTAGCACTAATAGGATGCCCAGCCACTTCAGGGCAAGAGGAGTTCTTTAGAATTCCTGGGTTTTGCTTGCAATCCATTTTCTTGTGCCTATGTCACACAAGCAGCGAATAAAGATGATGGGTTAACCTCAATCATATGCCGTTTTCCATGTCAACGAATCATTTAGAAGGTGGACTGATATTACGTTGTAGAGGAAGAGATCCCAGAGAGAATTAAGCCTATCTGATGTATTAGTACTATGTAAATTAGTATTCTAATGGCTAATTGCAGGAAAGTGCATACTTTGAGTTATTGTATCATTTGCAAGTAGCTTTAAAATTTAGACCCTTCTTTTTTAGGTGGTTTATTTCAGTAATATATTTGGATTCCACAAGAGAATTAGCTTGTTCTCAAATTGTTTCATATGCATGAAAATGTCGAGCCTTATATAGTAATACAAGTTTTATAGGAGGGCAATAGCATTTTGAAATTATATTCCTGACATGCTTGCAAACATCAGTTCTTTTAGAAAGGGCTTAATAACATGGTAATGTTTATGTAAAGTGGGCTTATAGTGTCACACTCAAATCTAATAAAGTGGACATCCATCATGTTGCAATAAAGAGAAGAGCTTCTAATTAAAGTAGGACATCATTCGTAGGATTAAAGTCATTTAGCGTAATTGAAAAGTGTTAATACCCTATTTTATCCTCTTCCATTGGTATTACTTCAAGGGTAAAAACATTTTAAGGTGAAAATGTGTCTTAGGCCTTTAATTGAATGTTATTACCTCCTGATTGTAACGTATTGAAACTGTTTAATTACAAACCTGGAAAATTAATTACTATGTCGAGAAACAGATCCCAGAGGGTTATAATGTGCTTTTTTGTAAGTAAATACAACATAAAAATTGATATGTTCTTATTTATAATCCAACCTGGAAACATATCTCAATATGATTTGTTATACCCAAATGTTTTACCTAATTGAACAACAGTAAAGCAACATGGGTCATCCAAGTTAACATTACTGTTCTCATATAGGGACTTTCAAAGTTTTATGATTAAGCTGCTTGTGTTTAAGGTGAGATGTATAATAAAGTAATTTTTCATAAAATGTCCATATTATGAAATTCTTTAAGGGCACATGCACACTTCAGAAGCATTATGCATCTCCTTTTTATTTTCAATGACTTGCTTAATCTTGCATATATGGTATTGTTTAAACCTACCTCCTTTCAAAGCTGTTACTTGGGGCACCTGGGTGGCTCAGTCAGTTAAGCGTCCGACTCTTGATTTTGGCTTAGGTCATGATCTCACATTTGGTGGGATCGAGCCCCACATCATGCTCTGTGCTAAGAGTGCAGAGCCTGCTTGGGATTCTCTTCCTCCCTTTTTCTTTACCCCACCCCCTCTCTCAAAATAAATATTTAAACAAAACCTGTTACAATCTGCAGAAATCTTATAGCAGGAGAAGATTTGGCTGTCTCTCTCTATCAGTCTCGGCCACACCCTTTTGAATACCTTTATGAGAAATTCAGATAATTACATTAAGTCTTCAAAATGATAAGTGGAAATCGATTTTGCATTCCTTAGTAATATGCAGTTCATAATTCACATGCATAGTTAAGTTACATTCCACATTATCACAATGTCTGATGAGAGTCATTATTATGCCCAGTTTACAGATGAGTAAATCATGTTTCAAAGATATTGAGTAACTAGCAGTAAGTCAGGGAGAGAGTAAATGGTTAAGATAAAGATCCAGGTATTTTAAAGGATTATTCCTTCAAAATAGAGCATGTTGACTTCTTAGAGCATATTATTTTTGCATGATTTGGAAAAAGTTCCCAGTGAAACACTATGTGGCATTTAGTCATTTCAACACCATATTTTTATAATAACTTTATTTTCTTTTCCCAACAATATTCCAGTAATCATAATAGCCATTGTTAATGTAATTGTCCTCCTGAATGGGAAAAGATATTGATGAGATTGTGTTTCTTCCACAGAACTTGCTTTTCCCAAACCAACCCCAGCAACCCAACAGTAGATGCTCTGTTTCGCCAACTGGAGACCTCACAATAACCAACATTCAGCGATCGGACGCGGGTTATTATATCTGCCAGGCCCTAACTGTGGCTGGAAGCATTTTAGCAAAAGCTCAACTGGAAGTTACTGATGGTGCGATATTGTTGTTTGATTTGTCTTAGGAAAATAGTACTTTTTATTTCAAGATCCATTTTAACCAAGTGAAATTTTTGGGTTGCTAACTATGTAAATGAATGCTTATCTTCTAAGTTTAACTCTAGGTAAAATAACATTTTTAACAGTTTCTAGTTCTCCTTGATTTAATACCATTTGCTTTCCCAAAGAAGAATATCAAAGATTATCTATTTTATTCTTAAAAATAGAATGATGCCTTATTTTAAATAAATGACATCATACTTCGTGTGTATAATGTCATCTGTATATGTTTTTAGTCTTATGCTGACATGATTGCTTCTGATGGACATTAATAATTTTATTTCATGAAAGAGGAAGAGATATCATGTTTAATATTATCAATGGAAACAGATGAATTTTCAATTAGCTAATCACATTATGATATCCTATGACTTTTTAATTATTCATTCACTAAGGTAAATTAATTAAATACCTTCCAAACTACTGATGGATCCTAAAATTGTTATTTTTTATTTGTACATATGTACTATAAATCTTAACTGAAACGGCTACATTTATAGTGATAGTTGAAAAAAATATAGCGATTTTCATAATCTGTTTTTTCTCCCCTGATTGCTTATTTGTCACAATTGATAGGTAGGCAGTTTTAGATACTTCCTGACCCTGAGTATGAATTTAAGCCTTGTTCTGTGATGACTAAAACAAAAATTCTCTCTTGTTCTCCTATATTCTGAGGTTTGTGAGGTTTTTATTTTCCCTTGATGCTGACTTCTGAGATTCAAGAATTTTGGTTTGTGACCTCTTTGATTTTCTTCCTTCTCTGCTCATGAAATTTGATGCACTTTTATAAATCAAACTTACATGTATATTATGTGGTAATTTAAAATTAACAGAAAGGAAATATTTTTTTAAATATCTGTCCATGATATTGCCTGATTCAGCACCATGTTAGGAATAGGAATGAATGGAACAGACAAACATTGGCCGAGGGAACATTCAGTCATTAATAGCTGTACCTGCTGATGTTGCAGAGACCTGTCATGAAACTGAAAGAAGTCAGGTTCAAGAGTAACAATGCTAAGACATTCTTCCTTTGTATGGGCAAGAGTTTTGATCCTTAATACCTATGTATTTTTTAAAAGAAATAAAAGATAATTATTCATCCTTTTAAAGTCCATATATTTTCTACCATTAACAAAAATATCCAGGTACATATACTGGGAAAACAAGATATTCTGGCCATAGCCTAAGTTGTTTAATATATATATATGATATATATATCAAATATACTGTATATGTGATATATATCATATAATATGATATATATGTGATATATGTCATATATACGATATATATGATATGTATATAATGATATATATATGATATATATAAAAGATATTCCAAACATAATCCTGAAGACCTCCACGTTAATCTCGCTGCTTATATTATTTTACAAAGGACAGACTCTAAAACATTTCTAAAGAAATTGTTATGTAAAAGGCAAACCATATTTTAGAAAGCAAAATTGATGAATTAGAAGAGCCGATTGATAGGACAGATATTCCAAATCATGTCCGATGCAATGAAAAGGAAGCCTTTTATTTGCCTGGTGTTGGTTGATGACATAATCTCATGGAACAGTAGTTATTCTAGCTTTGTTTCTGAGGTTCAAAGTAAAAGAGTGATAAACAAGTTTAAACCTGATGACTGAAATGACTGTGAACATTTTGTTACAACTGGCTTGAATATTAATTCCTACATTGATTTTTACTTAAGTAAGCAATCACAAAGTGAAGATCCTTTTGCAAAAACATCGAATGAAGGTTATAGAGTTATTGATTTTGACAGTAAAAAAACTCTAACTTCAAGACATAAACACATACACACACACACAGACACTATTATTATAGATAACTGTTTCTTAATATTAACTTGCCACATTGGCTGATGACTTTGCTTCTATTCATAGTTTTGAATTTTTCAGATTGGTTAACAATTTAATGGTACATGAGCTATCATTTTCATTTGGAACATTTTTTGGAGGGTGTGACCCGGGGCAATTTAGAGTCAATTGAAATTCCAGTGTAGAATAAAAACGTATGTTGTGTTCAGAGAAACAAGCAAAACATCCATAGAGATGTTTCTGTTGCTACATTTTTGCACTTAAACTCCTTTCTGGGAAGTATTTTTAACTCAAGTGTTCATATAAGATGAGATTGCTAATGGTGATGAAATGTTCTGTTGAGTGATAATTTTACTGATTATAGATTGAATGAAGATGCTTCAATATACTTGAATTTCAAAATATCCTTTTAGAAGACCTTCTCATTAATTCATTGGCACTGTTCATTTCTTCTTTTCTTTTGCTCTGTATCTCAGAGAATGAGAAAATTGTAATGAGAATTCTGAGTAGAGCCAATAGAACCTAAAGGGACAGGAAAGAAGAAATGTATTTATATATTATATTGACAATAAATGTCACACCATGATCTTATATGAATGGTTTATTGAGGATTTATAATGCATAGTTAGAGAAAACCGTGGAGTTGTTCACAGATCACTGGAAACCCTAAATGTTCATTTAACCTTTGACCTCAGTGTCATGGAAACCTGTGGTCATCTCTCACGCATAACATCTTTGAAACTGAAAATTCCTTCTGGCCAGGAGATTTTCAATTACTTTATTGATCAAATTCATTAAAAAGACTTTGAGCTACTCACTTGAGCAATAAAAAAGAAAGAAACTAATTAGATGTCCTTGGCTGTATCTAATGATTTCAGGGATATAAAAATAAAAACAGGCCATAAGAAGTTACCTGAATTCTGTAAAGATATTTAAATTGAAACAAAGGAGTAGGAATATTTAAAATTGAATAAATAGATTCTACCCTGGTAATGCAGACCCATTTTTCTCATTAAATTTAGAAATCATTTATAATATTTTGTGAATTGGCCTTCTATTTATGACCCATAAAGAAAGTAATTTCCATGAATATTCAGTTTGAATACCAGTTTGTGCAGTTACTGCTAGATGAGTCAGTATTGGTGTATATCGTATTTTCACACTATATGAAGATTATTTATTTTTAAAATGAAGAATTTGATCAAGAAAATCAGGAAATAACTGGTTCTAATTTTTCTTTACAAATAATATACAAACAAAATTTCATTGTTTTCTTAGGTTTTTATAAGGTTGTTACATACATATATATTTATGTATATGTGTGCATTTACAAATATATATTTATTTACATACACACACAGACCTAAGCACACATTGTAATATATATTTTGAGGTAGTAGTGTTAGTGTGATTGAAAATCCACTGTATTTTGACATGCAGTGGATCTATTTCATAACTTCTATTTTAAATTAAAATTGGTTGGCTTTCTCATGGTAGGCTATAAAAGTGCTGGTTAATTTAATGTTTTTCCCCCCAAACCATGAATTCTAATAGTAAATATGATGCATATGGATTGGGAAATAGCTAATCATGTAAACTATTATTCATGAAAGCTGTGGACTAAGAATATTAGGTATTAATGAGCAAAATGATATTTTGATTATGTACATTTAACACAAGATTACTTTCTTCAAAGCCACTTTCTCCTCATAGTTGCTTAGCAATCATCAAATCATTAAAATCCACCATTGTTTTTTTTTTTTCCTTTCTGTGGAAGTTTGTGTTTATATATGATATAAAGATTTTTGGTAATTATATCATAAATGTAATAGAAACATACATAAATATTTTGGGTAGCTAACCAAACTCTATGCTGAATACAGAACTTTCTCTTAAGAAAGCCTCACTTGGACATGGATGGACATGTCAGCTTTATTATGTAGTGTTCTAATGAGTTCTGGATGAAAGTTTGCATCCAATTGACTCCCTATTTGTATCACCCATTTAAATCATACTGTACATTCTGATATACTTCCTAAATCATTATAAAATACTTCCAAAGGCACTGTAAATAGTGCTACAAAATATTTTTTAAAAAAACACTGAACTAGAAGTTTATGATATTGTATAAATTTTACCCAGATGAACATAGAAATTGATATATAGGTAAACACTTATTTGAAATGAAAACGCTATTTTTTCATACCGTAAATATAGTACAAACAGATTTCTTTGCTTAATTCTAAGGAATAGTAAAATCATGTCATCCGAATTGGATTACTGTACTCTAACTCCCAGTGTCATAGTCTTGGAAATAAAGTGTTTATACCTAGTAACTTAACATCAACCAAAATATCATAATCTATATAAATACAGCAAGGTGCTTTGAAGGGTGATATTATGTATTATGCATATATTTATAATAAAAGCAAAAGTAAAAATTGTTTATACCCATATGACACTCCACAGACTTTCTTAAATACGCCTATAAGAGACAAAATGGACATTTTATGAATAACTGCCATGAGCTCTCTGTATTTTAATTTTAATTTCAATATGATTAAGACTTTCAACAATACTAAAATGTCAGAATTTATTTCATTGTCATCTACTATAGGTAATTCAGAGTTAGTTACAAATAATAGTATGTCCTCAGTAAATATAATGTATGTATAGTATATATAGACGATAAATACATAATGGATAAAGAATATGCTGAATAAATTATAATATGTGTGTAATTCACATCTAATCGTATAATATAACTTCTTAGAAGTTAAAATATCCTGAAAATATTCGTATCCTTTAGTTTTGACAGATAGACCTCCACCCATAATTCTACAAGGCCCGGCCAACCAAACACTAGCAGTAGATGGTACAGCGTTACTGAAATGTAAAGCAACTGGTGACCCTCTTCCTGTAATTAGCTGGTTAAAGGAGGGATTTACTTTTCTGGGTAGAGATCCAAGAGCAACTATACAAGAACAAGGAACATTGCAGATTAAGAATTTACGGGTAAGTAATGTTTGACTTGTATTTGGATCTTCATTTCCGCATAAGTATCACCCTAGGGAAAAATTGCTTTGTGAACTTAAAATCTCACAGACTAGTACAGTTGCTCTACCTTTTGTGGTAGGCCATGTTATATCTTATTTTACAAATGATGAATTGAAATTAGAAGGAAAGTCCTTATGTTGGTGATAAGTTCATAACAGACCTAGAAACTTTTTATTCTTTCATCCCAGCTCACACTTATCCAAATGATAAAGCTAAAAATCTTAAACACATGAAGTTAATGATAATAATAGGATATTTATAATTGGAAAGTGTCAATTGCTTCTGATTTACTCTCTTGAGTAAGGGAAGCTTTCAAGGAATTGTGGATAAGTTGGCTTGGCCAAACTATTATGTGGAAAAAGCTAGAGGTAAGATTGAGTACATAAAAGGCGGCTTTGGCTAGTGGGTGGAAAATCTTACATTTTTGGTTAAGTTGCTCTAATTTAACAATATTAGCAAACATTTAAAGGCTTAAAGGAACATAGAGTTACTCTCATAGTTTCTGTGGGGCTAGGAGTCTGGGCATGACTTAACCGGGTCTTCTACGTCCAGGTGTCACAAAGTTACAATCGGGTATCAGGGTTGTGGTCTCATCTGAAGATTGACTGGGCATAGGGTTGACTCTGAGCAACATGATTGTTGACAGCATTTAGTTTCTTATGGCTACCATACTGATTACCTCAGCTTCTTATTTGCTGTTTACTGAAGGCTGCCTTTAGTTCCTTGCCATACTGATATTCCCATTATGACTACTTGCTTCCTGAAACTCAAGAAAGTACAGAGCCTTCTAGCAAGACAGGCATTATAATATTATGTAACATAAGATGTGACATCTTATGCATCACAAATATGACATACTATCACCCTTGCTGTATTCTTTTGTCCAGAAGCAAGTCAACAGTTCCCACACACATTCATGGTGAGGACTTGATTATACAAGATGTGAATACCAGTTGGATGTTATCATGGGGACCACCCACCTTCTACAAGTATATTCACTTAATTCAACAAAATGTAGACAGCCTCCCCTCCATGTGGCAATCACTACACTAAAATAGAAGAACATGCTAGAATAATCAAAAGATTGTGAATGAGAACCAGAAATAAGATATAATAGTGCATGAACAAAAATTAATTAAAAATTATTTGGTGGATGAACAATTTGTAGAATCTGGTATCTAAGTAGAACCAAGAGGGGTGCCTGGGTGGCTCAGTTGGTTAAGTGGCCAACTTTGGCTCAGGTCATGATCTCGCGGTCCGTGAGTTCGAGCCCTGCGTCGGGCTCTGTGCTGATAGCTCGGAGCCTGGAGCCTGCTTCTGTTTCTGTGTCTCCCTCGCTCTCTGCCCCTCCCCATTCGCGCTCTGTCTCTCTCTGCCTTTCAAAAATGAATAAATGTTAAACAAACAAAAAATGTTTAAGTAGAACCAAGGTAAAAAAAAAAAAAAAGTGGGAAAAACAATGCTGAGTTTTCCCATTCAGAAACTAGGAGAAGAAGATAAAATATTTTTTGTAGCATGTATTTTTAAACAATTACAACATGGATTATTATCTTAAAATACAGATATATTTACAATCACTTCTTAATTTGGTATTTATCAGTGTATCACACAGACATATATAAAAAAGGAAGAAGAACTCTTTTTGCAGTATGTACATACACAAACACACAAACTTTTGTTAATTTGTGTATTTGTTAATAACAATATATAGTTTTTTTTTCATTTTCATTTTAAGACATAAGCATTATCGCTTTAACTAGAAAAATACTGTCAAATTAACTTAAAAGAAAAGTAAATTAGTACAGATTTTAGCCTTTTTATTGATAGTAAATTAATTGTTAACCTTCTTTGAACAAATGGGAGTTATTAAAAAATTAATGCCAACTCTCCTTGAGTAAACACTAACCTCTCTCTTTGGGCTAAAGTCAGTCTTGGGCCATGGAGGTTAATGCATTTTCACTGTACTGCTGAATTAAAGGGTGTGCTTGAATAGTCAAGATCCCCAGTAGTGTTTGAAAGAAGCAATTAAAGGTAGGTGCTTGATGATGTCAAACAAACTTCGAGCCCTGTGACAGGCTTCTGAGCAGTCTCTCTGGGATGCAAGCTCCTGGAGGCTTGTCGACAGCCAACCACAAGAGGAGAAAAGCAGGCGATAGAGTGTGCCAGCACATTAATTTTTTTAAAGCACTTGGTTAAAGATAAAGAGAGAAGGATAGAAGAGATATGAAGTACCTGAAAAGAAAATATTTAAAGTTAAAGGAATAAAAATAAATGTAGTGGCGATGATGGTAATGCAGGAGTGAGTTTTTAGCAATGATATTTCAGCTTCAGATATTGCTTTTGATAAACTTCAGTATGAAAATGTTGTTCTTTTTCTGTAAAATGACTGTCTTTAAAGGGAGCTAAAAATGTGCTTTACAGTACTTCATTCGTATAGTCAAGAGAAGGTTTCTGTAGGTCATATTCCTTTGTGTCTCACCGTTTCTTTCTTTCTTTCTTTCTTTCTTTCTTTCTTTCTTTCTTTCTTTCTTTCTTCCTTCCTTCCTTCCTTCCTTCCTTCCTTCCTTCCTTCTTTCTGGTACTTAATGCAAGGGGGGAAAAATAATGTGATGAACACTGTATTCTCATAGTCCAGCTAATTGGTAACTGAATCTGTGTCTTTCGAGAAGTAGAATATTCCCATACTCATTAAAACCTACCTACCACAGCTAATGTCAGACCGTGTCTCTACACAATGACAAGGAGATGCAGTTAAGAAGCATTACCTACATACACTTATTTTAGCATTTGCACATAATAACAAGTGCTACATTTTAGTTCAACAGCTATAATAAAATGCAAATTCTTTACTCTTTCACAGACCATATTCAAATGAACATCGCATTAAAATCCAACCTTGGCTCATTATATTTAGTTTGTGAGTGATGCTTCTTAAATGGAGAGATTTCTAATGACTATAATGCATGTACAGCCACATTTGAAAGAATGGCTCTTTCTACAGTGGCTATCCCCCATCATCCTGCTGTATAATAGAAGACAATTGTATGAAGATAACATGGCAAAGAATGATGTGCCGTCCGAATGATGAGCACTTTGAAACTCAAGTTACAATACATAATGACATTTAAAATCAATTAAAACAGTGGCACAGCAGTAACATCCATGCACTAATAATTTACCTGAGACTTAGTTGTGGAAGGTTGAGTCACCAATACACTTACATTTTGAACCCAGCAGGTATATTCCATGAACTCTCAGATTTCATCAACAATTAGACTCATCCTTATCACAGAATTTTAATCTTATGTCAGATGACCTGCCTCATTCAGTTTGGTGATCAAACTGATTGTATTATCAACTACTTTAAAAATATTTTGCCACTCTTCAAATGAATAACAAAAACAGTTTAAGTGACCGATGAAATGGCAATTTTTAAGTACGCTTTAAAGAGTTATGAATGAATTATTTGCATGGTCCCTTTCAGCTCTAAAGTGCAATGATTCCATAGACATGGTTTGTTTGGTTTTTAATGATACAACTTTATTTCATTCTCTGTCACACTACTACAACTTAGATATAAGTGAATACTAATTTATTTATGGGGAGAGATTTAGTTGATTAGGTTTTGTGTGTCTGTGTGTGTGTGTGTGTGTGTGTGTGTGTGTGTTTTCCTTCTTCACTTTCTCCATGTCTTAAAAAAAAGAAAAGTCAGCCCCGTGTTATTTCAGTGCTTATTTACTCCTGAGTACATTTTCTCCATTGAAACATAATGTATTGGAGATAGGACAGCTTTGCATTTCTCATCTCTGAATATTTATAAGGTTCTGAAAAGTTCTGTCCTGAGTTGCCTGCATGTAACTCTCACACAGCGAAGCCCCATTATAAATTGGAGTTATACAAAGATAAGGGCATTACCATGGAGGCAAGAGGGTCAAAGAGAGTTTACCAGACAAATAACATTTAATTGTAGAAGTATAATAAAAAATCATTGAATTCCTTTTATGAATAAAATAATATATTATATGAGTTTATTTTAATATTTTATGTGTTCCTATGATTTATTCTAATGAATAATTTTGACAGCTAAATAACACACCACATTTTAAGAAATTAAATATTACCTTGTTGAGATTGACGAAATACAAATTAATTGAAAGAGTTGAATTCTCTCCCTTCCTTGCACACTAGATTTCTGATACTGGTACTTATACTTGTGTGGCTACAAGTTCAAGTGGGGAGACTTCCTGGAGTGCTGTGCTGGATGTGACTGGTGAGTCCTTGGGAATTACCTTAACAGAAGAAAACTCGAGTCCATTTTAGTGATTAGCTCATTACCAAATAACAATTGAAGATTCAGAATTCAGATTCAGATTTTAAATTCATTGAATGTAAAAACTAAGTCGTATGCCACTTTTCAATTCCTCCACAAAACATTGCATATATGCAATCTGATATAGTTAAGGGGAGAGATTTTCTTGCTTTTTGTCCTTGATAAGTGTATTTATTATCTCTCTCTGAAGAATAAGCAATTCTAGAGCTTATGTGAAAGTAAGCATTTGGTAACATGTCAGAAAAGCAAATATTCATTTATATACTTTTGATTCATGAAAATGAACTGCTCATTGTCTAGGTCAATTTCTTTAACAGACTGTTTTTCCTGTTGTTAAGTATTATGTCAGTATATGCAACCAGGAACGAAGCATTTTCTGTTTGTCCTCTATAGACTCTGGAGCAACAATCAGTAAAAATTATGATTTAAGTGACCTGCCAGGGCCACCATCCAAACCACAGGTCACTGATGTTACTAAGAACAGTGTCACCTTGTCCTGGCAACCAGGTACCCCTGGAGCCTTTCCAGCAAGTGCATATATCATTGAGGCTTTCAGGTATGGGACACTTCCTTTTCTTTTCTCCATGGGTTTTTGCTTTAGCTCCTATATCCTAAAATCTCATGTGAGCTATCCTGCTGTTTTATCTTAAGAACATGTTTAACAGTGCATTTTCAGTACTTATCTTTTATATCTGATTTTATTCAAGGATATACTCTAGTTTTTTTTTTTGTTGTTGTTATTCTTTCATTTATAAGTTGATTATAGGATTAAATTATGCATTACCTGTGCCTAAGCCTATGGGGATCTAGCTCATGACGTAATCATATAGATCCCTTCTTTACCCTGACCATTGTAAAGATTTAAGATGAGATTTTTGTCATTAGAACTAGGCAGAAAGTAATTCAATTGGGCACAGACATTTTTAAGTTCTGCAATATTTATTGAGGCATGGAACCCTGGAAACTTGCTTCCTAATAATTAAAGCAGAACTTAAAGTCATTCCATTGTTTTTATGCTCTATATTTTAATACATTAATTGGATATGCCTTAAAAATGAAAAACTACAGCTACAGAATTGATTCCATGTACTTCTGGTTGCTAAAACAAAGATATGTCCAATTGCTATTTGAAAAAAAAAAATTTTCATCAACGTAAGGATATAGACTATAAATTAGCAAATGTCATGATAAAATCACCATGAAAATTTAATAAAATATTTATACAAATGAGAAAATGAAGTTTGCATTGTCTCAATGTGCTTTGATTTGCCTTTATAAAGATAGTGATAGCCATTGTCATTTTCAAGCATTAGGACAAATCATTACTTTCATTTTAGGCTTCCGTAATCTATTTAAGGTAATGATCAATAAATACGTCATGTCCAACTTTCAAAATACTATTTTTCTATAATTTTCATGCTTTAAATATAAGAACTGCTGAAAAGTAAATGGTCGGCCCTGAAAAATCACAATTTTCTTCTCGTTATGAACAAAAACAGCATTTGTCTCTAGACAAAGTTTTCTAAATGGGCATCCCATCTGTACGTGGCTGCTAAGGGGTTTCCACACATATTTTATCAGAGGTATTTCACCATTTGAAGATGAGAAATCACAGTACTATGTAATGTACAATTTTATTAAAAATGTGACCAAGGGAAAATATTCCTTACGTGCTTCCTTTCTTCTTTTACAGATATGTAGTTTTAGAAGGCTCTATTATAATATTGCATGTGGAATTGATGCAAAAGAAAACACACCTTGTAACAGGAAAATGTATTGGCATAATTTACTCTGTAGTCCATTTATTCTTTCTACAGGTTAATTCTTTTCAAGGTATATATATATATACATTTACGAGGACCATATTTATTGTATAAACTTGATGTTGTGATCTTGGCCTCTGTTCCTTTTACAGGTATTCATTTAGTGGGCTGCTGTGCATTAGCAAAGTGCTGTCACATCTCCTGGGCTGAGTTTAATTTTGTTGTGCATGGCACTTCCGTTAGGTGGGCTCGGCTTTGTTGTTGAACAAACAGAAATCATCCAAATGTTTCATTTATTGGGCTTAACACTTCAAGTGTTGTGCGTGTGTGTGTTTAATTTTCAGCCATTAACTTTTGTCATTGATGCCCAACTCCATTTCCGATACCTTTAAGACAGTTCTTTAAATGAAAGTCCTGTTCATGTTTCAGCCAATCCGTGAGCAATAGCTGGCAAACAGTGGCAAACCATGTGAAGACCACCCTCTTTACAGTGAGAGGCCTGCGGCCCAACACGATCTATTTATTCATGGTCAGAGCGATCAACCCCCAAGGTCTGAGCGACCCGAGCCCGATGTCAGATCCTGTGCGCACACAAGGTAATTTCAATAGCTGTAAACATGACTGGTTCTGGAAGGAGGCATTAAGCAGATCTTTGAGAACAAAGGGATTGTGTGAGGAAAGATACGTGTGTCTGATCACTTATTACAGTGATTCATTAGACCTGATCCAGGGAAGGAGAAAGGAACTTGCTGTTCACCTTGGTGAATGTGTCCTCTTCTGGGAATTGTCAGGGTCTGTTTAGTAAAAGATAAACAAAATAATTGGGTCTACATACATAGTTAGAGTAAATCACCTAAGTTAGGTCTTTACCATATTTCAAAGGGAGGAAACATGTGCCGCCTTCGAAACTAATTTTGCAATAGCAAAAACTGATCTTTAATGGATACAATGCCCAGATAGGGATATCATCATTACTCGTAGTGTTCAAGAATTCTGTTTTTAGTGCAGAGAGTCTCCAGGTGTAGTTCCTACAGAAGCAGTATCTGCATCACCTAGGACCATGTTAGAAAGGCAGACTCTGGATCCGCAGTTCAGAAGCTCTGGGGGTGCAGCCCCGCAGTCTGTGGTAAGGTGCTCTCCAAGTGATGTTTGGTCAAGTTTGACAAGCATCCCTATAGTGTCTTTTATCAGATGGTTAAAGGAGCAATTTGTTTCAGAAAGGAGTAAATCAAGTTTTCTTTGTGAGGTGTGTGATTCTTTTGGCTAATAAAAAAAAAAATATTTAAAGAACAAAACAAAACAAACAAGCAAAGGAAAGAAAAAAGAGAGAGGGAGGCCAACCAAGAAACAGATTCAACTATAGAGAATAACCTGATGGTTATCGAAGGGAAGCTAGGTGGGGGGATGGGTAAAAGAGCTGATGGGGATATAGGAATGCACCTGCTGTGATGAGCACCAGGTGTTGTATAGGAAGTGTTGAATCACTATACTGTACACCAGAAACTAATATACATTGTATGTTAACTAATTGGAATTTAAATAAAAACTCAAAAAAAAAATCCACCCAGCATATTATAATCTCAAAACTGAAGTTTTTCTTCTAATCTTTATTAGCCTGTCTCTTCAAATTAAGATGTCATGAAGTCTAGGGGTTAATACAGGATGTTGCATTACAATTTCCCTTCCTACTAGTAGTAGCTGGAAATAATAAAGCAGACACTATGGCTTTATTATTTGTTACAACCTGCTTCCCACAGGGTTCTTGAGAAAGGGTTAATTATTTCTTATTTGTAAAAGGCTTTGAACAGGATATAATTCAAAGTAGTATTTTTATGCAATGAAAAGCACCATACAGCCATAAAAATATTATTATAATTACAATGTAGTTCAGTGATAGTAACTAGTGTGCTATTATAACAGAGAAGGGCGCCAAGGAATCAAGTGAAATAAAGTCACCACGTGATTTTGTAACGTTGCTGACATGATGACAGTCAAGGGAGGAGGGAATGCCACTTTGCTATTGTTCTCTAAGCAGGAATGTGATTAATTTTCCATGATGATAAAGGGCCTGTAGGTAAAGAACCTGTCTCTAGAGAAAGAAAAAGTACAACAAGGAATTTGAAGATCTGAAACTGGTTATATTTTACCTTCCTTAGATCCTGTCTCCTTTAGTGTGTCTGGATTTAATGAGTAAATTAAATTATTGAATTTGAAGACATATATGGTTTTCACTCAAGAAATTACAGTAACAAGGTCATTTTTACTAGTGTAGAGAGAAAGAGTCAGTTTTTGTGTGCAGTTGCAGTGAAAGGTGGAAGATAACAGGATGGGGGAGACTCTTGCTGTGATTATATCCGGCAGACCTTCTTGATCATTCCATAACTGCCAGACACTAAATCTTGACTCATAAAATAACTTCTTGGTGAAAAGGTCAAAAAAGATTAATGAAAAGTTGTTTGTGATCTGGCTTGTTCCAGTTGAGAGACTACATAGAGCAAAAGACTTATGTTCTCTTAACAGATATTTAATAGGAAAACTCATGTTTTGTGTCTGAATGGCAGGATCATTTTTTGACATCATACTTTTAACAGCTTTGCATTCAGCAAAGCACTTCTTTTCAAAGAATACTTTGCTGTGTGAGCTCTTATTTTTAAAATATTAAAGATATTAACATCGTTTTTAAAGATATTAAAGATATTTTTAAATATACTTAAAGATACTAAGTACCATAGAACTTAGAAGTCTTTTATTTTAAAAAGGCAGCAAATACTTGTCCTATCAATATCACAGGAGACCATAGATATGACAGCAAAGGTCAATATTATTCATATAATATTATTAATATGTTTTTTTTTTCCTAAATGAAGTAAAACTAGTTATGCTATTTATGTTAAGGATGAAAAACACTGGAACTGGGGAGAAAATCACCAAAGTGTAGTTCCCAAATATTAATGTCCTGGTTTTTTCACTCATTTTTTTTTTTTTATTATTTACATTTACATTTCCCAGATAATAGCAGCAAATATATATCTGAGTCATGAGATAAGTTTGTGCTTTACTCAGATTGGTACAGAGGATTGGAAAACAGCAGAAGAGTTCTAAGATATTTTAATCCTGTTTTAATTATAATCAAGTTTGTAAATTATTGATATCAATTCCAAATACTAATAAAGGCAACACTTTAATTATATACCAAATGCTAATGCCAAATTAATGCATTCTTCCAAGTCATGCTAAGATCCTTGAGAATTTTATTTTCTTTGAAATCCTTGAGAATTTTTTTGAGTATAGGTGACACACAATGTTACATTAGTTTCAGGTGTACAACATAGTGAGCCATCATCTCTGTATTATGCTGTGCTCACCACGAGAGTAGCTACCCATCTGTCACCATACAGCACTATTATAACATCATTGACTATGTTCCCTATTCTGTGGCTTAAAAATATATATTAATTTATTTTTAAATTTGAACATAATTAGCATTCAGTATTTTATTAGTTTTACATATACAACATTATGATTCAATAATTCTATACATTACTCATCGCTCATCAAAATATGTATACTCATTCCCCTTCACCTATTTCATCCATATCCCCCTCCCATCTGGCAACCACCAATTTGTTTTCTGGTGGTTATGTGCCCTATGCTATAGCTTTTATTCCATGACTTATTCGTTTAATAACTAAAGCCTGTACCTCCCACTCCCCGTCACCCATTTTGCCCATAACCCTCACCCCCTTCACTATTGATGTCCCGATTTAAGTTAGTGTACCCAATTTAAGTTATGACTGAGATATGCACTTAAAAATATTTTTGCAAGAGTGTTGTATTGTGGCCTGAGAAAATAGGAGAAAACAGGATTAAAAATGAATTATTTCAAATTAGACTCCTTCCTTGAAAGAGAGTTGGAGGAAAAAAAATAAAAAAAATAAAAAGAAAATAGTTGGAGAAAAAACAATTCAACTTAATATTGCTGTGCACCAGTCAAAGCAGTTGATTTGAGTATGTGTGAAATTTAGTCTGTGATATCAATGCGATGAATTGAATGTAATTTATCTTAGTTTTTTCTTAATGGCACATAGGATATAAACCATTGTATGGAACAATAGAGTAGTATTATATGAATGATGGATACAGGGCCAAACAATATATGGCTGAGAGTATGTCATTCTAAATATTGCAACGATTTTTCCCTCTCCTCTCTCTTATCACTTCCAAAAAGCAGCTGAATTCCTTTTTTATTTGTCAGATATTGAAGTCCTGCTCAAAGTTTATTACTCTAGAACAGTTTATCAGTATTCTACTTTTTTCAGTCAAAATATCTTTGTGAATTTGGAGGGTGAGGGGCATTTTCCCTTCTTTCACTCACTTTGTTAACCATTGGTGACATAATTCACTTCTCAGTTTCCCCTGATTATGTTATTTCCATGCTTCCAGTCTGGAATAGGTCAAGGAGTAAGAACACACAGTCTTCCAATTGGGACAAGGGATTAAACAAATTCCTAAACAGCAGTTTTCAGATATTGCTCCGTTAACTACTCAGGAAAGTCCTTCCATATGCCAGCGTCTATAGAAAACTCATGTTCCTAAAGAAGTCTTATGGCACATACTTTATTCCTTAATAAGCAAATAATAGATCTTCCACAACAATGTATTTGAAGAGAATAAGAGATTATGAACACTTTTATTAATATTGTTTTAGGAAAGATAAATATCATCTCTCAAATTATGTCCTAGCCCCTGGGTGGTATGTATATAAATATGCTCTAATGTTGTTGTTGTTGTGTTGTTTGTCAATAAAGGTTTCAATTTTTTCCTCTGCAATTATTTCTAATGACCTATAATATTGTCTTATACAATACAAATTGGAATTTTACGAGGAATTTTTAACTATTGGGAATGGTTATCTCTGTAGATATCAGCCCACCAGCACAAGGAGTGGACCATAGACAAGTACAGAAAGAACTGGGAGATGTCATTGTCCGTCTCCATACTCCAGTTGTGTTGACTCCCACCACTGTTCAAGTCACGTGGACGGTAAGTTTCAAAGGCAGTATTAATGGCACTTTCTTTTATTCCTTTGAGAAAACAAATCAAACAAGGAAAATGAGAATCAACACACAAATAGTAACAGAAGCCCTCATCATTTAAATCAAGGTGGAATCAATGGCAAAAAAGAAAAATATTCAACAGAATGGAAGAGTAAGATAGTTTGCAATAGAACTATGATGTGTTTCATCTTATTTTTTAAAAGCTTTACTGAGATATAATTAACCTATCAGAGTTAGGGTGTGCAGCTCTGTTTTCACTCTATTTACAGAATTGTGCAATCATCCTCAAAATCTGACTTTAGGACATTTCATCATCTGAAAATAGAAAGAACTCTGTGTTCGTTGGGAGTGCCTCCTCCATTCCCCCTGCTTTAGCCCTTTGCAAGCACCGATCTACTCTCTGCCTCTGTAGATGTGCCTGTTCCTCTCATATTAATGAAATCAGGCAATGTGTAGTCTTTTGTGTCCTGCTTCTTTCACTCAGTGTCAGGTTTTCCAGGTTCAAACATGTTGTAATATATGTATCAGTACTTTGTTCCTTTTTATTACCGGATAGCATTCCATCACACAGATACATCACATACTCTGTTTATTCATCGCCTGATGCACCTTTCAGTTGTTTCCATTTGGGGCTACTATGAATGAGGGGGCCATAAATATTTGAGTACATGTTGACATATGTTTTCGTTTCTCTCATGTGTTTTAATTTCTCTTGGTATCTACCTAGGAATTGCTGAGTAAAATGATAACTCTGTAACATTTGGATCAACTGCCAAAATGTTTTCACAAGTGGTTATACCATTTTGTTTTCACCAGCAATGTTTGAAAGTTCGTTTCTTCCACATCCTCACCAATTTCTCTCACAACTTCCTCAACACTTGTTATCTTCTATTTTATTATAACCATTCTAGTAGGTGTAAGTGGAATATCTTTGTGGTTTTGACTTGCATTTCTTTAATAACTAATGATGTTTTCCATCTTTTCATGTGCTTGAACATTTGTATATCTTCTTTAGAGAAATGTCTATTCAAATTCCTTGCTCATTTTTAAGTTGGGCTGTTTGTCCTTATTTTAGACTTGTGCTTGTTATATATTGGATACAAACCACTTATCAGATATATTATTTGTAAATGTTTTTTGCCGATAAATATTTTTTTTCTGTGGGTTGGTTTTGACTTTCTTAGTGGTGTCATTTGAAGCACAAAAATTTTTAATTTGACCGAGTTTCTTTCTGAATTTAAATAAATCGTCTGTACATTCTTTTAGCCGAATCTCAAGTAGCAGCACCAAAACATGAATATGATTTTAATAATTGTACATATATAGTAAGAAAGTAATGGGTTTTAAGAAGCAGGTTGATATGTTAGTATAAGTTAGGAATATTCAATTCCATCATTGTTAAATGTCAACCTACCCACTGTTATATAAAATGCAAAATGTTTTGATCACTTGGTAGCCACTAGAGTAAAAACAACAAATAGTGTAAAAATAGCCACATTAGTCATATTAGAGAATACTAACATTTGTGTATATGTGTTTGTATCTATGTATGTGTCTGTGTTTTGAGAAGAGCCAGATAATGTTCTTCCCTGTGCATAACATAGTTAGTGCCAACGTCTTATTTATATCTAAGATTTCTCTATTATAACCTCTAAAAATCCATAATATATCAGGATGTTAGAAGACCACAACTTCTTTAAGCCCTCTATGTCTGTGATAGATCTTGTGTGTTGTATAAGTAATGGACATTTGAGTTACAGATACTTACAAAATTTTTACTTTAATTTTAATATTAACTGGGAGACTATAATTTTGTCACTATTATTGCTCTTTTGTTGTAGTAAAAGAATGACTAAGTAAGAAGGAATTGGATTTTCACCATCCGCTTTTAGAGTTCATGTCTCTTTAGGGAAATAACCGTTTATCAACTCCATCAAAAAGGGAGCTGAGAAAGGAAAACTGGTTATGTTTCATCAGTTCTTAATTATATTTGAAGTATAAAGTAACATTAAAGAGAATTATTCCAGTGTCCCCTCAGTAATAAATCCATTGAACAAATCCAACTCAACAAACATTTTTTGTGGGCCAATTTTATACTAGATCTGGTGGAGAACTATCAAAAAAACACAAATCTACTGGAGAAAAACATGGAAATTCTTAATGACAATAGACAGGGATAAGAGCCATAGCAGGCATATATGTACCCTATAGAGAGGTTTCAATCAAAGAAGAAGTGATTAACTCTATCTTCAGGCACCAGAAAAGGCATCACCACTTATTTTCAACTATATGGGGAAATATGAAGGCATTATCATATTAGAACAGGAAAACCCAAAATAACATTTAAGGCTGGTTAGTGTACTTCTATAACTTTATAAAAGGAAGCCAATGTATTCAGGTTGAACAATATTCCCAATATCCCACACCTGTAAAAATAGGATTAGAATTTATTTACTTTAAATATACTTTTGTGTGCGTGTGTGTTTTTTTTTTTTACTTTAAAGATAAACTGTAGACAAATATATATTCAGAAAGCCTACCTTTTAATGGTGGAATTGATTTGGCATTAGGTCCTAGATGGGGACATTTTGTTACTTCTTAAGCCAGATCACATGATCAAAATTTTGGCCTATGAGTACAAAAGTGGATAACACTTCAACAACAATAAAACTAAGTATATAATAATTATTTAAGACTACATTGTTTCTGATTCCATTTTTAACATTATTTTGCATAGACTTATCCTGTTTTCTGTGTATAATGATTTCTGTTCTTCTACTCCCATGGAAGGAACATAATGACCTCATCATTTTTCCAGTGGCACAGGAAGGGTAGTATCTGACATGCCTCTTCCATCTCTCTGTAACTTTGGCCAAATATAAAACTAGAAAGCCAAGCAAATAGTTGTATTTTTAAAGCAGATTTTTCTTCAATCTCAATTGAGAAAGTCTCAGCTCTGTGGGGAGTTTTGAAAGGACTTCTTTTAAGCTGCTTCTAAATGTGGAAATTATTTGAGTAAGAATCAAAGTCATTATGTTTATGAAGTTAATCACTTTAAAAGTCACTGAGTTTAAAAGAATAAATCAAATTAGATCAAAATTGCAGGTCTGTAGTCTGGGAGTTCTTCCAGGAGAGGAACCTTGTCATATTCATCTCGGTGTCCCACGAAGCTTGTCATTATTAGTTTGCATATCTTTCTCTCTCATGAGTTTGGCTTCTGTGAGTCTGGAGTCCATGTTTTTCATTTTTGTGTTTTCATGGCAGAGCATCTATTACAGAATGCCCTTTCAATTACTGTCTGTTGAATGATCAGATCAGTTGTTTTAATACATTTTTATTTTTGTTTTAAAAAAGAAAGTGTTCAGTTATATCACAGGGTATTGTTCCCCACGAATCAGTAGTTACACATGAGGTAAGTGTGTATCTGAGAGGTAACTTTAGTGAAATAAAGTCAGACTGGGGGAGGGGTCAGTTGCTAAAGAAATTATAGCCAAATGTTTTACTTCCATGTCATATTTTCAACTGCTAAATGTACACGTTCTTTAAATTATTACACTGCGTGGATCCTGAGAAACTTAACAGAAGACCATGGGGGAGGGGAAGGGGAAAAAAAATTAGAAAGGGAGAGAGCCAAACCATAAGAGACTCTTAAAAACTGCGAATGAACTGAGGGTTGATGGGGGGTGGGAGGGAGGCGGGGTGGGGTGGGTGATGGGCATTGAGGAAGGCACCTGTTGGGATGAGCACTGGGTGTTGTATGGAAACCAATTTGACAATAAATTTCATGTTAAAAAAGAAATAAATAAAAATAAATAAATAAATTATTACACTGTTAGTATCTGAATTACAGATGTGATATTAGAGAAGAGAAATATATCCCCCAACCCATGTATTTAGATTTGGAGGCCAGCTGACGTGGTTTACCAAGGCTAATCTTGAAGTACCAGTAGTTAGTAATGGGTGCTTTCTAAAGATGACTGCTCTTATAATGAGGGTAGGCAAAAATTGTAGGAAAATGAATGTTTCACAAAGAAAATAGCAATAAATCTCTTATTTCATAAACAGTTATTCGTGTGTGTGTGTGTGTGTGTGTCTGTCTGTCTGTCTTGTTTTTGTTCAAGGACAAAAAGAACCACAGATCCTTTGCCCTTTAAACATCACAGCTACTGAAATTGAAAGTGTGCATTGGCAAACTAGAATTTCAGATCTCAGCTTAATCCAGCTCAGCCACTTAGCAGGCTTAGCTCATGAAAGAAAATTCACTTTGAATTTTCAATTGAGATGGATTTTTTTTTTAATTGAAAAGATGGTGGTAAGCATCTCACTTAAACATTTATGGGCATGCTGATTTGAGGGTCACATATGGACCTTTTTTTGTCTTTACCATATCCCTAACTTAACAAGGGTGCTCTGTCATTGTGCATCCCTACAACTTACAAAATTCTTTAACTTATAATAGCCATTTAATTGTATCTGGACCCATGTAATATGAATATTATTTGAGCAAATTAAGAAAACTGAGGCTCAACTGGGTGTTGTATGTAAGTGATGAATCACGGGAATCTACTCCCAAAGCCAAGAGCACACTATACGCACTGTATGTTAGCTAACTTGACAATAAGTTATATAAAAATAAATAAATAAATAAAACAATAGTTATCTCTAAAAAAAAAGAAAAGAAAACTGAGGCTTAGAAAATTTAAAAGGCTGAACTGTAGCTCATTTGGAACCTTCCTTGGAAGATGGAAACTTGCTTCATCCTTTGACTTTTTCCTGAAGACAACGCTTTTTTATTCCTGTTTCAGAAAATACAAATTTTTAAAATTCTGTAAACCCATGGTTTTGTGGCCAGACTCTGATTATCATCAACTCTAAAGAAAATCTTCCTTCTTATAAACAGAATTTTAATAAAATCAGTGACAAGCATATGGTTTAACTTGAAAATGACCACCTGTCAAAATGTGCTCTAAAAGTCAGTGGTACAGAACACATATCCAATACAAATCCCACCTAGTTTTTTAAAGGTAATGTTCGGCATCTTCATTTCTGCTTCCACCTGTAACAACAAATTTTCTTCTGAAAAGAATATTGCAACTGCACAAAACCAAGTTAAACTATTCAGTTATTAAGCAGGCCATGAGAATATACTGGTTAAACGCAATGTACACTGAAGTGAGCAAGACGATGCTGTGTAGTAAACATTAGCTTCATAAAGTCCCTAAAACACTTAATTAATGAAAACCAAACATGGATAAAACCAATTTACCCTGATTTACACACTCTCTTCATCTGGAAACAGCTGCTTAATGTTCTTCCTAAAAACACAGCTTGCTTCTTTCAGTATTAACAAGCTATTATTGTGAGTTATGTCTTTCTTTCAGTATATAAATTCACTTAAAGCAAATGCAGAAGTTTATAAAATGCCAGCTTAATGTTGTTTTAACATATGCTGCAAGGAATTTTTGAACATTGACAGTTTTGATTAAAGACATCTCTCTTTGGCTCTCATCAATTTAACTTTTGCTTTTGAGTTGCCTTGTTTGTAGTGTCAGAACAACTTCTGTGCTTCAAAAATTATGCCTGTTGGTACAAACACCAAGCATGGATAAGGATTCAAGATCATGAGCTTTGGCATCAGAGCTGGGATAACTTTTCTTGACATAATCTCAGAGGAGTATAGCACTAATTCCAGAAAGTCTTTGAGGGTTAGATGGAGGTGGATGAAGGAAGTTGTTAAGACTTAGCTAGACATAGAAACACATATGTTCAGCCCACCGGCTTCATGGATTCTCTAGCTTGGACGTTCTAAATATAGAAAAATGCCCCTTTGTTCCACTATATTTTGATTGAGGTTCTGTGTTTTAAAATTTTCTGCTTCACTTAAAGATAATTGTTAAATGCAGCAACTAAAAAATAAATGTTAGAAGTTAATACATAAGGGAATACCTTTTATTCATGTGTTAATAGTTGGATGAAAAAGTTTTTAAAAAGTTGAAATAACCATTTTCCTTCTCATCTTCTCTATTTCTTCTCTCTCAACTTTTCCTAAAATGAGGTCCTTCCATCTCTTCTCCATTAAGTTTTATACTTTATTTGACAGTGAAATATGTCAAGTTAAAGGCTTCTTAGAATGTGGCTATTAAACTATAATCTATGGAAAATTAATTGAAGAAGGTGCTGTGATTGTTATTTTTAAATCAAGCAATTCTTACAAAAAATGTCATTAAAAATATTTAAAAAGCTAAAAATCCTCTTCTCCCTGAAAATGAAACAATGGTAAAACTCTAATAGAGATTATTTAATGAATGTATAAGGAGAACATGTTTTATTTGTAGGTTCCATTTTTTATGTATTCAGTGTTCATGTAATTATTATGAGTGAACAATAGAGCTTCTTCAAATTTTTATCTGGTATGAGTTTTCAGAGTCAAAATTTCAGATTTTCATTCAAAACAGCTGCTTATTCTCTGTACTTTTAAGTGAATGAAGGGATCAAGAAAGTTATCAAATTGTGCCAATAGTGGGTCTATTCGAGGAGCTAGAAACTGGTAAATTAATTAGTCTTTCATTTAATAATTTGCTAGTGGGTAGGAGTTTTTCATATGCCTTTTTAAAGTTTGTTTATTTATTTTGAGAGAGGGAGAGGGAATGAAAACAGAAGAGGGGCAGAGAGAAAGAGGGATCAATCAAGATTCCACACTTGTCAGCACAGAGCTCTATGCAGGGCTCGATCCCACAAACTGTGAGATCATGACCTGAGCCTAAATTGAGAGTCAGTCACTCAACTGACTGAGCCACTCAGATGCCCCTTCATATTCCTTTAAAACAGATGCTCTAGCTTCACAATTCCCAGTCTTCTCATATACTTCCTCCAGCCATAGGAGTGTTTGTTTGCTTGTTTGTTTTAGAGAGAGAGAGAATCTTAGGCAGGTGCCACACTTAGCATGGAGTCTGATGCAGTGCTCGAACCCACGCCCCTGGAGTCATATCCTGACCTCAAATGAAGAGTTGGATGCTAAACCTACTGAGCCACCCAGGCAGCCCACCATAGAAATTTTATACATGCTGTTTCTACACTTCTTCCTCAGGAATAATTTATCCTACTTTCCTTGCAGATCCCAGCACTTGCTCTTTTTCAGGGAAATGCTTTCTCCCCTTCCTGATTCTGTCAACTTCTTCTCTACTCCAGGTTTTCCTAGCTCCTTGTCCATCTCATTCACAGCATTTTTTAATGTGTATTAGTTATAAATGTAGTTTGACCAGTAACTTGATTAGTAGGAGTTCAAGAAAGGTTTTGAGTGAGTAAAGACGTTAGTGAATGGACAAAAGGTAAGAATGGAAGTTCCTGAGAAGCAGCACATTACATATCCATTCATAAAAATGGGAACTGTTGAATATAGGAAGAGGATGGACGGATGAGAAATGAAGCTAGACAAATCAGCAGGTCTGGGCTTTATCAGACCTTTGTGCTACTTTAAGGAATTTGAATTAACTAAGTAGATATCTTAGATACTATGGAGTAGTTTAAACAGGAGAGAGAGTTGTTCCACTCTTCCTTTTGGGAATAATAACTTGAGGGCCATGTGAATTCAGAACTGGAATTGGATACAAGAAGCAGGAAGATAAATTACCAAGCAGTGGTGTCACCCAGATGAGAGTTGAAGACTGAAGTAGGTACAAGAGAAATGAGGATGGGTTCATTGTCATATCTAAAATGTTTCCATTTGGTTTTATGCTGTGTTTTTCAGGTTGATCGCCAGCCCCAGTTTATTCAAGGCTATCGAGTGATGTATCGTCAGACTTCAGGCCTGCAGGCTACATCAGCATGGCAGAATTTAGATGCCAAAGTCCCAACCGAGAGAAGCGCTGTCTTAGTCAACCTGAAAAAGGGGGTGACTTACGAAATTAAAGTTCGACCATATTTTAATGAGTTCCAAGGAATGGATAGTGAATCTAAAATAGTTCGTACTACTGAAGAAGGTCAGTTTTTAGATTTCTAACAAAAGGCAAACTTAAAACATAACGAAGGCAATTTCTGTTGAAGTTCTAATTTATCACCTACCTTAGAAGAATATCAAGAGAGGATATAAAAAGTGAATTCAGGAAGTGTCATTTTCTCCTTTTTCTGAGAATCCCACAGAATCTGAGAGATTTTTAAAAATGGCATTTAAGTAATGTGAATTTTTCTTCAGTAAACATTTACTCCAAAGTTTGTCAGTACAATGGAATTTGATTATGATATTGTCCCATATTATTTTTCTTAATATGGATTGAGTTCATTTGGCTTCATTAAGGGACAGGCTACTGGAAACTCAAGAACACAGGCTATTCATTGTCTTTTTTTTTCTGACGTACCAGAGCATTACATTGTTTTTTTATTGTTTGTTTGTATGTTCTGTTTTGTTTTGTTTTTTATAAGCCTCCTTCCCTGTGGGCTCTGCCAGTCTGACTCCTAATTTCTCATTCAGAAGGCCACTTGCATGTTTGCAATAGCATTCTTATTAGTGACGTTCCCTCCCCCTCCCCCATTTAGAAATTGTCTTGCACACAGATACTTTAAAGTCAATCTGTGATGGACGTGAAATTAACGTGGTTTTGAATCAGTCATTTGCCAGTGTCCCCTTCACTAAACGAGAGGCTTATAATATATGGTACTATCAAAGTACAAAAAATCGGATGCCAAGTACAATAACCCCCTCCTTTTCTGCTTTTCTACTAATTTTATTTGCACAGCTCTGTAAAAAGCCATTGTTTATAAATCTATATGAGAACAACTTAAGAAAATGTATGTAAGTTGCTTATGCTAATGTAGATGTTCATGTTTGACAAAAGAGCTGTTAAGTTATACATACCTTCTAATCAGCATCCCAGTGAAAATGTTATGTTCACATTGGTTTACAATGTGATACACTGACATGGGCCGTAGTACTTATCTTAAAGATACCATTAATCTGGGGCGCCTGGGTGGCGCAGTCGGTTAAGCGTCCGACTTCAGCCACGTCACGATCTCACGGTTCGTGAGTTCGAGCCCCGCCTTAGGCTCTGGGCTGATGGCTCGGAGCCTGGAGCCTGTTTCCGATTCTGTGTCTCCCTCTCTCTCTGCCCCTCTCCCGTTCATGCTCTGTCTCTCTCTGTCCCAAAAATAAATAAAAAACGTTGAAAAAAAATTTTTTAAAGATACCATTAATCTACTTGTACGATATGTAAAGAAAAAATTCCTAAAAATTAATAATATCTTCATCCACCGTTAAAATTTACTTTATATTGAAAATATGTAGTACTCCTGAGTGCCGTGGGCGAATTTGATACAGAATGCTATAGTTGAAGCCTACTTCCTTCCACAAATAAATCTCACCATAGTGAGACTTTTCCTCTCGACTAGACATTTGGCACCATTCGGTATGCATTCATTTCCAACGCATGTGGCCTTCGGAAGGTAAAAAACGGGAACTCAGCTGGGGTGCATGTGGGAATGACAAGCAGTGATTTGGGCTCTTCCACATCTGTAGAAAGAAGCTGAGCCCTGGAATAACTGACCTGTCAGGAGAGTGGGAATGATGTTCTCTCTAAGCAGGCAGCAAGGCAAATGAGAAAGTAGTTTTCAAAAGTGTTATTTTTCAATGCACCACGACACTGGTGAACACGTGGTTGGATTTATATCATTGTGCCCTATGTTGGAGCAATGTTATCATATAGAGGAATAATAAAGAGTGGTATTGTGCTACCATGTCTGTGTATATCCAATATGGTCATACCATATCCAAATATATGGTCATACCTCAGTGACAAATTTACTAAACGTGGGAGATTTTATCAATAGGCTTTTAAAATATCTTTTACCGTTCAATTGTACATATGTTCAAAGGATTAAACTCTAGAGTTATGAAAGCATTGATCCTTTTACACAGAAATCCTTTAATGCCACAAAATTCTTTGATTTTTGTTTCAACTGGTATTTCATTTTGTTTTTCCTACTCAGAGATTTACTGAAAATTGATAAAATTCCTGTAAATCAGTATTTTTCAGCTCTCAGATAGACTGGAGAGCAGATGCTGCAGTCTAAAATCAGAAATTTTTTTCTCACTCATCTTTTCTCAGTATGATTATAATTAGTTATAGGAGAAACCATAAAGAATGAGAAGTATAGGAAATTAAAACCTATCCATTTCACATCTGACCCAACATGAACTGTTTTCATTTATAACTTCAGAAAGTCTTTCCCATCTATATAAGTTTTAAATCTTACGTTATGAGACTATGTATATGTTAATTATTTTTCCCAATATGAAAAAAAGTATATTTTCTTATATTGGTGAAATTTATTGCTGTGTTTCTAATTTTATTTATTAAACACAAAATAAAACAAAACAAAAAGACTGTCATTAATGACACCATTCAGAGAAAACATTTGATGACAATTTGAGGAATGCATCCTCTCAGAATACTTTTGAAAGGGGTGTTTTGTTTTGTTTTGTTTTGTTTTTTTCCAGAAAGAGAGCCTATTGGAGTCAAAGAACCAAAGTTCTATAGCCAGACATCCCTGGGTTCAAATTCTGCCTTGGTGTTTGACTTAGACAGCTCTCTTCTTAGACAGTACTCTCTTCTTTCCTTTTCTGTAAAACTGAGATAAGAGTTGTTTTTACTTCTTGAGGTTAGTGTGATAATTAAATATGACACTTAGCTCAGCGCTGGGCATACAGAAAACACTCATTAGAATGTAAGTTGTTAAATTTATTATTGAGCACATATTAACACAGCTGTTGTATTTACTTTAAATCTATCCATTATATTTAGAGGACATTAAAAAAAACTGTCACTGTTGAATAATACATGCAAATTCAGAACTACTGGAAACCAGACCTCATGCTACTTATCCTCATATTCTGTAAGCGGCATTAATGCACATCAAGACTTACAGTTTGTGTTTATTCTAATTATTTCCTCTGCAGCCCCAAGTGCCCCTCCACAATCTGTCACTGTGCTGACAGTTGGAAGCCACAATAGCACAAGTATTAGTGTTTCCTGGGATCCTCCTCCTCCAGACCATCAGAATGGAATTATCCAAGAATACAAGGTAGGGCCTGAGTGAAGAAGAAAGGCTCACAGAGAAGCTTCTCAAAGAAGTCTCAGTGTCACATGCGTGAAGCATGTCTCCAAAGGCTCTCTGATTGAGTCTGTGTATAACGTAATTTTTATATTGTTTTATGACAGGTAAAGAAACAAATGCATAAGGAGTTAGAAACGAACCCCAAGACACAGATACACAAACTCATTTGGACTAGTAAACCGTAACAGTGGAGTGTTTGGTTTTTGGTCTTTGGTTTTTTTAGTATGGCATGATTTCAGAACCTCAAAGATTTAGAGAGATTGGGTTCAAGAGTGGGTAGTGAAACTCTCCTTCCAGAAACTTCCTGTATTATTGTTATTAACTTTCTTTGTAATGGGCCTTAGCAAGGATATGTTTAAACTGTGGTCTCATAAAAAGATGCTTCCAAGGTTTAGAAAGTTGGAGGCGGAGGCTCCTGATAAATTTGTTGCTGTTTAGAAACAATATACATCCATTGTCTTTTTGCCATCGTTTGATGTTTAAGAGACAGAAGAAGTCTAACTTTGAGAAATAAAATTTTGATTAGCTGTGATGTGATTAGAACACATACAACAGTAAAACACCTCATTAAACCTTATAAAAATTCAAAACTATGATTTTTGCTATTAATAGTTATTTATGGAATTTTGAAAATTAACATGCTAGATAGATCTATTAGAATAGTAAACTAGACACCCCACCTCACCCCAAAAGTTTATAGCTGTTATGTAAAATGAAGATGAATAATTGCACTGAAATCATTGCAGATTGAATTCTGTTATTTCTAATAAAAAATAATACATTCAAAATAGAATTTTCCTAAGTTAAATGTTAACTTACTGGAACGAGCAATGTACAGAAGCACTTACTCTAAAATTATTCCCATCACTTTATAAAGAAACATGTGTGTGAAATATAAGTTTTACAATAGCATAATTATAATTATAAATATATATATGACATTTTACAAGGATTAGAGCACATCGTTTTAAGAGCAAAGTATGATCTATTCTTGTGCATGCGTGCGTGCATGTGCGCGCGCGCGCGAGTGCGTGTGTGTGTGTGTGTGTGTGTGTGTGTGTGTGTTTTAATGAAGTTAAGATTATACTTTTGTATTATCTGGAACTAATTTTAAGTAAAATTACATTGACTTAAATACTGATTTTGATTATAACATGATAAAATTTGTCCTAAATTGTAACCTTTCTCACTCATATGAGATTGCCTTATTTTGGTAACAAAGTGTATATTTTGGTGAGGCCTAAATATTCCTACATTAGTAATTTAGATATCATTGTGCAAATAAAAGAAATATACAGTTTACAAGAATTATTTTAAATAAAAAGTCAGGAATTTACCCATTTCAGGAACAAACTATGTGTGTTCCCAATTATGTGTCTATATGTAGATTATGAAATACTGTGTGTTATGAATACAATATATGTTCACAGTGTAATTCTTTTTGTAATGAATTTGACAGTAAAAAATCCCCATATCTCAGATAAAAGGTATGCCTTAAAATGTGATTCTTATTTGTGGTAAAAGCCTAGGTTCTCTCACATCAGTGTTTAAAGACTTTTCACCACTTTGTTCTCATGCATGTGTATGTGTGTGTGTACATATGTTTTGATCAATATTAAGATTTATTACTGTCGATGTAAATACTGGCTTTAATTTCATCTCAGTCAATACTTATAACTTAGGTCAATTAATCTTGTTAACTACTTCTGGGTAAGTTAATATTTTCTTAAATAAAATATAAATTACTTAGATGTGTGCCTATATACCTTGGATATTACAACTCATAATCACTGTATTTTAATAGATTATATGCATAATAAATCTTGATAAATAAATTAAGTAGAGGAGTTTATGTGTTTTAATCCATACCCGAATGTTGTGTGTAACCAAAGACCACTTTACAGAAGTGTTAAAAGAATCATTGTGTGATGAGCGTTCAGTGTTGATTATAAGGTATAAAGGAACATAGCATAGTTTTAGCTTCCCTTATTGTTCTTCTTTTTTTTATTATTGTTCTTCCTTTAATACACACACATGCACACACACACACACACAAACACGCATACACATATATAAATAAACTGCAAAATTAGGCTCTCAAAAATGTCATTTACAAATATTTCTATAAGCCTAGAGAATAGATTGGTTACTACTAAAAAATATTTCAATTTAACAAAAAGGATAATTTTATATTCTTTTGTTATTCATTTTACATTTTTATAGATCTGGTGTCTGGGGAATGAAACACGATTCCATATCAACAAAACTGTGGATGCAGCCATTCGATCTGTCATAATTGGTGGATTATTCCCAGGTATTCAATACCGGGTAGAGGTTGCAGCTAGTACCAGTGCAGGGATTGGAGTAAAAAGTGAACCGCAGCCGATAATAATTGGTAAGTACCAGTGTGTGTAGGTTTTTTTAACCTATATCCTAAGAGTGGATATGCAGCAATGATTGAGAGGGTGCCCTCATCATATAGGCAAATAGGCTGACTCACTAGGGCTTCTTGAAGAAATCATTAGCAATTTCTTGTGCTCTTAAGATTCCCACAAACTTCTTTAAATTATTAGCACTAAGTCTTTAAATGCTGAAAGTTAATTTGAAAATAATTTTCAATCAGTAATTTCATGAATAATTTTGATGCCGTTGAAATATAATAGGAAATGAGGCAGTTACTGAAAAAAAAATGCATTATGTTTCAAACCTGCATACTTCCTTTTAGCCAGGAAAATGTCAAAATTTAACCAGAAACATGCCAGAAGAAACTTTTTAATCGGAGGATATTATCCTGAAGAAGAAATCCCTATTTTTTTTTTAAGTTTACTTATTTATTTTGAGAGAGAGTGAGAGAGCTGAGGAGGGCAGAGAGAGAGGGAGATAGAGAATCCCAAGCAGGTTCTTCCTTGTAAGGGCAGAGCTCGATGCAGGGTTCAAACCAACAAACCCTGAGATCACGACCTGAGCCTAAATCAAGAGTCACACACTTGACCTACCGAGCCACCCAGGTGCCCCAAGAAGAACTGCCTTTCAAATCTACTATCATCATTACAGAACATTTTTCCCTAGTAGCATTGTGTTTGCCTGTTCTTGAAATACATCTAAGTGGAATCAGACAAAATATAATAATATGTGTCTAACTTTCACTAAACAATGTGTTTTGAGATTTACCCAGGTTTGCAATTCATATGTGTTATTTCTGAGCAGTATTCAGTCTGGTGAATGTATCATATTTTGTTTCTCTGCTTTTCTCCTGAGAGAGTGAACATTCTTGTGTAAGTCTTTTTGAGGACATACGTTTTTATTTCCTTTAGAGAAACATTTAGAAGTGGCATTTCTGGGTAATAGGATTGACATAGTGTATAAAAACCTGCAAACACTTTTTCATATTGTTGTATAATTTTATACTCTCATTAACAAAGAATATGACTTTCACTTTTTGTACATTTACATTATTTGAAGTTGCCAGTCCATAATTTTAGTTATTCTAATGAGTTTAAAAGACTACCTCACTGTCGTTTAAACGTCAATATTCTTTGATAGCTTGTGATGGTGAACAATTTTACATGTGTTTATTGGCCATTTGCATATTTTCTTATGTAAAATTTCCAAATCTCTGCCTTTTTAAAATTGAATTGCTTGTCTCTTGTTACTGGGTAGAAGAAGTTATATTCTGAGTACAGATCTTTGTCATATATTTGTATTGCAAATATTTTCTCCTGGTCTATGGATTTATTTTCTTAATAGTGTCTTTTGATCAGCAAATTTTTAAATTTTAGTGAACAACAATTTACCACATTTTTTCTTTTATGTGTAGTGCTTTCTAAGAAATTGTGTCTTACCTACAGATACCAAAGACATTTTCTTATATTTTCTTCTAGCAGCTTTATAATTTTAGCTCTTACAATTATGTCTATAATTCATCTTAAAGTAATTGCATGTGGTTTGAGGTTTGAGGCTTATTTATTTTATTTTAATAAGTATATCATCCCATGGTTTATTAAACTTTCCCTATTTGATTTTTTATACTATTATAAGTATGTTTGTAAAATTTCCTTTTCTAACTGTTCTAAATTATATATAAAGTTAATTTTATATATTGCCCTTTTATCTTTTGACCTTACTCACTTCACTTATTTATTTTAATAGTTGTGACATATTTTTCTGAGTGTATTCAAGTAATATTCTATCTCTTTTCTTATTTGTTTTAATATGGTAAATTCTATTGTATTGTTTTAAAGGTGAATAAATCTTGCACTTGTTTCTGGGTTAAATCCCACATGGTCAAAATATGTTTTTTGTAGATACTACTGGATCTAATTGCTAACATCTGGTAAAAAAAAAAAAAAATTTGCATCCATGTTCGTGAGGGATAGTGATCAATAGATTTATTTTCTTCTAATGTCTTTGTCAGGTTTTAGAATCAGAGTGTTTAGCTTTGTAAAAGGGATTGGGAAGTATTCCTTTCTCTACTATAGTCTGCAAGAGTTTTTGTAGGCCTTTTAATTATTTTTTCCTTAAATACTTTGTCAAAATCAGTGATAATATCTGTGCCTAGAGGTTTTTTTTTTGTGGATTCTATTTATATTTATGAATTTACATTTATTTAGAATTTTATTAGTCCTGTATTGGTTGTGATAAATGGACATTTGGTTTTGAATTTGTCTAATGCATCTAAGTTGTTGAATTTATAATCATATGCTTATTTGCACTACCTCCTTATTTATAATACACTTAATTGTGATGATTGCAGGATGTGTGGTAATGTCATCTCTTTTATGCTTAAATGATGAGAATTTGTGTTCTCTTTTTTTTCCTCCATTTTTTTTTGCTCCCTCCCCTTCAATGTCAAGCTGTCTTGATATGGATTTATCAATGTTATTAATCTTTTCAAAGTAGAAACTTTTGACTTTGCTATTTTCTTTCTGATTAATTTCTGCTCTTTTTTCTTCTACTTACTTTTATGTTGCTTTTTAAGATAGATATTTATATCAATGATTTGGACCTTTCTTCTTTTCTAATATGGATATATAAAGTTATACATTTCTTGCTAAACACATGTTCAGCTGAATCTTACACATTTTGAGGTGTTATATTTCCATTTATCACAATGTTGAAAATACTTTTCACTTCCCCAAAGGACTTTTTTTACTTTGTAGAGGTTATTTGGAAGCATATCATTATATTTCCAAATGTTTGGGGATTTTTCAGATAGGTTTTTCTTTATGATTTATAATTTAATTCCAATAGTTCAGGGAATGTATATTGTATGAATTTAGGCTTCAAATATGGAGACTCATTTTATGGCCCAGCATTTGGTCTTAATGAATGTTCCTTGTGCACTTGAAAAGTATGTATATATTTCTGTTCTACAGTGGAATGTTCTATAAATGTCATGTCAAATTAGTTGGTAGTATTATTTAGGTCGTTACTGATTTTCTACCTATTGATTCTTTCAATCAATAAGAAAAGAGTCTGGAAATTTATTGTAATTAAAGATTTGGGTATTTCTCATTTCCATCTATATGTTTTTGTTTTTTACTACTCCTTTTAAGTGAATACATTTTAGGGTTGTTATATCTTATTAATGAACTTACCCTTTATCACAATGGAATACCCCACTTTATAAGCCAGTAATATCTTTTTCCAGAAATTTAGTTTGTCTTATATTAGTATAGCTATACTAATAGCTAATTATCTTATAAGTGTTATATAGCTATAGCTATACTAATAGCTAATTATCTTATAAGTGTTTGTATGGCTTGTGTTGTTTCCATCCTTTTACAGAGAAACTGTACATTTCTGTTATTTAAACTGCATGTTAACTCTTTTTTAAATTCAATATGACAGTCTTGGGGCACCTGGCTAGCTCAGTTGGTTAAGCATCTGACTTCAGGTCAGGTCATGATCTCATAGTTGGTGAGTTAGAGCCCTGCATCAGGCTCTGTGCTGACAGCTAAGAGCCTGAATACTGCTTCAGATTCTGTGTCTCCCTCTCTCTTTGCCCCTCCCCTGTTCATGCGCTCTCTCTCTCTCTCTCTCTCTCTCAAAAATGAACATTTAAAAAGTTTTTAAAAATATGACAATCTTTTAATTGGAATGCTTACACCATTATCTTTAATGTAATCAGTGATGTGTTTTGGCTTAGAATTACCATCTTGCTATTTGTTTTCTAACTCTATTCCTGTTTTCCTAAGTTCCCAATTTCATTTGGATGAATTAAATAATTCTCTATATTATAGTTTATATCCACTATTTTTTAAAAAATGGTTACTCTAGGATTTGCCTATAAGGATCTTAAAAAATATAATCCCATTTTCCTTGCTCTCAATATTTTTCTATTGTTAAAATTTTACTCTTATACATATAATAAACACCAATATACAAACTAAGGTATTACTTTTTGCTTCACTTTAAATCATTAATTCTCTTTTAAGTAAATTAAAACTAAAGAAAGTATTTTATGTTACTCATTTTTTTTCAGATATTTTGTTCCATAAATTCAATTTCCTTAATGTCCCTGAATTCCTCTATTTCTTTAACTTAGCCACATTTGACCAAAAGCTATGAAAATAATATGATCTCCCTTGTTTATTTCCCTTTTTTCACAATGCTTCCCTTTTGTTTTACATATTTGCTTAGTTTTCTACTTATTTATGGTGAGATTACATGTCCCATACCTGTTATTTCTTTCTGGGCAGAAATGAAAATATCCAGTGAATTATTAATTTTATATAATACACTTTTGTGTTCTACTATTTCCATTGTTCTTCTTTTACATTTTCATCCCTCATATATTCGTTTATAATGACTCTATTAATTTAAGTCCATGAACATATTGTAATAGCCATTTTAATGTCCTTGTCTCCTAATTTCAACATGTGTATCATCTTATGGTCTGTTTCTATTGATTACCTTTTCTCTTGACCTTTGGTCATTTTTTTCCTGTTGTTTGTGCCTCTTTCTTTCTTTCTTTCTTTCTTTCTTTCTTTCTTTTGCTGTTATTTTGCTTGTTTTTGCGTGTTTAGTATTTTTTTGCTGTATACTAGATATTGCAGATGCATACCATAAAATTTTGTGATCTTCTAAAGAAAGTTGGGTTTTGTTCTAAAGTAAGTTATGTTACTGGCTGATCATCTTGATCTTGTGGTGGTTTGGATTTTACATTTGTTAGTATAGGGCTGTTTATATTTGACCTTATTATCAAGCAAAATCTCAACATGATCTTTTCTTCTAAATCATGGCTCTCAAGAGGGTTCAGTGAAAAACCTAATATGTTTATCTGTTTTCCCAACTTGATGAAATTTGAGGTTTGAACACAATCTTTGCAGTGGACATCTGTTGAAAGTCTGTTTAGCCTTTTCAGCTTTCTAGCTTTTGATTTTCATGAGATGTTTGGAATCTTCATTCTTCATGCAACTAAGGGTTAACCTTAGGATTCTGCAGGGGTGGGGGGAGGCGAAGGGTGTCGATTGGGGATTTGGGAATATCATTTTCCTGTGGCTCTTTCACATGGCTTCCCAGTGAAATTTTTCAGTCATTCTGTCATTTCAGAACACTATCCTCTGACACCTCAGACCAGTACAATTGAGGATTGCAACTTGGGTCCTAGCTGCCCAGTACTGTAGGGATTGAAATCTTCAAGGGGAAAAGAAAGCCCCAAAAGTACAGATTTCCGTAGAGTTCTCTGCTTTCAAGGGATAAATCCTTTTAGTTCTTTCTGCTTTCATTTGGTTATTAGTATCTTTAATTCTTAAAAAAATACTCTTCCTAGAGTTTACATATTTTAAGAATATTTGCTGAGAGTTTGGTACAGTGGAATGTCTCAGGGAGCACCAGAGTGGTTCAGTTGGTTAAATGTCTGACTTTAGCTGAGGTTATGATCTCATAGGCTGTGAGTTCAAGCCCTTCATTGGGCTCTCTGCTGTCAGCATAAAGCCCACTTCAAATCCTCTGTCCTTCCTCTCTCTGTCCGTCCCTTGCTCTCTCTCTCACTCTCTCTCTCTCTCCCTGTTTGAAAAATCACATTAAAAAAAAAGAATATGCCAGTTCCATTGATTTCTGTTTGTTTTATTTTTGAAATGATACACACAGAGCACACTGCCAATTTCTGGAAAATTGTTTCTTATTACAAAGTATTTATTGAACATGAAGAGATTTAACATTCAGTCATATTGTTGATTTTTTATATCCTCCAAGTTTTTGTTCTTTTATATATTAAAAGAATTAAAGAGAAAAGTTATAGTATTAACTTTCCTTTAAATTGCCTTCCCTTTCTTAATTAGTCATACAGACTGAATTAATTTCTTAACCTGAGGGGAACCTACAGTCTTGCCCTTCTGAGATTTTCTAAAATAAATTGGAATAAGAGAAAAATACAGGTACACCCAAAAGGATTTAACTGACATATGTGTGTGTGTGTGTGTGTGTATACATATATATAATGTGTGTATGCATATATATATATATGCAATTAATTTTTCCCTGAAAAAATGTTTATGAAATATCTTTAAAAAGCATTGTTTTCTATGAGAAACAGATAAGTAAACAAAGCTTTAAGGTTTTTCTCCTCTCTCATGCATATATGAAATGTAATATGTCTAATTCAAAGATTATCAAGTATCTATATTTTTATTTCCTGTTTTTTTTCTATTACCTTTATTAATAAGTAAAATTCTCAAGCAAGGGAAGGTTTTTTTTTCTTTTTTGTAGGACTACTTGTGTTGTTCCCCATATTTGGGGGATTTATTATACTTGGAAGCAAGTACAACATTACAAGAATACCATTTAACCAAGCTCATGTGATGTCAATTAAGAATTTTAACAATTGTATAGTAATTTTATTTTATTTTATTTTATTTTTAATATATGAAATTTATTGTCAAATTGGTTTCCATAAAACACCCAGTGCTCATCCCAAAATATGCCCTCTTCAATGCTCATCACCTACCCTCCCCTCCTTCCCACCCCCCATCAACCCTCAGTTCGTTCTCAGTTTTTAAGAGTCTCTTATGCTTTGGCTGTCTCCCACCCTAACCTCTTTTTTTTTCCTTCCCCTCCCCCATGGGTTTCTGTTAAATTCCTCAGGATCCAATTTGTATAGTAATTTTAAAAAAAGAAAGCTAATTTAGAGTATTTTAAATCAAAAATAAAGTTTTCTTAAATTTCTATCATTTTAAAAGGACTGTGTTCAAATGTATAGCTAGTACCTTTTGGGTTATTTTAATGTATCATATAACTGTTTCCAAATTTTCTATGAATAAAAACATGTAATAAACACTATTTCTATCTTCTGTTCAAGCAGCTAGAATATGCAATATTCAAGCTATAATCAAATAGAATTGAAAATAAATACATGCACTCACACATAAAAACACATGCATGCACACACACGCACAATTCAATGCAGAAAAGGCTATTCGTCCTCAAGAGATTTATTTCTTTTTAATATCTACTGTTGTACGGAAGAAGCCTTTAATTGTTTCTTTAATTACTCCAGCACGTCTACCTTAACATCTTGTCTGATAACCTTATCTACACAACTGTTATTCCTTAGTTGAAAAGTGATTTAGGATGGCTAATCTCTTTTTCTGTTTCAATTTGTGCTTTCTCTATTTTCTAGTCAGTACTAGAAACAGCATTCAAAGGGACTCAAGCTCTACCACACTTCCACTTTGCTTTAATTAAATCATGTGTTGGCATTTGATGTAATTTATGGCTGATAACTTTAGATTTGTCTCATACCAGACTATGCACAGTTTCATCTATTTCTTCTCAGTTTAGTTTTCATTCCAGAAAGTTCCATTAAGGGAATATTAAAATATTGTATAAAGATAATAAATAGCCTTACACAAGTTTAAAGGCAATATTGTTCTTTTGTCTGTATTTTCCACTGGTAAGATGACTTTTACCTCAAAGTGTCCATAGTTCTGTACTGTTGCATTTACAGATACAGAAATGCAACCACATATATTTACATATGTAAGCATCAAAGAGTATGCCATGTAACAAATTTACTTTGATTTAAAATTTTCAAGCAATCTTGTTTAATAATATATCTATTGTTTCTTTAATCATTTGGCCATTTAATGCTTACCTTATATAGTTGGTAATAATATGTGGAACAGCTGCAAACTTTCACAGTAATAGGTACAATCGAATCTGATGTGTCTAATTAATTTTTAGTCCAACAAATTAGTTTTGTTCTTCATTACTCTCCAATGGGAGAAAGACATTACATTTCATTATATTTTTTGTCTGCAAGAACAATGGAGCGTTACAGGTCACATGCATCCCTTGTCTATACTCTAATTAGTCCAACTGACAACATTTTTCAAAAATACCAGAAGCATAAGAAATAGTAATAAACCTTGGGTAACATATATATCACACTATACCAAATATGATATTTTATGGACCTTTTACACAAATGAAGGACACATTTTCTTTTCTCTTTGTTCTATAAGGTGTTTGTTTTCTTTTTAGTAACTATTAGTAGTTAGAAAAATCGCCAGATATGTGCATGTCTCATATTGAAAATATGAGCTCAGTTTAAATACATTTTTTAAAATGTTTATAATTGATAGAGGGCAAGTGAGCAGGGGAGAGGCAGAGAGCCTAATGTAGGGCTTGAACTCATGAACCATGAGATTATGACCTGAGCTGAAGTCAGATGCTTAACCAGTTGAGCCACCCAGGTGCCCCTTTAAATACATTTTAAACTAAGTTTATATGTATAATAATAAAGGGCAAATAGGTTGGAAAAATTAACCAGGTTTATTACATAAGTGAATCTGGTTTTCACATCTAGAATTTAACACAAAAGACATTTCAGAAATAGAATATAAGTATGCATAACAAAAATATTAGCAGCTGTAAGAAACAAGCCTATGTACTGATTGGCTTAAAAAAATAAAGGTTGTTTATTTTTTCTTATTCATAGCCCTGTCTAGTATGGAATAGCAGAATGGGTGGGGCTTCTACTCCACAGTTATTCAGGGGATTTCAATCCTTCCAGTCACTAGCTGTGCCATCTTTGAGCGGGGTCAGAATCCTCCAAAGATCCGCTCTTTCTATTTAACATTAGGAAGGAAAGAGAATGTCAAGTATTGTTACAGTAGTGTCTGGGTCAGATCTGGAAGTAGTATGCATAACTTGTGCCCCTGCTGTATTGGCCAATAACTCAGTCACTTTGTTTCACTTCAACTACAAGCGAGTCTGGGAAATGTAGGTTAATTTCTGACCTGAAAGAAAGAAGAAACTAGTAAACAAGCCATCTGTGGTTTTCCAGATCTCACATCTGGACAATTTACAACTTATATCCCTGAAGTTATGTGAGTGGTTCTTAAAGTAACCTGTACCTATACCTGGGTCCTAATTTTGAATCAACAAACTACTGTGTTCCTATCAGCCTCTTTACATACATTATCTTAAATAACACTCCCAAATATTTGAAACAGGACTGTTGCCAACTAGCAGAAACAGGTACTTGAAAAGATTAAGTGACCTACATGAGGTTATTGCTTACTTAAGCTAGTAAGTGGCAGGGATGATATTCAAACAGAAAACTTCAAAGACCGTGTTCTTTCTAATATATTGTAGTGCCATGATAACTAAAACAATGAACATCTTTGGATGTAATATGTTGAAATTAGCCATATTTCAATTTCAATTTCTTTTAAAAAGCCTTTGATTAGTAATTAACAAGATATGATGTTGACATTACAAATAATTTCACATCAGTGTGTAAATTTCTTAATCTCTTATATAAACACCTAACCTAAATCTTTGCTCTTAAGTGATTCTATGATTCCATGAGTTTTTAACTATTTTAAAATGTGGATTAAGATTTTAATTATCTCTGAGACGTCTAAATTCTCAAAAACATGAGTATTTCTAGAATAATAGTCCAGATTTAAATGTTTATTTTAGTGGGTCATCTGGGTGACTCAGTTGGTTAAGCGTCTGATTTGATTTCAGATCAGGTCCCGAATCTTATAGATCCTGAGATCAATCCCCGTGTTGGGCTGTATGCTGACAGCACAGAGCCTGCTTGGGATTCTCTCTCTCCCTCCCTCTCTCTCTGGCCATCTCCTGCTTGCTCTCTATCTCTCTCTCAAAATAAATAAATTAATTTTAAAAAGTAAATGTTTACTTTAGTAACATAGACCTTAGAATTAATTTTAAAGTTGTCTTTTTAATTAAACCTACAAGTGGATTTTCAAATTAGTTTAGTTTTAAAGGAATATGTGAGATTTATCTTTTTGTGACATTTTAATTATAGACACTAATCTCTATGAAAATATACTTCTATAATTGTCATTGTTTTATATAGTAGTTTTAATACATTCCAAAAAAAAATTAAAGGCTGTTTGATCAAAATAAATTCCCTGTTAGCATATTAAGGATAATATTAAGTTACCTATTTTTAAATCTTGAACACTTCAACTTAGGCAGTGCTATAGAGGATAGACAATTTATAAATACCCTGTGAATGTTGTAGTTGCTTTTTAAAATTTTATTTTAGCAAGACTATATTAAAATATGCTTTATTTGGCTGAAGAAAAGTTGCTGTTATTTTGCCCACTAGCACTTGCATTAGTACTTATTTATAAGGCAATAAATCAAGAAGCAGTTCTGAATCTATTCATAGTAACCCCAAGCATAAGGGAGCAATGTTCTTAATCACATTTTAAACTCATAACTTGATTCTTCTTCTGAAATGTACAATATACGCTTATCAATAATTTTGACAGGCTCAGAGCACAATTATTACCTACCTTCATAGGAATTTTCTAATTTTCTCTGCCTTTGGTACACCATGTATGTATTCCTGTGTTGACTTTCATAATAATGTTTACTAAAACTATTATTTCTTCCACAGGGGGACGTAATGAAGTTGTCATTACTGAAAACAATAACAGCATAACTGAACAAATCACTGATGTTGTGAAGCAACCAGCCTTTATAGCTGGTATTGGTGGTGCCTGCTGGGTAATCTTGATGGGTTTTAGCATCTGGTTGTATTGGCGAAGAAAGAAGAGAAAGGGACTCAGTAATTATGCTGGTAAGAGACTATTTCTAGCTAAGAAAACCTCTTATCTTTAGGAATGTAATGAAATGAAAGAGAAGGAATGGAATTGAATAACGAATGAGTAAATGAACGAATGAATGAATAGATGTTTTGGGCTTGTTTTAAACACCTGCTCTGTAAAATGCAATTATAAACAACGTGCTTTAATGCATCTCTTTTCCATATTACGTTATAAACACAAGGCAAGCTTTTTGCTTGTATCTCCAATGAAGTGCAACAAGAATGCACATGGATATGTGTAACCATTTTTTTCTCAAGTAGTTCTTCAAAACAGTCACTCACAAGCACAGCACACACACACACACACACACACACACACACAGACTGCATGCTATGCAGCCATTATTTGAGAAGTGGATTTAGGCAAGAGCGTTACTAACATGCTCAGTAAGAACAAAAATATTTAAAATATAGCTTTTAGTATTTCAAGACGCAGATTACAGTAGGACATGTCCCGGACGGCAAATAAAAATAAGAAAAAAAAAATCTCATCACAATTAATAAGACTGATGAGGCATGAATTAAATGACTTAATAATCACTTAAAGAGGGTGTCTATTTCAAGGTAACCCATCATCATTTTAGAAGGAAGAAAAAGGAGAAGGAAAAGAAGCAGCAGAAGAAAAAGAAGATCCTAGATATTCTATTTGCAAAAATGTTTTCTTTTTAGAGTCTGAAACAGAATTTCAAGGAGTCAAAAATTGTGACCTTCAAAACATTTCTGAGGCAGAGGAGATAGGGGAGGGGGTGGAATTATCAAGTCAGTGATTAGAAGAGTGAACTCAGTAATGAAGCTATAGTTAATAATCATTTTAATTGCAATTCATTTTAAGTATTTCCTCTAACAACAATCATAAAAATAAGTTGTCTCACAATATTTCACACTTTCTAGAATTTAGAAGGGAATAATTTTCATTTAACATCATCCTACAAACATTTTAGAATTTTTTGACACATTTTATTCAGTCTTCTATTTCTAGTTTTAATTTTAAGTTTAAATGTTTACAAATGTCTTAATAACTGATTTTGACAGAAACTTCATAGTTTATTAAGCTTATATGCTGCTGTAGCTTGTAGGCTTCTAAGCCACTGATAATGTCTAAATACTGCAAAATGGAAGGGATAGGACCCACTTGGTTGTCTTACTGGTTATTTAACAGTATTTAAATATGATGATTTGATTCTAACGTTATGGCTCATATCTGTATCTTATGAAAATAAAGCTTATTATTTACTGGTTAGAATACGTTTCAAAGACTAGAGAAAGCAGTATAGTGTATCCATTGAAAAGGGGATTCCAAACTTTGTGACTTGCAATCATACTCCCATTCTCATATTCCATTGGTCGCTGATGGTTTCTCCCTTGTGTTTTATCATTCTGAGTGCTATCTCACCACATCAGGGAGGCATTCTTCCCAGCAAGGAATACTAGGTAATAACTGCCAAGTGTCAGAGTCTTGAACATTCATGATATTTCATGTACTTCTTGTTCTGCAGTCCAGTCCTCTACTTTCACTCCTTGTAGGTATTGTCCATCAACCCATCTATTTAATCAATCACCATGTTACAGTTCATCCCTGTGATGCACGTACAAATCATCTAAGTCATAGGGAAGAACTGACTTAATTCATGGGCTAGTTTATGTTTATCCCTTTGCTTGACCTAAGTGAAAATAATAAGAGATTGACCGTGCTAGTTTCACTGCAAAGTTCTAAGATATCCACATTCGAGGCATTACATTTTTATCCCCCACATTCATTCCCTCACTCCTTACAAATAACATAGCTCTCTTAACTTTTAGGTTTGTGCTTTTAGTAAAATTATATCAGACTTCCTTGTTCTTCTTTTTCTTCTCCCTTTTATTATTTTTTTTTAATATCAGTTCTTTTTAAAACCTATGCATTTAATTTGAAAATATCTGTTGGTTTTTGAGCTTGACAAGAATAGTACAGTTCCTATTATCATTTCTCATTGTGATTGATATCCATCTGCTTGTAGAGGAACTGCTAACTCAGAAGGTGCTATGCCCTTCAAATATTTTGGAATAAGGCCAAGCCAGAGAGCAGCCTTTCAAAACCTTTATACTTAATTGATAGATGGCTGACTCCCAGAATGGATTTACCTTCAACTAATAATTTGCCTTCTAGCAACTGATGTTCTCTGCTAAGTGAGAAGCAAATGAAAATCCAAACCACAGGTACCTAGCAACGTATATCTGACTTTATGATCTTTTTTATAATCTCCGTCCATGTACATCCTACCCTTCACCTGTTAAAATTTTCATATTCTTGTCCTTATACAACTTTAAAAATGGGGATTTTAAATAGGAATGATTAGTGGAATATGTATCAAAGTTTAAAATTTCTGATGTTGTAGGAGCACAAAGATTTCATACAAGGCTATTTTTTTCTTTCTTTGAAGTGTGTTATAAAACTTATAGGGAATATACTTGATTTGTACTTGTTCTATTTATATTTTGGTTTTCATAAAACTTCTCTGGGAATGTTTTAAATTTTACCAGTATGAAAGCAATGTCATTTTCCTCACAAAATGGAAAGCCTACTGTTTTCACATTTTTACTGCATGGTAATGTCTATATAGTGTCCAAACTTTATTGTTAATTCATGAGAGCATTGGTAATTTTTTTTCCCTAAATAAACAAAAAGTCTATTTTGGGATAAGTATTTAGATTAATTTTGTAACATAAGATATTTCCTTTCTTTCCAACCTCAGTTGTGATCTTGGATTATACTTAAACATCTGGTGCAATTTATATATATTAATATATAATATATATTTCATGCAATTTGTATATATACACACATTTTATTTTATTTTGCTTTATTTACTTATTTTTTTTTGAGAGAGAGAGGGTGCAACTGAATAAGGGGCAGAGAGAAGGCAAGAGAGAGAGAATCTCACACAGGCTCTGCACCATCAGCATGGAGCCCAAAGTGAGGCTCCTGATGCGGGGCTCAATCTCACCCAGTGGGGCACCTGTGCTCACCCAAAGCAGGGCTCATGCTCACCCAAAGGGAGACTTGAACTCACCCTATGTTGGGGGGGAGGGGGGGGAGGCTGAAGCTCACCTGATGCGGGGCTCAAACTCAGGAACCTTGAGATCATGACCTGAGCCGAAGTCAGATGCTTGACCAACTGAATCACCCAGCTGCCCCTATACATGCATTTTAATAAAGCTTGACTGACTCTAAGTAGAATTGTAAAGCAGGTAAAATTTGATTTCAGCACTCCCTTTTCTCTGCTTCATTCCAAATCTCCTTTTACCACTAGAAGTAGAACAGGGAAGATTTTAACTAGTGGGAAGACATTTCAATATCTTTCAGGTTGGAAATTCTCTCAGCAGGCAGCCTTCCACTCACCCTGTGCAGGAAAAAACTTACTGACTTTTTTTAAAACTAATCTTTGTGTATCTGTCATGTGGAAAATTATATTTGAATGTTTAGAAGGAAATAAAATAAAAACATGCTACTCAATATTGATACTTTTCATATATCGGAGGATTTAACATATTTATCACAGAACACTAGTGAATGACACCTCACATTGTAAAAATGAATATCAAGTATCAAAGGCAGGGGCGCTTGGGTGGCTTAGTTTGTTAAGTGTCCTACTCTTCAGCTCGGGTCATGATCTCACGATTTCTGGGTTCAAGCCCAATGGCAGCACAGAGCCTGCTTGGGCTTTTCTCTCCTCCTCTCTCTCTCTCTGACACTCCCGCTGTCTCAAAATAAATAAATAACCTTAAAATAATGAATTAAATGCAAACTTATATATTTAAATGATCTGAGAGGAGAATTTGGCCTGAATATACTTTGTTTCTTTACATAGCAGATAGTGGAGATTTCCCCAGGGCAATGTTACATGCTAACTTCTTATTCAATTGTTTCCTATTTATCCTTTCTTTAATTCTTCAGATACAATCACATGTCACCTCTTTGCATATGGTGCAAAGAAAGGCAGCTTGAACAACAACAAAAAAGGGAATCCTTATATTCTATGTGAAATCATTTTATACTTTCATACAACATCATACAATGTTATTTATCTTACGCTCCATTGAGCACTAAAAGTCTACTTGTCACTGCTTGTGAGGTTCATGACTGCTCGACTAATTCACCACTTGAATTGTTGTAACATCAAATGAACTGTAAAAAGATTTGGGCAGAGAAAACAGAGCATATGAGGTGATTTTTGAATCTGGAGTAAATGTTTGATCACAGGTATAACAGTATTTGTGAATAGATAAATAAACAACATAAGTTTGAATAAAAACCATGTAGCTCACAGGAGAGGTCTGTGTTGCTATATGTATATATAATATACATACTCATATATATCCATTTTATAATCCTCATGAAGGCTAATGACTCTTTTCAAACTTACATTGTTCACTTTTCTTATTCACAATTTTTAAGTCATCAACTTTTTAATGAAAGTATGTATTTTGCACCTTTAAAGGGGTGAGTGATACTTTATAAGTATTACCTCTGAGAATAACAGGCTTTATGAAACTCAGTAAATATAAACAATATATTATTGAGTAAGCAAATTATGAAATGCTAAACACTTCTTACATAGCTTTAAAACTGTTGGTAAAATATAAATTATTTGACAAAACTATCCAAAGAGAGCTAAAAGATTTGATGGAATTTTTACACTCCGATTATCTGGGCTGAGTTAATGCTTATTAAAAGAGGATTAATCTACATTCATATTTGAGAAATAGCTTATCAGGAGAGGGAATGAGGCTTGGCTGGCAACATTAAAGTTTCCATTTGGAGTAGGAAAATGTGGCCTACTAGAGATAGGCACTCTGAAAGCTTCCTTACCTCAAAATGTCAATTTACCACATAGTTACATTTCCCTTCCCCCTCAATTCTAGCAGGCATGAGATTAGGATTAATCCTGTCAGATAATAGTAGAGGTACTTTCTGTATGACATAAACTTGCAAAATCTCTTTACCTTATTTCCTTTATAAATATTGCAATAAATTCAAAATATTTAATGCAATTCTAAAGCGTTTCAGATTGTGGTGTCTGTAGAACTTTTTGGACATCTTAGCATGATCCAGTTAGCTTTAGATTAAAAAAAAAAAAAACAAAAAAACTTCTATATGTTGTTCCCTGAAAGTTCTTAACTTTATATACTAGCAGGGACTCGTTCCTGGTAAAGATTCACACTTATTTCAAATTTATCTCTGGTAAGCACAAAGTTATTACACTGTGATTATCAAAATCATGACTAGAGCCAAATTTTCCAACGACCTCTCTTTCCCTCCCTCTTGCTTTTAAATTCAAGGAAGTTCAACATCTTTTTGAAATGAAAGCCAGATCAAATCAGAAGAAATAGCTTGCAATTTTCTGTGGCATTTATTTTCCCCCCCTCTGGAAAGAAAGAAAGAAAGAAAGAAAGAAAGAAAGAAAGAAAGAAAGAAAGAAAGAAAGGAAAGAAAAGAAAGAAAGAAAGAAAGAAAGAAAGAAAGAAAGAAAGAAAGAAAGAAAAAGAGGCAAGAAGGAAGGAAGGGAGGGAGCAGGGGAGGAAGGAAGAAAGAAAGAGAGAAAGAGAGGAAGGGAGGAAAGGAGAAAAGAAAGAAGGAGGATGGGGGGAGGAAAGAAGGAAGAAAGAAAGAAAACGAAAAAAGACATGAGGAGAAAAATGCTAATCAAAACACCATATATGACTTCTATTTGTGAGTTCTAATTGCTTGTCCTTATTTCTAGTCTACTTTTCATTTCATGGTCTAATGAAACAAAGTTACTTTTGGTCTACTTTTCAAGATGGAACAAATCCAGAAGTTTGGAGTATGTGGTAAAAAGGAAACTTGAATATTTGTCATATATTTTTTCTTTCTTTACAAAGATAACTAATCAAACATTTTATAGTCAGGGTTTCTTTTTTTTTTTTTTTGGTTTGTTTTTTGGGTTTCTTTTGTCATGGAAGCATACAAAATAGAGAATTTTCATGTATACCAAATTCTGCTTCTGGACCATTTTAAGTTGGTCATGCATTTATATAATGTCCTGTTTGTTTTTGCCTTTGTACAGTTGGTATGGAGAGGTGCAAAGATAAGAGTCTGTATGGAATATTTTGCCAAAAGAGGTCTAGAAACCTTTGAAAACGTATTTTAATGATGACTGGAACACAAATTGAAAATGGATATGTCCTAAATGCTTTGAAATTTAAATATATTTTACTGACAACATTTAGCATAGAGTCCTTAGCATAGACTCCATTCTCTAACACATCTTTAATTTAACCTTGATGATATTTCCCCAGTATTCTATGTGTTAAAATACATATAACATAAAAGGTACTATTTTGACTATATTTAAGTATACAGAGTGGTATCATTAAAAACATTCATGATGTGCGATCATCACCACCATCCACCTCCAAAAGTTTTTTCATCTTCAAATTGAAATTTTATACCCTGTAAATAATAACACCCCATTCCCCCTCCACTGCTCTAATCCCTGGAAATCACCTTTCTACTTCCTGTCTATGATTTTGGCTGCTCCAACTTCCTCCTATTAGTGGAATCATATAGTACTTGCCTTTTTGTGACTGATTTATATCACTTAGCATAATGTCCTCAAGTTCACCCAGGTTTTAGCATGTCAGAATTCTCTCCTTTCTTATAGCTGAATTGTATGTATATAAAACCATTTTTTGTATCTATTCATCCATCTATGGACATTTTGATTGCTTCCAAGTTTTACCTATTGTGAATAACAGTACTATGGACATAGGTCTACAAATATCTTTTGAGACCTTGCTTTCAGTTATTTTGGGTATATACTCAGAAATGGAATTGTTGGATCATATGGTAATTTTATATTTTTAAATTTTGAGGAGCCACCCGTTCCAATTTCACTACAGTTCCAATTTCTCTCCTTGTCGAGACTTGTTATTTATTGTGTCTTGCATAGTAGCCATCCTGATGGATGTGAAGTAGTGTCTTATTGTAATTTTGGTTTTTATTTCACTGATATTCAGTGATGCTGAGCATCCTTTCAGGGCTTAGTGGCCATTTGAATGCTCTCTGTTTGGTAAAATTTTGAGTGTGGCCTTATAACTTTAAAGTTCATATTTTATGAAGAATTTACCAGTAGTATATAAAAGTACAACTTAATTTTGGGGCCTCTGCTTCAGTTGCCTTTTTTTTTCCCTCTAATATCACTTATTGCTCTAACAATAACGGAAAGTTTGGATGGGGACGGAGGAGCATCTAAATTAGGAAAAATACTTAGCTTGTTTCCACAGATCTTCAAAATAGCACATTTTGAGGTGTAGCCTATCAGTGCCTGCTTATTTGCATATTCACAATGATATTCACAACATTATCTTAACTCTCTCTTAGTAGAGTAAAACATTCACTTGATAGCCCATTAAAAAAAAAACACATAACTAGAAAGTCACATCACATGGAAAAAAGCTAATTAGCTGTACTGTTTTCACATTTTGTGTGCACATTTTTTTCCTTAATCAGGACTTTATTTAATAGCTCCAGTGCTCAATATTTTTTTTATCAATTGTTTCAAATTAATCCTTTTTTTGTTTTTGTTAAAGGCAATTATTAATGGGACCCAGTGTGGTATGGGCCACTGCTGATTCTTGTCTCCCATCACTTAAGCGAGCTTGTCAGGAAGTAGAGTAGCGATCAGTGTCCTTTCATCTTCTCTGAGGAGATGTCCAAAGCCAGTTCTGGGCAGACGCAAAGGATATGTCAGGACTGTTTTGTAATGAACTTGAGATGTTACCTGAAAAATTGAGGAGGCAATGTAGTTCAGGTGCCAGCAAGATGTTTCTGAAGTCCTGACAGACCCTGGGAATCATGATCATGATCATGTCACCTAATTATGATGTTGTGAGAGATATGTCCTTGGATGACCTTAGGGAAGGGACTGGGGAACTGCATTTGGAAACTGACAAAATTTAAAGAGCAATCATATTTCATGGCAAAAACTTGAGGAAAAATGAATTATGGAGAGATTATTCAAATTAAAATGATTTACTGTCTGTATATTTTAAGTGACAATATAGGTTCTATGTACTTAAGGTATGAATCGATTCTTGGGGGGAATAATGTCCCCTAACATTATGACTCAGTCAGTTGAGCATTTGACTCTTGATTTCAGCTCAGGTCATGATCCCAGGGCCTAGGGATCAAGCCCCACACTGGGCTCCACACTGAGCATGGAGCCTGCTTAAGTTTCTTCTTTTTCTGCCTCTGTCCCTGTCCCCTACTAGTGCTCTCTCTGTCCACCAAATTAAAAATTATATATATGTATATATATATATATATATATATACACACACACACACACACACACACACACACACACACATATATATGTATGTATATACATATATATGAATCAATTCATAAACTTTTAATTTTACATTTACTCATTAGGAAATCGTGGTAAATATAATTTGTAGATTCCAAATATGGGATATATTGGATTCACATCTATGCAATGTTTTTTTTTTTCTTAGTTTTTTTTTAATGTTTCTAGTGTTTATTTAAATTCGTTATTTAACATGCAATGTAATATTAGTTTCAGTTGTACAATATAGTGATCCAATACTTCCATACGATACCCGGTGCTCAGCAGAGCAAGTGCTCTCCTTAATCCCCATAACCTATTTCCCCCTTCCTCCCACCCACCTCCCCTCTGGTAGCCATCAGTTTTTTCCTTCATCCCCAGGAATGGGTTTAGCTGATCTATGTTCATTTTAGTCAGAATTGCCATTTTGCAATCCATAAACTAAACAGCAAAATTTTTCCATGATCTTAGAGTTAACTCTTTGAGAGGCAAAATTTGATCCATGCCAATGTGAAACTATTTATACATTTTATCCCACTAATCATGAATATTTGTATTTTATTGCAAACATATTTAAAAAAAAACCTTTGAATAGAGTTTCTGTCTTAGATCCTCTCTGTAGAATGCATTATATTACCTTTCTGAAATCTGAAACATTTTGAATACCAAATATGTTTGGCTTTTCAAAGGTTTTGGATAAGAAATGATGGATCCTAACTGATATTTACGTTCTTTGGCCAATCCTTGAAGCCCATTTTTATGTTGATAGCTTTGTGGAATGGAATCTAGTGTCTGGAGGGAGTAGATTCTCCAGCTTTAATTCTATGGGATGCTTGTTGGTGTGACTAATAAGTTCAAGAGTTTTATAAAGGACTTAAGTTTTTGCAATTATTACATGCAATTTGAATAGACTCAGTATCAAATATTTGAAGATTTTATTTTTTGTGAAGGTTGGATGATAAAACAAAGCACTCAGCACATTATTCTCTATTAATTATAGTTTATGTCTATTGTAACTGTAGTTGTTCAACTCATAGTGATTAATGGTGTCCTTCAAAGGATCTGTGATGATGAGGAATATGTCGTCAATCAATACCTGTTTATCTTTTTCACTGGCAGAATATTATTGCCTGTTTGAACTATTTTGTTTCTTTCTAAAAATTTTTTAAGGTTTATTCATTTTTCAGGAACAGAGAGAGACAGAGTGTGAGGCGGGGAGGGGCAGAGAAAGAGGGAGACACTGAATCTGAAGCAGGCTCCAGGCTCTGAGCTGTCAGCACAGACCCCAACGCAGGGCTCGAACTCACAGACCATGAGATCATGACCTAAGCTGAAGTAGGACACAACCAACTAAGCCATCTAGGCACCCCATGAATGATTTTGTTTCAATTTCTATTATGTGCATTTTATGTTGTGCCTTCTAATTAGGACACCCACATATTAAGATTAAAAGTCATGGTTTGATAATCCCCCATGAATGCATGTAATCTTCCACTGCCACTATATATTCCAGTTGTAACAGTTTTTGACCTCTAAGTACAAATTGCCCTTTTGACTTAACCATACAATTGGCTTGAAGTATTTTTAGATGTCTTATTAAACGATGGCTTTGCCCTGGGCCAAACCACTGCTTCTTATTCTCTGTACAATTATGTTACTTATATTTTGTTACAATCCCAGAGGCCTCAGCCCTAAAGTAAGGACCAGTATGTAGCTGTTATTAATCGTAATTAATATTGACTACTTGTGTGTGTCTTTCTTTTGTTAACAGTTACATTTCAAAGAGGAGATGGAGGACTAATGAGCAATGGGAGGTATGCTAAGAAGATTCTTTCTTCTTCTTAGTTTAATCAGGACTGAGAACGCTATAGTAAAGGCTATTATTGTAATAAACGATCACTTACAAGTCTGAGAATTCTAGGAGGAATTAAATGGCTTACCACAAGGTTTAATGATCTATCTGTTGTGCACTTTAGAGGAATCAAGTCCAGATGTTTCATATCTCCCAGATGCCCCTGAAGAAATTAGTAGTAAATATCACAAGGAATGTGTTCATTTGTTAGCAGGATGTTTATTGCATTAATTAGACATTAGCAAATGAAGTTGCTGTTGTTTAAGACTCCTTATTGGCTCTCACTAAATTGCTGTGAGTGAACAATTACACATAATCGATCACAAAGTAAATGATTCATGGATGATGAATAGGCTGTAGATTGATAGGACTGGATTCCACAACTTTGGATACTCAATTGAAATTGATAAAAGCTGATAACAAACCCATATATCCTCATCTATTTTCCCTTTGCCAATATGGAGATTGTAATTAGGCTCTGGTAATAACTTCCAATCTCCCATTTAATCAATATTTTAGCAAAAAGAGATTAGGTCTAATGAGAGCTAGTGCATGTAGCAAGTAAGCAGTTGGATCTTCTTATTGCAGTTTCCATAGAAACACATGTTTCTCTCTTAGGGACTGCACAGAAATGGTCTATCAAAAATAAAGTACAATGATTATAGATGTTGCTATTTCTTTGTAAATATGCTAATAATCTGGAAAGGAATCGGATTCCCATCTTTTATATCAAAAATAGGAATTCTTTATTAAATATGAGGTGAGGGAAGTTTTTCTCATAGTCTCTACTCACATGCTGGATGAGATCACAGTGAATCTTTAATTACCTTAAAGATCTTTCATATACCCCTAATATTTTGCAGTTTGGAGATATGGAAATGTGCTATTGATGGGACAATATGAATACTGTTCATTAATTTTCTTCAAGTTCTTTGCCTCTAAATCAAGCATGAGGGCTCATAACAGGGATTACAGCCTACAGGGGACAGATAAATATGGGGGCTGCAGGAATCGAGGAAGCAATAGCCCAAAGTCCTGGAAATGGCTGATACCGAGCAGTCACTCTGAGCAATTGTTCCCTTGAGGTGCCAATTTATCATCAAACCTTGTTTCAGGATCCTGCTATGTTGCCAATTCCCGCCAGTTTCAGGGCAGACAACTAAATTCATTTGGATGTCAGCAGAATCCCAGGCAGCATGCTTCTGCTTCTACTGACAGGCTATATAGAGTCTTAACCACTGAATTTCCTTAATTCTTGAGAACCTACACATTTTCATTTGAAGTGAATTAAAAGCTTCCTCAATTCTTTAATCTTGTGCATGAGGCAAGTGTCCGAATCTTTCATCGAGCTCCATGGGTTGATTTCCCTTTAATTTCTGTTTTAGCCGTCCTGGTCTTCTAAATGCTGGTGATCCCAGTTATCCATGGCTTGCAGATTCGTGGCCAGCCACGAGTTTACCAGTAAACAATAGCAATAGTGGCCCGAATGAGATTGGGAATTTTGGACGTGGAGGTAAGTTGTGCTATTCAAAATGTTGTCATTTGTTTTCTTGGCTTTCCTGAGTGTTTTTAAAAAAAAAAAAAATTGGGGGGCGCCTGGGTGGCTCAGTCAGTTAAGCGGCCGACTTCGGCTCAGGTCATGATTTCACAGTCCGTGGGTCCGAGCCCCGCATGGGGCTCTGTGCCGACAGCTCAGAGCCTGGAGCCTGTTTCAGATTCTGTGTCTCCCTCTCTCTCTGACCCTCCCCCGTTCATGCTCTGTCTCTTTTTTCACATTTATTTATTTTTTTGAGACAGAGAGAGACAGAGCATGAACGGGGGAGGGTCAGAGAGAGAGGGAGACACAGAATCTGAAACAGGCTCCAGGCTCTGAGCTGTCGGCACAGAGCCTGACGCGGGGCTCGAACTCACCGTGAGATCATGACCCGAGCTGAAGTCGGATGCTCAACCGACTGAGCCACTCAGACGCTTCTCCTAAGTGTTTTTTTTTTTCAACGTTTATTTATTTTTGGGACAGAGAGAGACAGAGCATGAACGGGGGAGGGGCAGAGAGAGGGAGACACATAATCGGAAACAGGCTCCAGGCTCTGAGCCATCAGCCCAGAGCCTGACGCGGGGCTCGAACTCACGGACCACGAGATCGTGACCTGGCTGAAGTCGGTCGCTTAACCGACTGCGCCACCCAGGCGCCCCTCCTCCTAAGTGTTTTTAAAAACATGTACTAGAGAATATTTTCTTCCATGATTAAAATTAGTGTAGCGCATGTGTGAACAGTGCTAAATATTTTATGTATAAAACTATTGCATCTATATGACCTTGAATAAAACTAAGCTTTAAGGAAGTGATTACTAACCACAATGACAATATTCATAATACATTTTGTTTTTAGGACTATTCATACACAATTAGTGAAATCAGGAACTATGCTGCTAACTGGAAATTAGAATTTTGAACTAGTCATTTCAGTTCTCTACATGTCATTCAACATAGATTTATTAAGTATGTCCTGTGTTCCTGCCACTATGCAGATGTTAAAAATAAAATATCAATATAAAGAGAGATGGTCCTTATCCTCACATGATATATCTTATAGAGTAGACAGTTCTTGAGAGTTGACATGTTGAGAGATAACTTAAAACTAGTTCTATCATTGTTAATGAGTGGCCCAAATAAAAGACAAAAAGGTGCTAAGTAGCTCATATGCTAAGGTCTTCAAAATGTGTTGCCACGATCCTCTCTGTAGGTCTTTATAAGGAGGCAGAATTTGACCTGCTATAAATAATTCCAGCCTCCCTACTGCTACCTTTTCATCCATTCAAAAGGAGAGTGGTGGGTTTAGAGAAAGATGAGACAAGAGAAGTCTGTGGTCTCAGTGTTTAGTTTGGCAGAAATAATTGACTTTTCCATTGGTGGAAAGCTCTGTAGATAGTAAATGCACTGGAGCTGCCTTGCCAGTACCCAGCATGAGAAAGCTGCCCACTGGGAGTAAGAAAGTTCTATGAATGGAGTGTTGTTTAAGTTGACATCTGAAGGAGGGGTAGAGATTAGTCAGAATTGTGGGAAAAATGTGTAGAGAGGAAACAACCATTTAAGGTTTATAAATAAGAAAGACATAGACTTAGTTGACAAAGGAATGAATTTCCTATTGAATATAAAGCAGTAGGCAGCAGAAGTGGTAAAAACAAAACAAAAAAAAAAAAAACAAAAAAAACAAACAACAACAACAAAAATACAGAGGGACAGATAACAGAGGGCCTTCTAAGTCACAGAGAGACTTTAAACTTTGTCCAAAAGGTAGTCAGAAGGCATCAATGAATTTGTAAGAGGAGAATGCTAAGATCCGAGTACAGTGTTAAGTCATCCAGCCTTCTGCTGAGTGATGAGTGGAGTTAGGGTAGAAAATGGAGTGATTAATTAGCAAAGGGGTGCTATGAGCCAAGAAAGTGTGGCTCAATCTGCTAGAGGATTTCTACACGTCTAGGTGGAATTAATGCTGGACCCAGGGCTAGGCTAAACTATTATAGGCTTCAGATGGGGACTTCACAGACATGAGTGCATAAACATACTGACTTAGAAGAATAATTATGGATACTGGCATTTTCTCTTCACAGATGGAATGCCAATGCATGCTTGAATATAATTAAAATAGTATTTCAAATAATAAAGCTACTAATTATTGCATAAGTCGGCATTCTGTCAATACCAACTTTAAGAAAGGGAGCCTTTTCTCATTCTTCAAATAAAATACAGACAATAACAATCCCCGTGTCATAGGTATATAATAAGGATTAAATGGGTAATTACATATACAGGTTTAGCACAAAGCGTGACATGCAAGAAGTGCCCACCATCAGTGTAGTAAATAAGAAAATTAAAAAAAATATATTGTTGTATGACTTCTCAGCTTCTGTAACCACCCCATTTAGGATGCTTACTTGCCAAAGCCTCTGAAAATGGCTATCTCCCCTAGTGACCAAACTCTGAACCCTGCAATTACAGGCTATGACTTTTCCATGAGTGGGTTCTATGTCTGAGCATCTCCTCACCAGGAGAGCAGATGACTCCTGTCTACCTTACCCAGAATGATTTTGTAAAAAAAAATTCTGTTCTGAAAGTTTTTATCTATCAAGGATTAGATGCCTCTTTTACTTGCTATATTTGTAGGTGATTAGTGCACCATTCTCTCTTTACATCAACAAATGAATGCCTAAAGATGGATAATATGTTTTGTTTTGTTTTTGTTTTTTCAGTTTGTAGCAGGCTACACTAACATCTAAAATGTCGCAGTCTAATTTAGTCAAAGGATACATTTATAGATTTTCGAGGTCTGTCTTCCATATCCACCTCATTTTTATGAAATATTTCACAGGTGAACATCAAGGCCAAGACGAAGTTTTTGCAAGGTTTACTGTGTTTCCTTTCAGTGTGATAGGTATTTTAAGCATTTACTGTGTACCAGGAGTAGGTAGGATTTTTTGTACATTTTATTTCATTTTCTTTGCATAATACATGTGTGCCATAGACAATAGATAATCATATTTACATTTTAAAGGCCAAGAAACTAAGGTTTATCAAAATGAATAACTTCAGATCTAGGTATAGAATATAGGTCTAACACATTTTAAAGTCTACGTTCTTTTGTATGCACTGCTCTGCAATTCTCAAGGTGGGATTCACATGTAGGATTGTATAACTATGTTCACTTAAAAGAATTATTGTGGATACTGACATTTCCCTTTTAAGAATGGAATACTAATACATGTTGAAATGTAATGAAAATAGTATTTTGAATAATAAAGTTACTAATTATTGCATAAGTCTGCATTTTGTCAATACAAACTATAAAATATTAATTTAATCATTTAGGGAGTGCTTACTCTCTGCAAAACACTAGGTGAGGAATTTATGGAAATTCAGGCATAAATCCCATATGTTCCTGTTCCTAAGTATCTTACAATACCAGGAAGGAGATAGTCATGTATGCAAGTATACCAGGCCAAAAGGAAAAACTGCATGGATCACTGAGGTGCTAAAAGCTGAGAAATGAATCATGACTGATTCCACCTGGAGGAAAGGGTTTCTGTAATTCATAGGTTTCAAACTCCACCGTTAACAAGTGCAAGTCAGCCTAAAGCACTCAGGAAAGGTAGATGTCGGCTCTAAGAAATGGAAAATGGAAGGTCCTGTCTAATGACGGAAGCACGGATTCATGTCCTATCTGTTAGAGGAAGGGTGGTCCAGAGTTCCAAACCAGCTGATATTATAGGATGCTTCCCTACATCCAGATATTCATCTATAGTCTTCCAATATTTCAACGTTTGAATATAATTCGATGATTTTTTGAAAATGTTAGAGTGATCAGATAATATTTGAAGGAAATCTGCAGCCCCCAAATCAATAGAGAAGCACTTAGACTTGAAGGCTGGCTAATTTCATCCAGCGGGGAGAAAGATTCTATTTCTAGCACTTCAGCTTTAGTTGTTGCAGAATAACATTCTATAGGTTTAGATCCTCAGACAACTTTTTTTTTCCATGTTTAAACATTTGAACATGCAACCATTTCAAAAACTTGTAGTTAACCTGGCTCACAGTCTAAGTACAAAGTTTTGGAAGGTCTCAAGTTCAAGATTTTGGGGAATTGGGGTCCATGCTGGAGAAACCTGACTTTCCAGTTAATATTATCAATGAACAATGTGAGAGGTGGCAGAAACAACACTCTGAAGATGTCTGCAGAATGAAGGATCTATTTTCATAATTTTGATATATTACTAAATATGAAATGTCTTTGAGAATGAAAATGATATTGACATTTGAGAATGAAGTACACTTTTTCATTATCAAATTTTCTAGTTATAAGTAAAAGCAAGAAGGGCAAAAATAGTTAAGGGATCTGGAAATCAAAAAACAATTTTACTTGCTTGTACAACTTCGTGAAATATTATATATTGAATATCTTTAATAAATCCACTGATATGCATTTAAAATATTTACTTTAATGAAGTATATATCCACATCATTGTAAAGCAAGTTGGAATTCCAGACTTCTGGAAGACCTAAATTATACACTGCACAAAATGCATTATAAATGTCTTATTCCTGGGGTGACTGGGTTGCTCAGTTGGTTAATCATCCAACTCTCAGTTTCAGCTCAGGTCATGATTTCACAGTTCATGGTTCAGGACCCACATGGGGCTCTGCTCTGGAAACTCAGAGTCTGCTTGGGATTCTCTGTCTCCTCTCTTTATGCCCCTCCCCTGCTCATGCTCTCTCAAAAATAAACTTAAAATACATACACACATATATACATACATACATACATACATGTCTTGTTGCTATTGCTAAAGAAGATAATTTTTAACTTTAAAAATTATCATCATTATTTTTAAATGTTTATTTTTATTATTTTGAGAGAGAGACAGAGAGTGTCCAAGCAGGAGAGGGGCATAGAGAAGGGGAGAGAAAGAATCCCAAGCAGGCTCTGTGGTGACAGATGCAGAGCCCGTTGCAGAGCTCAATCTTATGAACTATGAGATCGTGACCAAAATCAAGAGTCAGACACTCAACTGACTGAGCCACTCAGGTGCCCCCAAATTATTATTTTTATAAGAATCTTTGTTTCAAGTACTATTAGGTATCATCAAATCTAAAAATTTTAGGATATTTTGACTAAATTTCTACTTCCACTTTTTCTTGTGATGATAATTTAGTTTTGGTACAACAATAGTTAGGTTTATTACTTAATATTACACTACTTTAGCCAGTTGAAAATTTCCTATAATTGAAGAAATCAAGTGGGTTGACGACCCAAAGTCCTATGAAGTGTGGCTTTCAGAACATAGATTATTAAGGAACATACTATAATTAGATTCACTTTTAACTCTACATGATTGAAAATCTGCCATTTACTATTATTGTCGTTGTTGTTGTTGTTGTTTTAATTTTAGTATCTTTCTTCTTAAAAAAAGGAAAAATAAGAGCTCAGGAGAGAATGGCACTTCTGAACCAGAAAGCATAGTGTAAAGATAATTCAGCACACCAAAAGATAAATGGACTGATTGATACTCAGTGTTGTTACTAAAATTTAATTTTATTCCTGCTGTATTAAAACTTGAAACTGTAATTCTCCTCTTCTAAGAGTTAGTAGTATAAATTAAACTCACTGAGAGTTAGTAGCATAAATTAAACTCACTGATCACTCAGATTGCTTTTCCTATAGTTCAATCCTGCTGTATTGTGAAAATGACTTATTCATGAAAATTTCCCTTTGTCATAAAAAAAAGAAGGCTGCCATCAGTTCCACTCCATACTAGAAATGTGAAACCAAATCAGATAAACAGCAAGTTGGGATTTTAGAAAAATGCATCCCATCGTTGCTTGTCTAGTATAATTTGGGGAAATTTTGCGTCTATTCAGCACTTATATTCTATATCTTTTGAGGTAAAGTGGAAAAAGATGTTTTCATCCACAATTTGTAGAATCACTTTTACCATCGCTTCCGTAAAGAGCTGACGACTCCATTGGTTCTAAAAGCACTATGCACAACCGAAAGCATTTTTCTGTAGTGAAATATCCCAAACATCTCATTCATGGTTGAAGAAGATGGGGGAAGGGATGTGTTAAGCAGTGAGACGTGAAGGGCGAGCGCTAGGCCTGCCTGTCACTGAGGCTGATAGCTTGGCGACGGTTGTACATCATCTCCCCTTCATTGGCTCATAAAGCCCATCTCAGCTGAAATGCAAACGTGCGGCGTGACACATTTATTTTTCATCTTCAATCCTGATAGTTTGGGGCTTCCTGCGCATCATTAAATTGTTTCATTTCCCTATGTTCACCACAGATGTGCTGCCACCAGTTCCAGGCCAAGGGGATAAAACAGCAACAATGCTCTCAGATGGAGCCATTTATAGCAGCATTGACTTCACGACCAAAACCACTTACAACAGTTCCAGCCAGATAACACAGGCTACCCCATATGCCACAACACAGATCTTGCATTCCAATAGCATACATGAATTGGCCGTCGATCTGCCTGACCCACAATGGAAAAGCTCGATTCAGCAAAAAACAGATCTGATGGGATTTGGTTATTCTCTACCTGATCAGAACAAAGGTAACAATGGTGAGTCAGGTTCCTATTACCCGAGGAGTTATCTTCACATCATTTGTGCATGAGATAGAAATTAGTATTTGTTGTTCAGTTTAGTGACTCATTACCAGGTTCACCACCTAAACTAAAAAAATATTATCGGCATGTATTCAGTACCTTGCACAATCCCTACCACCACCACCGCCACCGTCACTGCCACCACACTCCAACACCAATCGGTTTCATCCGTTTAGCTCTTTTTCAATAGAGTGATCAGTAATCCATCTCAACTTCCATTAGGCAGGATAGAGGAAACATTCCTCCACTGTCCCACGACATCTGCTTCTGAATTGCTAACTGCATGTTCTGCATGGGCTTGTGCTGTGAACTAATCACATGATGCCACTATGACCTCTGCCCTTTAACCCTTAGCCTTACTTTACATCCCTGACTACCGATTGGCTGAGGGATTGTCTAATAGAATGCCACACAACCAGTCACAGGATTTCAGCACCACCAGCTCTCACAACAGCTCAGAGAGGAGTGGCAGTCTCTCAGGTTGGTCTCATCACAGTAAGGAGAAATATTTGTTTGTCACCAGCATATGACCTGTGTTCCTAACAACCGTGAAGAAATACTGAATCACAACTCACTGTCAGGCATTTATCTTTCAAATGACAATCGCAGTGTATCCTAATGAAATCATGCTTTGGGAAGGGGCGGGGGAATAAAAATCACTGTCACTATGTACTAAGGGTACAACACCATATTTACTCAAAAATAGTGTATCATTTTACCATTATTTAGGAAAGCGCAGATGAGTTTGATCTGCCGTAAACCCTACCTAAAAGCCAAGAGAACTTTAAAACAAAAAGATCATACAGGAAAGTCAGTTCCATGACATGGTCAGCAACGATAAATTCAGCTAAAATGCAAATTGTTTGGGACATTTTTCATAATATTAAGATTCCAGGGATGGGCCTTTTTATTTTTGGACAATTTTTTTTTCTAAATATTAGGATTTATTATCTATCGAATGATAGTATTTAGAGTAAGGTGCTTCTACCGTGCTAACCAAGAATGTTAATATCAGACGTTATTCTTCACAATCGATTTCCCCCCAAAATATGATCTTTCATATCGATAATTCTTTTATATAGTAAATGTCAATATCTATCAGAGATATAACAGACAAACTAACAATCTACAATGTAGGCATTGTGGAGCACACTTCAGGGCCAATTTTCACTGGATAGAAATATATGTCTATTGTAGTGAATAGCACTGATATCCTCCAGGCTCAAGGATCCTCACATCTAAAATAAGGAGGTTGTGGTCGACACCCTCTAACTTCCAACCATAACATGTACACTGTACGACTGATGGCTTTATCTGCACATTTCTATTGTGCGCACCACTACGTTTGCTTATTTTTTCATATTAATGGTATGCCATTTGTTTCTATGAATTTTTTTTAATCTACAAGTTCTTAGTAAAGGATTATAGTGTATTATGATATGTCACAAGCTACCAAGCCGTAAAGAGTTAACTCTTTTACATCATTAGGGTAACATTTACTAAATGACTTTTCCTCAGGAGATAGAACCCTTTCAGTCTGAAATGTTAATGCTCTCTCTTCCCTCCACAATGAGGCATTTGCTCTTGGTAGAATTAGATACATTATAGAATCCAGAAAATTTTAAACATCTGTTATGAATTTAAACTGGCTTAGTAATATCGAAGGCTATTTTGAATAACCTTATATGTCATTTATACTGTCATCTATTTATAACACGTCCCACAATTGTACTGAATAATTAAAAAGTAATGTATCCTAGGCCTATTTCATTCCAGATATGTAAAGTCCCAAGCAGTATACATATTTTAAAAATCTATATATATTAAGCCATGAATTACATAAGACCTTTTGTGAATCTCTCATTAAATATTCTGTATATGTTGATTGACACTGAGTTTTAAAAGTTACCTTTTGAGTAATTGTAAGCAGAACATGATTCACAATAGTGCTTACTGCTTTTTTTAATCCATTAATCTCCTGAGTGACATTTATATATATCTATGAATTATATTAACTACTTCATCTACATTTGAATACAAAATTACTTAAATTGGTGATAGAAAGCATTCTTTAGGAGGTAAGAGTGAAGTGATTATTCCTTTCTAGTTTAGTCCAATTGAGTTTAATCTTACAGAATTTGATTTATTCTTATAATCGTAGATAAGTTTTCTAAGTCTCAAATTTAAGATCAAACTGCCCTGTGAATATCTAATCATATCATATTATATGATTTTCTTAATTTGTACACAGCAGTGAAATCAATTTAAAATAATCACAATAATAAAGAAAATTGGACATTTCTGAATTATTTCAGTGAATTTCTCATCCTCTTTGAAACACTTTTATAATTTATTCCATACATAAGTTTTGAGCACTTGGGTTAAAAATCTAACCATTAAAAAAATATAAAAGAAAACTCAGATTTCTCAAAATCTATATGAAATCATAATTATATATACACATATATATAGCGCACAATATCAGTAGTGGTAATGAAATATTTTTATACACCAGTATTTTTTTAATTATGTGTTTTACTAACTTGAAAATCAGCTACTTTTATAATTTTCTATACAAAGAAGTTATTTGTTCAGCCTAAATGTCAGTTTAAACACTTACATTTTGAGTTGAAGAGAAATGGGTCAAATATAGTTGATGGTCTTCAAAATGTGGTCCCATAAACTTTAAAATGTTTGGGGATCTTCGGTTGCAAGAAACAACAACGAGCTGTGGTGGCTTGCTTAGCTCAAGGTTTAGATCTTAAATAAACACAATATCCTTAGCCTACATCATATGCCCACCACCAAGCGAAGAGCCCACCTCTTAGCTCATTGATAAAGGAGGACAAAACATATATTCTTTTAAATTTGTTTTATGTTTATTTATTTTTGAGAGAGAGAGAGACAGAGCATGAGTGAGGCTGGAGACAGGGATGGTTGTTGCAGAGAGAGGGAGACACAGAATCCGAAGCAGGCTCCAGGCTCTGAACTATTAGCAAAGAGCCCCATATGAGGCTTGAACTCATAAACTGCGAGATCATAACCTGAGCTGAAGTCGGATGCTCAATGGACTGAGCCACCCAGCCTCCCCGAGAGGACAAAACATATTGATTCATAGTCCCATCAAGACTCCACACAATGACAGAGCAGAAATTTCCCCTAAGAGGAGAAAGTGGACATTGGATTGAAAGCCCTTACAAATTCCCTCTTTGCATCAGCTTTGTTTCCCCATTTGTTTTTAATGTTTATTTATTTATTTTGAGTGAGAGAGAGAGTGCAAGCAGGGAAGGGGGGGGGCGGGGAGAGAGTCAGAGAGAGAGAGAGAGAGAGAGAGAGAGAAAATCCCAGCAGGATCTGCACTGTCAGTGCAGAACCGGACCACCTGGGACTCCATCTCAGGAACCATGAGATCGTGACCTGAGCTCAAGTCAAGAGCCAGTCATGTATCCAACTGACCCACCCAGGTGCCTCTCCCCAAACATTTTTAAGTCTGATATTTGGAATAACTGATAATGCCTTTTTTGAACTTGGAAAAGAACTCAGCAGAGTTGGGTTCAGACTCCAGTAATAGTAATTTCTAGTAAAGCTGCTGCATTCTTTTTTTTTTTTTCCTACTGTGTGAATATGGGCCACATAACACTCAGAAAGAACTCTGTTTCATCATCTATTAACTATTTCATCTACATTTGAATAGAAAATTAGTTAAATTGGTGATAGAAAGCATTCTTTTGGAGGTGAAGAGTGAGTGATTATTCCCTTTCAGTTTAGTCGAATTAAGTTTACTGTTATAGAATTTGCTTCTGGAGATGTAAGAACTTCCCTATTTGTGTCATTCAGTTCTGGGGTGATCATATAACATTTTCTAAAGTGCCGTGAAGAGTGAAAGAAACAATGTACACATATAAATATATAAGGAATAAAGGGTACCCAACTAGGGGAAAAGCCACGAAAAACACATAGCCCGACCCATTCCTCTTTCAATTATTAAAATATAATTCTGAGACTACACAAAAGATATGATCCTGGTTTGTGATTTTGGTGCACGATCAGGAAACAAAGGGTCAAGGCTCATCCATCTTAAACACAAAAATTATAGACTTATATCAAGAAGTATAGACATATTTAAGCAACTTCATTATTTTTATTCTGAGAGTCAGACTATTTCTGGGATACTCATTGGGGTTGGAGAAGTCGGGCTTGACAAAGGCTGTAGAAATGCGTAGAACCATGTTTGCTCTAAGACAGAGGAAATGAAATAGAGTAATAATAAGTGGCATTTATTGAGCTTTCTGTACAGTCTGAGCCCTTTACATGCTTTGTCTCTTTCAACCCCCCAAATACCCCAAAGAAACAGGAAATTTGTATCTGTTTTACAGATATAAATCAAAGTGATATCTATTGAGTAATTTATATAGATACATGAGAAATTAGTCTTCAACCCCAGATTAAGCTGTTATACTCAAAACGGAAGGTACCTGCTGTTCTTTCTCTTCAATACCTCCCCTTTTGCCCAGGATAGGAAGTGAAAGGAAGGAAGAAAGCACTCTGTCTGTAGGGATGAGCTTTTAAATCTGTGCTCATGACATAGAAAACAGACATACTTCCATAATTGGCAACAGTGTCTCTGCCCAGCTTACCAGCAACATTACTTTCTGACACTCCAATAAGTCATTACTGAATGACATAATTTTCTGAGTTGGCTGATGCCATTAGCTGATCATCAACTAGCTGATGCCAGTTGCTGATGCAGATTAACAGTTGGTTGAAGAAAGGAGATGAGACTTCTGGTACTATGTCTGTCTATTGAGAGCCCTGCCGCAAGTATTTGATGCTCACAACTTTCAGGTCCAGAATGATGAAGCCCAAGGGGTCAATACCATTATTTTTGGAAATATAACTATAGCCATAGTAGGAGTGAAGAAAGCTACTTGCATTCTATTGAACAACATCCTTTGTTATGCTGCTTCAGAAGTACTTATTCTTACAATCAACCATGACACATCTAGGAAGAAATTTGATTTACTTCAATTTTGGAAGAGTGAAAACTAGGACACTATACAGATGATGAATTTGATTTTTATATTTCATTAAGCTCCAGTAATTCCAGATTTGGTTCATACGCTGCCAAGTCATTTTTTGCTCATGTTTTGTGCATGAACTAATTTGTATTAACAATAGTAGTGAAACTGATCACTGCATTTTCATTATTTTTTCCCCTCTTTTTTGTAATTTTAGAAAATGCTATGCTTAAAACATCTGGGAACTACTCTCACTATAAGCAAAAATAACTACGCCATTCGTTAGTTTAAAATTCTATAAAACTTCTCATTGTGAAAGATTTATAAGTACCCAGATTATATTTGATTGATTTTTATCAGTCACTTTTGAGAGAAAACTGTACTCTCTTGGATTAATTAGAGTAAATTCTAATGGAAAAGTTTAGCCTGTATCCTTAGACATTGCATTTTCCACTGAGAGAGATTATGCAAAAGAGCATTATAAACGCACTAAAATCTGACATTTGAAAGAATTTGTTATGGCCCATTATTTTGTCTAACAATGAAAACGTAGAGGCAGCAGACATGAATAAATCAATGAGTGTGCTTTTGCTACAGGACCCATGTTTTTGGTTTATTCAGCACTGTAGTTCATGCATTGGGAAAGAAACAATATAATGTTGAGTGATTTATAAAAACATTTTCTGATTAGATCAATTCATTGTTTATAGCGTTTAACAAATGTAATATACTCATTGTGGTGTTTCAAAAACATAAATCCATCTTCCCACCCAATGACTGTGTTTCTTCTGATATTTGGTATGTCTGAATAGATGCATTATTACTTGCAGGTGGGAAAGGTGGAAAAAAGAAGAAAACTAAAAACTCTTCTAAACCTCAGAAAAACAATGGATCGACCTGGGCCAATGTTCCTCTACCTCCTCCCCCGGTCCAACCCCTTCCTGGAACAGAGCTGGAACACTACGCAGTGGAACAGCAAGAAAATGGGTAAAACTGTCTTCTATACCAACAGAATGCCCAGGGCATTCCTCTTCTCTGTATTGTGTTTTCTTTGTCTTTATCTGGGATTCTCTTACTTTTTTCCCTGCCCCCTTCCCACCCTGTTCTTTGCCCTCCCCACAACCCTACTTCTGTTGTTTGCACCATCTCTGTATTTTAGCTGATAAATACAACACGGCACATATTGAGAACCTAGAATCCTTGGCTGTCAAGTGCCTTAGATTGTCTGCAATCATGATAATGCAGCCTCCATTTATAATATTGCTTGTTAGTTTGAAAGTAAATGTCCACAGCTCTGTGAACTAAAGAACCACTCCTGAGCGGGGTTGAAAAGGGAATTAAAATAACCTGCTTCATCATCTCTCACAGCTTTCTAATGACTCGTCTGGCCATAGCAGAGCACCTACTGTTGAGCTCCATCACGTGGTGTAATTGTAGAGAATTTAATCATCGGCTTTGATGGGAATTTAAGGGCTGGAGCATGAAAGAGGTTCAAGCCACTGCACATTCTGTAACAAAACCTCTCTTAAGTTAGAAAATTTCCTTCAAGGGCCTTTAAATGTGACCAGTTTCCTTATTCTTTCCCAAATATGTCTCAAGAGTTAGTTTGCCTCTGTTAAGTGTTAATTGAGTTTAAAGCAGAAAGACATTGATACTTTTTATTCTCTAATAAAATAGCAAGTGAGGAGAAATATACTCAGTCTTTTTTTTTTCTATTTTAATAATTCTAACTGCTCCGTCTTCCTCACAATTCCCAGGTCACTACTGCTTTTGACTGAAACTGAAAAATGCAGAATAAGGCAGCTTTTCTTTTTCCAAGTTTTTTTTAAATTTAAACATATTTAGATATTAAGACACCTCAGTTTATTTGAATAATGTTTTATTCCCTGTCTTGTTTTTTGTAAAGATCACAGCACAATTTTTTTTGCTTCGTTTCCTTTTCTTTTTATTTTTTAAAAGTTTATTTATTTTAAGAGAGTGCGTGTGCTCACATGCATGAAAGAGAGAGAAAGAGAGAGCAGGGGCGGGGCAGACAGTGAGGGAGAGAATCCCAAGAAGGTTCCATGCTTGTCAGCACAGAATCCCAAACAGGGCTCAATCCCACAAACCATGAGATGATGACCTGAGCTGAAATCAAGAGTCGGACATTCACCTGAATAAGCCACTCTGGTGCCCCTTCATATGCCTTTGAAATAGATGCTCTAGTTTCACAATTCCTAGTCTTCTCATACACTTCCTCCAGAAAGAGAGAGAGAGAGAGAATCTTTAGCAGAACTTGAGGTGGGGCTCGATCTAATGAATCATGAGATCAAGAGTTGAAATCAAGCTCAAATCAAGAGTTGGATGCTTAACTGATTGAGACACCTTAGATGCCCTCCTTTTCTTTCTTTCTTTCTTTTTTAATCTTTTTTTTAAAGTTTATGTATGCATTTTGAGAGAGCTAGAGAAAGAGCACACAAGTGGGGGGTGAGCTGCAGAGAGAGAGAGTGAGAGAGAGAGAGAATCCCAAGCAGGCTCTGTGCTGTCTTCACAGAGACTGATGTGGGGCTTGAACTCAGGAACCATAAGATCATGACCTGAGCAAAAATCCAGAGTCAGACACGTAACTGACTAAGCCACCCAGGTGCCCTGTCCTTTTCTTCTTAAATAAGTGCTATCTTAGATAACTCCAGATTGCTATCTTAGATATCTCCAAATTAATTTTCTTAATTGGAACATTCTATGTCACAGCATTTGCTTCCTTCAAAATACCTCATTTACCTTTTCTTGATTGAATAATACATATATACTACATATATATAAATATATATACTTTATACACAGAGATGTAGGTAGATATGCATATACACACACACACACACACAAACACACTTATGTATTCATATACATACTTCTCTATATTTTATTCTCTACATCTTTCTCTTCCTCAAAAAGGGCTTTACTTGCTTCTGTAGGATTATAATTCCCATTTATATACATATCATTATTATTTTACATTTTTAAAAAGTTCACATTCGAAATAGGAAATAAATTTTCTCCGACTTTTTAAAAAGTTAAATTTTGCACACGATCTTATGCAATACATATCAGTAATGTAAATGTGTCCAGGTCACAGGAGCCTGGCAAAGAAAAAAAAAAAAAAAAGATGTGCTTTCCACAAGAGGAGATTATCCAGGACTCAGGAATCTTCATTTTAAAGGCTGTATTCAGGAAATGGGAAAATAGAATTTGTGAATTGGGAAGAGTAAATAGTATTGATAAACATGTATAAACATAAAATTTTGAACTCAGATCACATGAATATTGTAGGTAATTTGAAATCTTTTTTTTTTCTTTTCCCACTAAGTCCACTTAAAAATAGACTATGATAGCTATTACCCATTGAAATAAAACTATCTGTTCCAAATAAATGCTAAATGTCTCACTTGATTTTACTGCCCAGCAGTAGAATTAGAAATATTCATTTGATGAATGAATTATTACACATTGCTGAAGACTTTTATTTTTTGATATAAATTATTTTCTAAACATCAAGCTATAAAATATATAGGCATTCCTACCCAAATTATTTTAATATTTAGTCAGGATGTATGATATTATAAAATCTTTTTTTTTGTAAAAATTCTTAAAAAAAATTTTTTTAAGTGTTTATATATTTTTGAGAGCGCGCGAAAGAAATAGTGCAAGCAGGGAAGGGGCAGAGAGAGAGGGAGACACAGAATCCGAGGCAGGCTCCAGCCTCCGAACTGTCAGCACAGCTCCCGACGCCGGGCTCAAACTCTCAAACGTGAGATTGTGACCTGAGCCGAAGTTGGACACAACCGACTAAGCCACCCAGGCACCCCATTTTTGTAAAAGATTTCTAAAAATCCATTGGATACTTTACATAGGTAAAGAAATATATATTTTGATTATATCTACTCAAAAGTCTTTGTAGCTTATAGTTTGGTTTTCAAGAACCTTTGAGTTATTTGTGTTAAGTACCTAGTATTTCCTAAAATAAAAATTATCACTCTTAACAAAAATAATAAAGTCTAATCTGTCAGTAAACTGACAGCAGAATTCAATTTTCTTATTCTCTGGACTTAATTTTTCAAAGGTTGATATTTCAAAGTTCTTCTTTCAATTGTTGGTGATGACAACACATATTTAAAATCAATATGACAAGAGTAAATTAAAAGTAGTAGATTAGTGATGACTTTGCCCATTTCTTGATATACTATTTATACTTTTTTGTTTTCTAGTATTGAAAAGGAAAGATTTTTAAAGACTTCCTAGATTATTTTATAATCTGCTATTCATGATATTAACATTGAACATTTTACAGATGAGTTCTTCTATAGAATTTTTTATGGCTTATTTTGAAATTCATATAGGTTTAAGAGTTTTTATTTTCTTAGGTGTTTTTATTTATTTTGAGAGAGAGAGACAGAGAGAGAACCAGTGGTGGAAGGGCAGAGAGAGAGAAAGAATCCCAAGCTGGCTTTGTGCTATCAGCACAGAGCCTGATGTGGGGATTGATTGCACCAACTGTAAGATCATGAGCTGAGTTGAGATCAAAGTCAGATGCTTAACTGATTAAGCCATCCAGGTGCCCCAACGTTTTCTTGAAACACAAACAACAAAAAGTGTAGATGTCACCTCTTGGTTTTTAATAATTTTTATTTTAACAATCAAGAATTCTTGGGGCGCCTGGGTGGCTCAGTTGGTTAAGCGTCTGACTTCGGCTCAGGTCATGATCTCACGGTCTGTGGGTTTGAGCCCCGCGTCGGGCTCTGTGCTGACAGCTCGGAGCCTGGAGCCTGTTTCGGATTCTGTGTCTCCCTCTTTCTCTGACCCTCCCCTGTTCATGCTCTGTCTCTGTCTCAAAAATAAATAAATGTTAAAAAAAATTAAAAAAAAATTCTGCAACTCTACTTCTTATGGAGATACATAGTTTTTATTTTTGTTGTTTTTAATATATCATAATTGAGAACTTATTCAACACACATTTTTTTTCAAGTACATAACAAGTGCTAAGCCCAGTGCCAGGAAGAAACACAACAGAAATGAAAGAAACAAACACACAGTTATTCAGGAAGATCTCATCTCTGATCTAGGGAGTCACAGGAGTGGTAGGTAGATAACAGAAAACACACACACACACACACACACACACACTATTTTGCATGATAAGCCCTAGATGAGCAATGTATACAAAATAATAATTTGCATTCAGGAAAGGATAACCAAGTATACCAGGTAAAGTTGGAGCAATCTGATAGTTCAGTGTTGAGGTGAACCTTGAATCATTTATTCACAAATAATTGTACCCAGAGTTAGGTGGTTGCTGGATGCCAGCTCTGAGCTTTCTGAAGCAAAAGGAGCAAAGAGAACGAGAAGTGGTCCCTAACCTGAAGTAGCCTAGATTCCAGAATAAACTGTTAACAAACGATTACAACTAAATGTTATTAATGTCACCATTTGCTGTGCAGATGGAGAGAATTTTCTGTAGCCAAAGGGGAAAAAAATAGAAATAAAAGATGAGAATAAAAATGAATAGCCCCATTAGTTTTCCTTCAGTACTTCCCACTCTTCCTTCAAAACCCCATCCTACTCTAGTTAAGGTTACTTGCCTTTCCTTAATTTTCTTATTCCTTAAGCTTCCTCCTCTATGGTAGTCAGTCCTACATCACATTGCGTTCTAATTGCTTGTGTGTATCCTTCAGCAACTGGTATGAGATTTGTTGAGTTTGAAATATTCATAGTAGGAGATAATCTGAAGAGGTGTCTTAAGGCCAATTGTGGAGAGTTGTATGTCATATATGGAGTCTGATAACAAAACTGGTAAATGTTCTGTCATCAATATACCCCTCTCGGCTTGATAAAAATGTATCACGATATATTCACCCTTAGCTATAAATATAATGTATTTTTAATGCATTCATATGATGCCAGGAAGAATTCAGTAAGGATTCAATAGAAATCTGATGCTTTTCTTTGTAGCTACAATTAGAGATTGGCAAGCTTTTGCGGGTGTTGAACTGTATTGTATTTTTATTAGTAATTCGGTATTTGTATCTGGCCTTTAACTAGTTAGTTCACATGCAACATTGATTTATTGTCATCTTTCTCATTATTTCCCAGGCAAGACAGATAATTTGATGCCTCTTACTTCACTGACAATAAGTAAAAAACCAAACATACAAACAAAAAACAAAACAAAACAAATCTTTTCTAGGAATGGTTGGCCCAAAAGACCATTAGTTTGGCATCAGGAGCATTTTCACAGTCTTCTTTATGCTACTGCTAGAAAAAGTTGAAATTCCATCACTCAAATAAGATATATATCTGTAAATGTGAAGAAAATACTAAAAACAAAACTACACTTTTGATAACCTTTATAGAATCATTTGTTACTTCCTTGCCCTTCAGAAATGGCCTGAAACCTAGCATTTGTTGCTCTGGAATGGATTAAGATATGGATACCTCAGAGATGGTGAAAAGCCCTCCCCACTGCATCATGTGCTCTGTGTCCCAAATTTCTTTCATCTCTTCTGCCACATCCTTCTCCCAGTCTTTCTTTTATCCTCGTCTCTCTATTTTTGTCTTCTTGCTGAAACCTCTGAGATGAATCCCATATTCAGTTTTGCCTATGTTTTGCATTGGTGGAGTTTGCTCTCTCCCGTTCTAGATTACCTTTGTAGAAAAGACACAGAGAAAATGATGATAAGCACCCATTCTATTTAAGAAGAGCTACTGGAAAATTTTTTAGTCATTTAATACATTATGCAATGTGTTTGTATAATTTTTGGTTAGGCTGTCTTTTGCCTGATGGTATTTGAATAACAAAAAAATGAGTTGAGTGCAACTAATTACAATTTTTTTTCTATGTAAACTTAACATATGATACATATAACATTATTTCTTGTTTCTCTTATGCTGTCTACATATTTTCATTCTCATGTATGTTCTCTTTAGATTATTAGAAGCAAGGATAGTTTACTACTTATGAAGTAGGGGAATTTTAGAGAATAATTAAATGTAAACATGTTCTTTATTTATTCAAATGTAGGAAATCCCTTGCAATAAGCCAACGTAAACAAAGGAAATACATGCTCTAACTTATGGAACAAAAAAAATGTGATATTTTATGGAGTAAAATTTTTTTTAATGTTTATTTATTTTTGAGAGAGACAGAGACAGAGACAGAGCATAAGCAGGGGAGGGGCAGAGAGAGAAGGAGACACAGAATCTGAAGCAGGCTCCAGGCTCTGAGCTGTCAGCACAGAGCCCAACTCGGAGCTTGAACTCACAGACCGTGAGATCATGACCTGAGCTGAAGTCGTAACTCAGCTGACTGAGCCACCCAGGCACCCCTGGAGTAAATTTAATTATAACTATGGATGAAGTATAATAGCACTCACATTTCATACTTGAAAATGGGCAGGTGTTTCATTTTTGTCCTTTTTTTTTTTTTAGGATTCTTATATATATTTTTGTTAGACTTTATAATATACCATTTAAAGTCAAAAATTAAGTTAATAAAAGAAACCTAAACATCCTGTTTTTTTTTTAATTTCAATATAATTAACATATAATGTAATTTTAGTTTCAGATGTACAATATACTGACTCAACAATTCCATTCAACACCTAGTGCTCATCACAAGTGCACGCCTTAATCTACATCACCTATTTCACCCATATCCCCATGCACCTCCCCTCTGGTAACCATCAGTTTGTTCTCCACAACTAAGAGTGTTTCTTGGTTCGTCTCTTTCTCTCCTTTTTTTCTTCCCTTTGCTCATTTGTTTTGTTTCTTGAATTCCACATATGAGTGAAATCATATGGCATTTATCTTTCTCTGACTGACTTACTTCATTATACTTGCATTATACTCTGTACCTCTATCCATGTCATTGAACATCATGAGTATTTTTATTAATGAATCAATTTATGTGTTTTCATTTCAAATCAATAAATAGGCTTATCATCTACTATTTTTAAAGTATTATGGCAGGTGTGGCCAAACAGAAGTAATTCAATGCCATAATTTTAATGTAGCATAAATCCACTTGAGGAAAAGACACTATCAACATGTGCAAGGTTAAATTCTAAAATAAATTAGACAATAGTTAAATAAACCAATGTTGGAAATAGCATAACATTGTGCATAATCGATTTCCAAGTAAATGTGCAAAAATGTCAGTTCAAGTTCAGAAGAGTAATATATCAGTGCTAGTTGGCCTTATCAGGGCAATCTTTATAAAAATATGGGATATAGCCTGTGGCTTGAAGGATCCGTAAGATTAAGGTAGATGAAATTGGAGGAGTTCAGCTTATTCAAAATAAGTTGAATTCTTTAAACTAATAGATCAAAATGGAAAAGTATATTTAAAAAAATAATAATAAGGAGGAGGAGGAGAAAGAGCGGTAGAAGGAATAGGAGAAGAAGGAAACCAATTTATTTTGAATAGGAGATTCTCGTTGAGAAACTGGAAAACCCATCTAAAAAGATTGAGGCTTAGACATATATAATGGACATAATAGAATAAACAGAAATGAATATTTTATTCCAACAATTCTCATGATTTCATAGACCAATTTGTAAGTGGCATGAGGGATTGATTAGTGGATGGGAAAAACCGGAAGCACTGAATCCAGCTGGGGCCTTGGGTTGCAAACTTTGTACACAAAAGGACCTTTTTTTTTAATGACATCTAACTCTGATCTCCAACATATAAAACAGATCAAAATGGCATCATTTTGGAGCAATGTATTTTTTTCAGGTCAGAGAAGTACTTCCCTAGTCAATAGATGCGGATACAAATTTAACCAATGGAATTTCCTAATACAAAACAAAAATTGTTGTCTGTAACATATTTAAGTGTGCCTGCTTATACTACAATATAAACAATATTTTGAAGGGATATTCCTATCAGAGTGTAACAGGGCGTCCAAATAAGGTCTTCAGTTTACAACTCACTGAGGTAGATTATTGAGGTAGCCTCAACAAAAGAGGAAAATTGGCAGCTAAAGCTGATATTATTCCCGGTAAAAAACCTCTCAGTATAACTAGCCATACCTACAGTCCTTCTCAGGACTGGTGAGGCCCTGGATGATCTGGCACCTCCTCACCTCTCCTGCCGCATCTCTGGGCAACTCCCTTTATTTTCCAGCTCTTACCAGTTAGGGAACTATGTGAGTTCTTCAAATATTGTTATCTTTTCTCTTTCTCTGGGCCACCATATGTGTTACTTAGAATATCCCTTTTCCCTGTGGTCAGCATAGCCTTGTGCTACCCCAAAACTAGTTTCACTCTCCCTCCTCCCTGTTTCTGTAGTACTTGGCATTGTTGATCATTTGCTTAGTATCAGTCTGCCCCACCGGATTGCATGCTCTGTAAGTAGATGCAGTTACCTAGCACATGGTTATCAAGTACATGGATTATCGATTCAAGGATTTTTTAAATAGACTTTATTTGTCAGATCAGATTTAGGTTAACTACAAAACTGAGCAAAAAGTACAGAGATTTCCCCTGTACCCCCTACCCCCAGAGATGCATAACCTCAGTCACTATCCATGTTTCCCTCTAAAGTGATACGCGGTTAAATTGATGAACCTACATTGATATATCAGTATCACCCAATGTCCATGGTTTACATTAGGATTCATTCGTAGAGTTGTATATTCTGTGTGCTTGGACAAATGTACCCTGAGATGCATCTACCGTTATCATATCATAGAGAGCAGTTTCATTGTCATAAAAATCTTCCATCCTCCGCCTATTCATCCCTCCCTTCCCTTAACTTCTGGCAACCTCTGATCTTTTCACCGTCTCCATAGTCTTGCCTTTTCCAAAATGTCATATACTTGGAATTATACAGTACATAGCCTTTTCTGATTGGCTTCCTTCACTTAGTAATGTGTATATAATTTTCCATTAATTCTTTGCATGGCTTGATAGTTCATTTCTTTTTGACACTGAATAATATCCCATTATTTGGAAAATTTTCAAACTTGGCCTATGGATGAATTTTGTCACAGTTTATTTATCCATTCACCTACTGAAGGAGATTTTGATTGCTTCTAAGTTTTGGCAATTATGAATAAAGCTGCTAGAAACAGCAGCTACATATATACACTTGTAATAGTCATATATTTTTAGTTTCTTTAATGAAACTTCTATATGGTAGATACTGTACCAGGTGCTAGAAATGCAAAGTTGAAAATGATGGAGCTCTAAGTTTAAAGAGCTCATAGAATAGTAGGAGAAAATAGACATGAAACAAGTAATCCCAACATAATATGGGGAGTACCACAATGTAAGTATTTTGGAGTTGCAATCAATTACATATGGCAGAGGCAGAGAATACCTCATAAAAGTGACAACATTTGAACTGAACCCGAAGGAAGAACTGGAACTCACAGGCAGATGATTTGAGAATAGTCATATACAGGCCCAGAGTTTAGAAAAAAATATACAGTAGGCTGATGTTGGGGAAATAGGTAGAAAGGTAGGTTGATCAGATGGGAAAGGGTTTTTTTTTTTTAGTCCCTGCTATTGAATTTGAACTTTTTTTTTATAATAGTGATAATCACTGAATAATTCAAAGCCTAGGTGTAATGTGAATGAAGATTTTAGAAATATAATCCCATTGTCTGCATGGAAGATAGGATAGAAGAGACGGAGATGAAATCCCAAGAGACTAGGAAAGCAAGTTAATGAGCTAGTTCACATCAGAAGGTTTCTGATCTGTGATTATGAAAGTAGAGGTGAAGTATTGGAGAAAGATTCAGTAGAAGTGGAACTTATAGGACATTCAATAATATTACGTTCAATACATATTTTATCCAATAATATTGTTTATCCCATTCTTAAGTCTCCTTTTTAAAGCATACTGGGATCTTTCTGATTTATGAAAATGATAGTATATGGAGAAGGTGCAAATAGAAATGCCACTGATGTTGTGTCACAATGAAAACTGTTTGGGCTAATTTTCTATATTCCCTTACCAGAGTCCCCCCCAAAAAAATACTCTCTTTAGAAGTTGTTATTTTTCTTTTCAATATGTATTTTTTCAGGCTAGCTTTTGAACGTCTATTTTATAGATACAGGCAAGCATGAGTTTTTACTGAGGAAGTTAGAGAATCAGGAGCATCAAAGGGCCATTGAATCCATTTCGTAGCACAAAGTCTTAAAGACTGACATGTCATATGGACTGAAAGGTTGGCATAGATCTAGAATAAAGTAAAATTCTCAGACACTTCTTTGATGATCAATATTGGCGTACACAGGGATGAACAGGAGAAGAAAGTAGTTAAATCTACAAGCACTAAGGCACTAAATTAATTCATTAATTGTCTGTAATTAGCAATTTGGCTTTTCCACATGAGTAAGTTTGTTAGGAAGTTATTGCCTTTTGTAACTGTGGGGTAACAATTAGCTAATAAGATCTTGTAAGAATAGATTGAGATATTGAGATAGCAGTAGTAATTGTGAGTAGAAATTAAGATAACAGCCAGGTGATTTACCGTGGTCCCACCAACAAACTGAAATCAGGACAAAATAAACTGAGAGAACGTTTTAGGTGCTGTTGTTCCCATGGTGGTTGTTATTTATTGCCAGTATGATTGTGTGTATGTGTGTATGGATGTGTGTGTTAATAGAGTTTATATTTTCTCACTTGATTTCAGTTATGATAGCGATAGCTGGTGTCCGCCATTACCCGTGCAAACATACTTACACCAGGGTATGGAAGATGAACTGGAAGAAGATGATGATCGTGTCCCGACACCTCCAGTCCGAGGCGTGGCTTCTTCGCCTGCTATTTCCTTTGGACAGCAGTCCACTGCAACCCTCACTCCATCCCCACGGGAAGAGATGCAGCCCATGCTGCAAGCTCACCTGGACGAGCTGACCAGAGCCTATCAGTTTGATATAGCAAAGCAAACATGGTATGTATTCTTGTTAGGTCAGGAGACCCATGCCTTCAGCACAGGGACAGAGGAGATGTTCTTTTGCAAGAAATTCATAAGGAGTTCTCATATAACTATACAGCTGAGGTTAGAAATGCTTCTTTGCAGTTCCTCTATCATCTGCGTAAAGAAATTGACCAAGAAAATGTTAAATAACTGAATCAAAGTCATATAACTGGTTAAAGAATGACCCGGAGCAAGAATTCAGATCTGCTGAATTGCATGCTAAAGTGCTTTTGGCTACACCAGAATCTTTTCTGATTTACAGTTTAGCTTCGATTAGCTTATCCTTGAACTCACTTCCAGTGCTACAATATAAGGCTCCTTTTGGATTGTTCAAAGTGCCTGTGATTAATTCTGTATGTGGTCATGAATATGTAAATGTAAGCTTCTACAAATCACATATGGTCAGTTATTCAAAGATCCTTGGGCTGAATAAAATGAGACAGGAAGAAAAAACAGCAATATTAGTAACAGTAAGTGCATTAAAAAATAAAACCTAGAATAACCAAATTCCTTTTTTCTAATCAACCCATAACCTTTCCTTAGGTATTGATGGCAATCTACTTAGATATCCTGTGCAAGCATGGAAAAAATACGTGGGACCGGCTCTCACAATTTTGTACAATCTTTTTTTTGTTTGTTTGTTTTGTTTTGTTTTTTATGTGCGCTCTCTTCTCTCAAATAGTGACATATAAGTCTGACTCTTGAAAATGAAATCTCAGTGACATACCTCTGATTATCTTCTGTTGATTTCCATGATGTACTTGAAGTTAATTTTTTATGAAATAGTATTTGCTTTTTTTGACAGTCTTAGTTACTGGGATAGTTGATAATGAGATATATCTCATTCTCAGTGTTGATGAACTATTTATTTTAAAAATACAGCAAAATGTACAAAGAGATACTAAAACCAAGAGTATTATTTAAAGCTTCTTATGAGCATAGGATCTTTTCTTAGAACCAGAGGTTTTTAAACATTTTTTTTCTCAATCATCAGATATGTTTTCAAAGGTCAAAGCAAATCTGTTAAACAGTATTATTTTGCATCAGGCTGCTTCATAAAATACCACTATTTAAGTTGAAGCCGACTGCTTTAAGAGCCGGAGGATTTCCTTCAGTTTAATGTGGCCATGTACTTCAGTAATTTAAGACACAGATTATAGCTTAGATGTTCCCAAATTCACCTGCATTTCACCTGGATAACCTTAAAATATATTGATAAGTAGTCCCCACCCTCAGATATTCCAGATTGCCTGATCGGGGATTTGACTGAGGGCAGTTGAGGTTGGGATAAGTAGCACTGTCACTACTTACAAGCTATATGACACTGGGCAACTTAACATTTCTGTGCTTCAGTCTCCCATTTGTAAAATGATAATGATAATACCAATTAGCTCATATACAATGTAAGAGCATAGTCTCTAAGACCACTTGGTTTCAGTAATTCACTAGAAAGAACTATAGAACTCACTGAATGCCATTATACTGAAAGTTACGGTCTATTATATTGAAAAGATACAGATTGAAATCAGCCAAGAGAAGAGATGCACAGGACAGAGTCTGGGAGGTTCCAAAGGTAGAGCTTCCAGTCGCCCTCTCCCAAAGGAGTTCTGGAAAGCATTACTTTCCCACCAACAACATGTGACAATATGCATGGAGTATTACCAACCGGGGAAACTCACGTGAACCTTGAGCTTCATGGTCTTTCTTGAACCTTTGTCATAGACATTGTTAGCTATCTGCATGGCTGACCTCAGTCTCTAGCTCCTCCAGAAGGCAAACTGATAGTGACTAAAAGCCCCTACCATAAATCACATTTTTGGACTCTCTGGAGAAGCCTAAGATTACCAGGTGAACAAAGACACTTCTATCAGGTAGGATATTCTAGAACTTAGAGATTACCTCCCTGGAGCACATGACAAAAGCCTAGCTTTTCTTTGGGCAAGGTCAAATTCTTTATTACACATCATATTGTGTGAGAATTAAATGAGTTCGTCCTGGCTTAGTCAGTAGAGCATGTGACTCTTGATCTCGAGGTTATGAGTTCGAGCCCCATGAATGTTAGATTCGTGGATGTTAGAGATTACTAAAAATAACATCTTAAAAAAAAAGAATTTAATGAGTTTCCTCATATACAAGACTAAGTACAGTATCTAGGTGTAATATAGCTGTTATCCAGAAGAGCTTGGGTTTTCACTTAAATTGTTCACTGCTGTATTTCCACCCTTAGAAAAGCACTACCCTGGGGCGCCTGGGTGGCGCAGTCGGTTAAGCGTCTGACTTCAGCCAGGTCACGATCTCGCGGTCTGTGAGTTCGAGCCCCGCATCGGGCTCTGGGCTGATGGCTCAGAGCCTGGAGCCTGTTTCCGATTCTGTGTCTCCCTCTCTCTCTGCCCCTCCCCCGTTCATGCTCTGTCTCTCTCTGTCCCAAAAATAAATAAACGTTGAAAAAAAAAAAATTAAAAAAAAAAAAAGAAAAAAAAAAAAAGAAAAGCACTACCCTTAGTGAGTGTTGCACAGATATATGCTAAATGAGTGAACAGACTAGTTCTTCTTTACCTGCTCCAAGTACCCATAGGGAAAACCCTGTTTCTTTCTCTGAGTATGTTTCTGTTCAGTCCAACAATCCTCCAGAGTGTCATTGCTGACTGCCTATGTAAAAGTTATGAACCTGTATGTACTCACACAGGATCTCACCCTTCAGGAATGGAATATGCTCCTCATCTGAGCTGTACATCAACATCACAGGAGGAATATTTAAGAAATAATAATTCCTAGGCTCCACCTCCAGGGACTCTGCTTGTCACTAGAAGATATTTGTAAATGTTTTGCACCCTCTTCCTATTTTAGTTTATCTCCTAATTCTGCTGAATTCAAGAAATATGTTTTTTTACATTAATGTATATTTGTTCCATTCAAGGGGTGTCAGCAATGATGTAAGACTAGAATGTCAGTTTATTTGGTACCTTCCAGGACCAAAGTGCACACCATTAGAGAAGGAATCATATATGTAAATATCACCTTGTATTCTCTTGCTCATGACTTGACTCAGTCCATTCTTGATTCACAAACAGAATTTGAGGCAACATTAACAGGATGTCATCATCAACACTCAAGATATTCTGCATTGGTAGTTAAGAAACTTTCTGATTTTTACATAAATGAGCTATAATGAATGTCAGATAATGACTTGGGACCTCATATTCCTGACCCATTAAGTTAAAGATGTGGACTTGATGATATTGAGGTGGCTTCTGGAACTAACATCTTAAGGGTTTTTTTCCATTGAAAAATTTATAATGTTGCTAACATTGGAGTTGGTTGCCAGTTCAAGAATGCATTTGGGAGAGGGATGTTAAATAAATTCTCGATGAATAAAATAATTGCCCCCAAAATGCAGGTATTAAAAATAACCTTGTATTTCTAGTTCAAAATATTTGGGTGAAAATGCATAACACTTATACATCTGCCTTAAATAGCCAACGTCTTTTAAATACTTTGTATTAAGGCAAAAAAAAAAAAAAAGATTTACTGTATTAAGATATGTGATATATTCACTCCCTAATGACAGGAACAAATAACAACTAACAAGTAACAAATAAGAATGACATATATACATATGTCATATGTATGTCATATGTATATATGTCATTCTTTGTTATATATATATATATGTTATACATATATATGTCTTTTTATTTGTTATATATATATGTTATATATATGCCATTTTTATTTGTTATACATATATATAATGACATTTTGTAATTCAGAAGAAAATATTTTTTCTTAGTGTTTATTTTTGAGAAACAGAGCACAAGCAGGGGAGGGGTAGAGAGAGAGAGAGGGAGACACAGAATCCGAAGCAAGCTCCAGGCTCCAAGCTGTCAGCACAGAACCCAATGCGGGACTCGAATTCACGAACCATGATCGTGTCCTGAGCTGAAGTCGGAAGCTTAACCAACTGAGCCACCCAGGTGCACCTAGAAGAAATTCTTAAGTAGTCACAAAGTGAATCAACTGAACCTAGGGTCCAACTCTACACATTGCTAACCATGCCATTTGAAACAAGTCACTTAAGTTTGAACATCCCTCGGGTAGGTTCTAAGAGCTGAAAATATGAATTCTGTCTACTTCACAAGGCTGAGATTAAAGATACACATGCATTGCAAAGGGTATGTTTAGCACACCTGATATTCTAAACACAGAAAATGCTGAGATGAACTTTTTATGTATTTTAAGTGTTTTAGACTTCAGTAGGTAAAACAGAGGCACAAATAGGTAGCCTGAACACAAAGTAGTCATTCCTACTTTAAACTGTGTTAAAGGGGAAACAACCAGCGGCCTGATTCATGGGGGAGCCTGCAGGAAGAAAGCCTTGTAGGTCAGGCAGTGTGCTCATGGTTGGGAGAAGGGTTATTGGTATTAACTCATGTGACATCTTTTCTTCATATGGCCTCCACACAGGCTGAATGCAACTTCCACACTAAGCTGGAAACAAAATTATTATACTCTTATTGTACAAAAACAAAAACAAAAACAACTTTAAATATTTGTGCAAACATTCCTGTTCTCCTTTGATGATTTATTTACACAAAAATCCTAGGTCTGTATTTTTTTTCTCTGTATATTACCCCATGAATACCAATAGAAGAGTGTAATAGTTTATATGGTAATGGTTTTGACTAGTCATGTATACATAGCCCATTGTCTCTTCTGAGAAACCATCATAAGCTCCAAAATTAGTTAATAGAAAGCAAGAAGAAAAAATTAGTTGCTCTAACATGCTGTTTAATTCTAATTATAATTTTGTGGGTTGTTAATGAATTCCCTCTTTTTTTCCTCCCATTTGAATTCTAGGCACATTCAAAGCAATAATCAACCTCCACAGCCCCCGGTTCCACCATTAGGTTACATGTCCGGAGCCTTGATTTCCGATTTGGAAACAGATGTTCCAGATGATGATGCTGATGATGAGGAAGAAGCTTTAGAAATCCCCAGGCCCCTGAGGGCACTAGAGCAGACACCCGGATCCAGTATGGACAATCTAGACAGCTCTGTGACAGGTAACGTAACTGATTTAATAGGAATAACTGACCTATTTATTACACTCAAATGCATCAAAAATCAGACACTTTCTTATGTAAGATTTATTCCACTCCAGCTATTTCTATAACATTTTAAATATGTTAATATTAAACACAAAATTCAAAAAGGATTTGGAAATACTTTTGCTTTGCTGCAAAAATGATAAGAAAATTCATGAATTTTAAAAAGCCTTAAAGACATGAAAGAAAACTCAATTATATCCAGGGCTTTCAAGAAAAGTTCACTCTACTGGGGAACCAAGTCTATTACATAAAAAAAAAAAAAACCTTGACTTTTAGAAATGATATATTTTGTATATCAGGAGCAACATACAAAGTGAATGCAATCTCAAAACACTTCTTGATATTTCACTCTGTACAATCATTCACTGATGAAAATAAGCAAGTCTTCAGAATGAGCCTCTCTAAGGTTGCACAAGGTATTGTGTGGAGAAAATGTATAGCGAGATAAGCCATACATTTACGCATTTCATATCGTTGGATTCAGTAATTGCTCCTCTCCCAAGTAATACAGTTATTTTTGCAGTTTACTCCTCTGGCGTCCTCTGGCTTTGTTCACTAAGTGAAATGTTGCAGTTGCTACACTCCTAAGATGATCCCAGGACTGCAACCTATTTGAAAGGATTTAAGTTTATCCAATTTTGTTGAAAAAACTTGAATCCTAATGTGTACACAATGAATCTGGAGAAATGTAAAAATTTAGTCTTTCTATTCCAGTAGATATCCATTCTTTGACACACATACATAAATGTCTCTTATGTGACTATAAAGACGCAACTACCCCAAATGTAGATCTTGCTTTTGCAGGCATTGGGTCTTCTCAGAAAAATCACCCATGTCTCTATTTACCTTGATAATATCATCTTCATCCTAGGAGGCGTGTACCGTGGTCCCATTTAATTCTTGTGTATGCTCCCAACTTGCAAAGATTTTTCACGCTGACTTGAGCCAACACTGATGGAAACTTCTTTAGGACAGTGATGGAAAAGGATGAGGACCTATATGTTTCCTCTCTATGCCTTCCTGAATAATACAATGTGTGATGCAGGAGCCCACTTTTTTTGTTTTGCTTCTTACCTGGGGTCTGTCTGCTTGCCAAGCTAATTAAGATTTAAGAACTTCAGATAAACTGCCGTGATTTGAAATCGAGATCCAACTGAAGGTGGCAAAGCAAAAGTTTGAGTCTTTGAATGCAGAGAGCTAACTTATTAGTGCACTATTATGTTAAGCCCTCTTGCCTGAATTTCCAACATGATCTCCTTCAGGGTAAAATTCTGCATATTTTTGCATATCTCACTAATGATACTGAACTCCTCTCCATTAGGAATGCAGTAAGAATTGCAATAATAGCACACAAAAAAGGGCAGCTATAGCCTATGTAGTCCTTTTATTAAATATTATAATGTCAAAGATGATAAATATATCTATAAATCGGAAGATTGCCATTTCGCACTTTTACATGCTCACCTGTCTAATGTGAACATGGTTAAAACCAATCTGCCTTTCTCCTTGTAGCTGGTATACTGTTCATTCCAAATGAAGCTTTTATTGCTAAGAAAACAGTCTGTTTTCCTACTTGAATTCACTGCTTAATTACTGCTGTATATAAAAACCTCAGGGTGTTTAGGTGTGTATTACAATGAATTTGCCCTATGAATAATGCATCTTCTCAGTGAAAGAAGTTGTAGTCTACAGGAAGTAGCCAAAGGAAACTCTTTTCTTTCTTTTCTCCTTTTTTCTTTTCTTTTTTTTCTTCTCCTTTTTTTCTTCTCCTTTTTTTCCTTTTTTTTTTTTTTTTTTTTTTTTTTTTGGCTCTGCAGTAACTTTGTGGGCAAGGTATGACCAAAGATTTAATTTGTTTTGTTTTCTAGTGTATAAGTGTAATGTAAGTAAATATAAATCCAAAGTAAATATATTTTCTTTAAAAAGTGTGTGTGTAGGAAGTGTGAGTGAGTGTGGGATGTGTGTGAAAGAATATTGATAGGGTTTGTGATTATAACTGCATGTGTGAGTGTATTTAGGGCTCTGTGTGAGTGTGTGTGGGTGTGTGTGGGTGTAAATAGGATTGTAAGCGTATGTGAGTATGTGTGTGTGTGCACACATATGCACATGTAAGCATACATGGGGATGGCCCTAAGGTGAATGTATGTATGGACCAAATGTTACAGAAATCAACATGCTGATGAGTATTGTTCTAATGTGTTTATGTTTTCTTCAGACCCTTAAACCTAGTTTAATGGCCTTAATTGAGGTGGGCAGTAAAAACAGACACTGTTGCCATTGGCTTTTTATGTTTCTAAGATGGTAAGTGCCCACAGAGAGGATTCTGATTCTACTGTAATTTACTCAGGGTTCTAAATCCGTATGTGGTGTGAGGAATTCAGTCATTACTTTCACCTAAACTCTTTGGTAGAGATTTTCATTTTCATGAAACTCAGAACCATTTTTATTAAATGGGACAAAAAGTTATATTCCATTCCCTGAAACTCTAAATCCAACCAGAATGATAGTCCAGTGGTAACACAGAGATGGGCTAAAAAGCCGGTTTGTATTTTACTTGTATATGTAACATTCCAACACTTAACCGCATTAAGGAATAAGTGCAGAGCCCATCTTTATAAAGAAATAATTATATAAATTCCAGATATTTTCAAAACAACTAAGTAATTTGTGATAGACATCTTAAATTTTGAAATAATGGTCCATGAATGGAAAAGCAAGAAGAAAGGAAAATATCAGCAGTTTCCTATTCCATAATCTCAATGTCTTAGTCTTGTTAGGCTGCTCTAACAAAATGCCATTGACTGGGTGACTTAACAAACATTTATTTCTCACAGTTCTGGAGGCTGGGAAGTCCAAGATCAAGGTGCCAGGAGATTTGGTTCCTGGTGAATTTCTCCTCCTGGCTTACAACCAGGTATCTCCACACGTGTTCTCAAAAGGCAAAGAGAGACAGCAAGCTCTCTGGTCTTTTTTTAAAAGTTTGCTAATTCTGTCTGATGAACCCACCTTCACGACTTCATCTAAACCTAATTACCTCCCAAAGACCCCACCTCCAAATACTATAACATTAGGGGTTAGGGCTTTTAACACATGAATTTTAGGGAGAAATAAACATTCAGTTTCTAAAACAGTAATGTGGAAAATGTATTTGCAAGTCTACTATATTATTTATTTATTCCTACAACAAACATTTACCAAATGTCTCTTCCTTCCAAACTGTTGGCTAGGAATTTAAATATGATAATAATGATAATGATAATAATAATAATGCCATCAACAAGAAGAGTACTATCTTGTGCATATATAGCCCTTAGTAAGTGCAAGGCACTCTTCAAGCAGTGACCTGATTTTTTGTTGTGACTCCATGAGCTAAGAATGTTGCCTACATATTTAAACAATTGTAAGAGAACATGAAACAAACGAAAAGAGACGGCAAAGATTCAAATATTTGGTATCTGGCACTTTATAGAAAAGTTTGCTGATCCCTGTCCTAAAGTTTTAACATATATTAAATCCCTTACCTATCACAAACCTAGTTTAGTTCTTATTTTACAGATACAAAAATTGGGTCACAGAGGGGTTTAACATCTTTTAAGGTTATACCCACCTGATAGGTGGCAAAAGAATTTTCAAAATAAGTATCTTACTTTCAAGATAAATGACCATGATCCTTGCTCTGGATATGGCCAACTTTTTTTTTAATCTCTGAATTTAACATATTTAAAAGGAAAATGATCTCTTGGTCTATTACCTAACATACAGATCTCTATCTGTCTTTCTGTGTCTCTCTTCCTTTCTGCATGCATGCGTGTATGTGTGTACATATATGAATATATATTCATACAAATACAACATATAATTTTATCTCTGGAAACATTAATCCTTCCCCCATGCACTTAATCAGAGTAAAAAAGATTAATTTTTAGCTGTAACCTTTATTACTTGTTATCTTACATTTAGTTCTATATTCAGTTATGGTGACTCTTGCTAACAAGAATCATCTGTATCAGCACTTTTTGTGGGGAATCTCATTTTTAATTTGTTTGTAGCATAATTTAAATCTCTTCGGTAGTAATAAAGTCTAAAACTATCTTGATTATAGCACATCACACCGATTTGGGCTAGAAAGTAAACATATGGAATTATTTCAGTCTTTAGGAATATGCTTGCTATATGTCTTCCTAAATGCCAAATCCACCATTTTTGGGCAACAGGGTAGGGAGAGTAGTTAATACTTCTTTCTATATCTTCCATGATGGGAGTGAAAGGTAAGTGTTTCCTGCATTTAATGACTCCACCACAGGAAAAAAGAAACAGAAGGCAGTGTGAGAGAGGACAGAAGGAAAATGTCCTGAGCATGAAGCCAAGATTCTAACTGCTTCACTGATCACCAAAAGTACAACCAAGAGGGAAAACCATGAAGTCAAATGAATAAAAGTTTCCTTAACTGCTGGACCCCACATAAATACCACGGCTGAAGGGAAATCGCGGCTCTATATTTTCTGTATTTTATGTCTTTGGAGGTTTCGCTGGAACTCCCAAACCAGATCATTTTGAACACAATAAAACCTGGCAGCCTCACCACCTTACTCGACCACACAGCTTTTAGAGAATTGGCCACTTAAAAGTGTGACCTGATGCCTTGTTTTTGTTGCAAAAACTTAAGGAAAATATTGTAGTATTAGGAGAATTTCAGAGGTGATGCCAAAAATAATGAAATCATTATCTTAGACTGTGATGTATTTAAAAAGAAATTAAATATTTACTTCAGATTTAACAGATAAAAGGGGAACATCATATATTCACCTGAGTGGAGCAAGCTAACAGGTGTCATATGTCCCAAGGAAGACATTTTTTAATTGCTTATTTTGCTTTCATGTATATTACACATTCTTTCTCTCTCTGAGGAATGCAGGTAGAATTGTTGCATATTCAGTATGTTTGAGGGAGAGAAGAATTTCTAAATATTAGACATGTTTTTCTCCATTTAAGCAGAGGTCAATATTTGGATTGATTTATCCAAAGACAAGTATAGCTGAAGATTTTACTTAACACATAGTTAGACTGATTGCACTTAATAGGAAGGGTTCCTCGATTAAATATTGGCTGAAAAAATGGGGGACAGCCAGTTTTTGTATCTCATAAAAATGGTAATGCAACAATTAGCAGGGTCATATTATAAAGCACAGACTTTACTCTAGCTTAATGGATCTAAGGATAAGCATTTATCAGCAAGGAAGGATTTAGCATAAAACGACATGTAAATGAATTGATGACTGATCATAAATTAATTTTAGTGCTGAAGATGTAATAGAGACACAGAAAGATGCCACTTTATCATGCTATTTTACTGCTCAGTAACATTTGAGCAACAACTTAATGTCCTATATGCAGTTCTTCTTTAATAGCTTGAATAAATTTGAGATTTTTTTTGGCCTTTCAGCAACTTTAAGCCTGAGAAATTTCAGAAGATTGAAAATGTAAACACAAATAAATTTGGCTATGTGGCATAAATTCATTTTTCATTAAATGTTTAAATATGTATTGATTATGTTTGGGGCTATAACATGTCAACTTGGATGGATTGTGTATAATTTGTAAAGAATCTCTACCTGAACTCTTTCACTTCATGTTCATTTTAATTTTTTAAAATTTATTTATTTACATTCAAGTTAGTTACAGGAGTAGAACCCAGTGATTCATCACTTACAGATAACACCCAGTGCTCATCCCAACAAGTACCTTCCTTAATGTCCATCACCCATTTAGCCCATTCCCCCACCCACCCTCCAGCAACCCTCAGTTTGTTCCCTAAATTTAAGAGTCTCTTATGGTTTGCCTTCCTTTCTGTTTTTATCTTATTTTAATTTTAATTTTTATATTTACCTTTATGAAAGTAAACCAATTATCCCCAAACTTGCTTACTTTCTAATTCATGAATCAATGTTTTTCTTTTCCTCCTATCATTGTCTTCTTTCTTGTAATGGTTTACATATATGTTCAGATCACTCTTGATGCTTAAATCTAAAGAAAGAAAAAGCATGGTAGCCACAGATAGGGTAAATCAGTGATTGCTAAATAAACTTTAACAATTTTATATGGTGCCTAGGTGACTCAGTTAGTTGGGCATCTGTCTCTTGATTTTGGCTCAGGTCATGAGCATGGAACCTGATTGGGATTCTCTATCTCCCTCTGCCCTTCTTCCCCATTCATGCTCTCTCTCTAAAATAAATAACATGAAAAAATATACTTAAAAAACAATTTTACAACATGGATGAAATTTAATATATGTTATATGTTTTTAATTCATGATGTATTGTCAATTTTCTATAAAAATGTTCTGCACAAACGCACCCATTCCATATATCACATTTAACTACAGAAGAGGGGCTATCAAAGATAAAGTCCAAGGGACAAAGAAAAAAGAAAATTTATTGCCTTCTTTTGATGTGTTTCCTTCTTGCTCTCCATTTGAAGGTGAACTCAACTATAGGAACTGAGGGCACTTGCCTCTCTTTAGTGATGAGGATTCCTGTGGTCCACCATGGCCAAATCTATATGACACATGTGTCTTCAACTCTGAAGTCATCTATCTAATTTCTTAGCTCTTACATAGAGTAGTAAAGAAAACAGAAGTGGTGTACTTTCTATATTGACCAAAACCTACTTGAAGCCATCTCTTCCATGCTACTCTCTTTTCCCAGAGAAAGAAAAAAGAAAGCACCAAAGAAAACTTCATGAATAACTGGGATTTCTGAGGGCATGGAAAGTTGCATTAACAATCGAGATAAACTCAGAGCAAAGACACAAAGGCAGGAAAGTAGTTGGTATGTTTAGGGACTGGCAAACTTGTACATTGAAATCCTTATATGAAGGACTCACTATCACAGGAGATGAACAGAGTGTTTTTGAAAAAGTCAAGCTAACTCTGTTAAGAGATGTCCCTAAGTGGCATTTCTGTAGTGGCACTGCTGTGGTATAGGATTTTTCCTACATTTTCAGGTTCAGAGACTATTTGTCAAAATGTCAAATCCTCAAGCTGGAACCACACAGCAAGCCAACATTAACGGGAAAAAAACAAAAAGACTCAGTTATTTCAAAAATGGACTATACATTAAGATAGATGGTTGAGTGTGGATAGATAGTTCAGGAGAAAAAAAAAGTAAATTGCCACTTAATATAACATTATTATCTTACTTTGATCAAGATATTGACAAATATCTATATTCAAGTGTATCAAAGCATAGCCAAGATATGTATATTAATCATTTTTAAAATTTTCCCTTTTGGGTAATAACTCACTTCTTTTCCTGTCTTCCAAGTTATCAACAAAAGTTGACTGACATTATATTCCTTGTTTACTATATTTTTTAGAAGTTCTTTTGAGTACATTTTTTCTATAAGTATCATAAGTTCATTGCTGGGAAATGGCACAAGGGATAGGATCACATAGAAATTATGCTGAGTAATGAGAATGTTGAAGACATTTAATCCAGTATGCCTAATGTTTGTTGAAACACCTATAGAAAGCACCTATAGAAAACAAAACACCTATAGAAAAGCACCTATAGAAAAAATATGAAAATAAGTAAGAGTCCCTAATTTCTAGAGTTCCACTGTCTAAGAAGAAACCTTTATATGAAACAAACTATAGTTTGTAGAGACCTGATACGCTACTGTATGCATAGTGTTTGAAAAACACAGGAAGCAGAGAAATTGATTCTTCCTAAGACAGAGTTCGAGGTGAGGTGGAATCAAGGTGATAGAAGGGATATTGATTTGGACTTTAAAGTTGGACAGTGGTCCATAGAGTTAGTGACAATCCAGAGATGTGTTAAGGAATGAGAGGTAAGGCTACGTAGGGCAGGCAGTGGGAGTACACAGGCTATTAAGAGGGTCTGGGGCTGGAAAGGGAGGCTGGACTACATATTGAAGGATCTCAGATGCTTAATTCGTTAGCTGAATGTGGCGCTGGCAAACTAGGGAAGGTTTTGAGTGAAGGAACCAAGTCATGTGATAGATGAGAAAAATCGTTCAGATGACGCTGAAGATAAAAGGGACCAGAAGGAAATCAGGAGGAGCTTAGGAATGAAATTGGAGATGTAGGAAAGGAGATGCTTGTTTGGAGAGTAGTTTCAGATAGCACAGATTTATTTGCAGATGTTCAGCAGACCTTTAGAAATACAGAAAACAGTACATAGCAGGGACAGGAATGAGCTTTCATGTATTTCAAAACTATCCTCAGTTCTAGGGTTTCATATTCTCTGGTGATCATGGACTGAATCACTTTGATTTTCTTTTTTCTTATCTACCGTAGCATTATACTGCAAAGCCCATGACATCATTTCTTCCTTCGTTTTGGGCTGTTGGTCCTTGACTTGCGATTATTAACTCAGAAATGGTTCTCTCAGAGGAGGCTCGGTTGCTGGTGTTATCTGCGCTTCCTTGCAGTGGCCTGTGTCAGGGGAATTTGTTTGGAAAGTAAGAAGTGTATCCCTGTGCTTTTGGCAAATAGAATCAAAGCTCTTATCTTTCTCTGCTACACTTAACACCCTTTTAGCTTCTCAGATTCTTCTAACCCCTTTGGTTTCTATTTTCTCTCTCTCTTGCAAGTGCATGAACCCGTGTTACTGTATCCTGGGACCCAGACTACACATACATATACTTCATCACAGCAACACTCCTAACTATACTGTTGTCTCTTAAACATTGGAGAAAAAGCGGGGGCCGGGGAGGGAATCGCTGGCACTTGAATTTAATCTCTTTATGTGAATATGTGATTGGTTTATTTAGAAAAGCTAAAATTAACTTCTTATAAATACTTCTTTTTGCTCTCTCTTTATAAAACTTAGGCTAAGCCACACTTGGCACTTTACTGTGTCATGAAGTAATGGTATACAATTTAAATAAATATTGTAATGTTAATTATATTACGTAATAGATTATGGTTTCAGTATTACATGGTCGAGGAAAAATATAAAATTGTAAATAACTTGCCAAAAAATTAAGAATGAAAGTTATTTCTCAGTATGTTCATATTTTGCACATCAAAGGGTGATTCTTTTCCTCTATCACCATGTTGTATTTTGCAGAAAAATCCATAATAATGCCAATTGTATTCTTCATAATGGTTAATTTTCTAAGACAAAGACTAGCAACAAAGAGAAAACTAGAATTCTTAAAACAATTAAAATACCAACAAAGTATCCTGAGCTTGAAATTCATAGAAATTTTCAAAGATACATTTTTTCCTTTTGTTCTAAGTCTATTTGCTCTGATATCATTTATATATTTTTTTTTGGTTTATAATGTTTGTTGTTATATTTCCTGATTATTGAAATTTGTATTTCAAGTCCTTGGAATAATTCTAGCACTTCCCCAGCATACAAGCGTATATTTAATGGAAATTATCATTAAAGCCAACACTAAATTCACGATATATTCACACTGTTTCTTCATCTGAGTCTTTGATAAGTTTACGCACTATAATTTACTTCCACAAAAGCGTTCCTCCCTGAATTGTAGGACACAAGATGTACATAGTAATTCTCTTTTGGAAAATGAGTATGTAATGATTCAAACAATGTAAGAATGGAACCCTGTGAAACATGTTTTGTTCACGTGTTGCAAACAGATACAGGTTTTAAATAACGCTCATTCTTCCGCTCTGGGAATGTGTAAAACATGGATGATGCTTGCATGTGGCTAAGAAGTGGTGATGAAAGCAGACTTGCCTCAAGGAGGAGTGAGTAATTGAGGCAGCTTATTTGTTCCTTAGCAGGGTGTGTGCAAGCAGATGGGCTATCCAATATATCCCACTCACTAGACAACTACATTTGTTTTTAGGTTCAATGGTAAATGGATGGGGCTCTGCATCTGATGAGGATCGTAACTTTTCTAGTCATAGATCTAGTGTAGGTAGCTCCTCAGATGGCTCCATCTTTGCCAGCGGCAGCTTTGCACAAGCACTGGTGGCAGCAGCAGATAAAGCTGGTTTTAGGCTGGATGGAACCAGCCTTACAAGAACAGGTTGGTAGCCTCCGAGTCAACACTCTTTGCATGAGAGATTCTCGTCCTTTAGACACCGAGCTATATTTCTCCTGTTCTTTCTCTTCAGTGAGTCTGACGGCAGGGCTTTCTTTAATATGCATGACCACGGTTGGGATCCTCAATTACCAGAACTCTCTTCTGATGCTACTTTTGCAGAGCCAAGAATAGGCTCCTACTCACCACCTTCTATCCTTTATTTCCCTTTCCCTTCATGGCTCTGCTGATTAATTGGAATATGCTTCCTTTCTATATTACAGCCAAGCTGCAACTGAGATCGCCATTAAATTTTCAATAACTCACACTTTGCAAAATTCTCACACAATCAATAATGTGCCCAGTGATTAAAATTATTCAGCTTTTATCTCCATTACTTTCCTTTGCCCCATTTCTTTCTGCAAATGCGTTTTCTGGGAAGGCTTCCTCAGCATGGGGTGACTGGGTCTAAGGCTGTCAGTCTAACAGTTCAAATGGCTGATGGTCTTATTAATTGTTTGGCTGTTAAAATTTTAACCCAATAATGTATTATTTGTTTTAAAGGATGCTAATTAAAGATACACCCACTGCATTTGCAACTCGAATAAAATGATGACTGCATGCGTATTGCTCTGTAGCATAATCTACTTTGGGTTTCTGAGAATAATCGAGTACCAATTGTATAATTTTTCATATATCTGATTATTTTCCCCAAAATGAATATGAGAGTCATTCTAATAATAGATCAGTAATTTGTAAGTGTTTGTTTTACTGAAAAAAAAATAACTTTGGCATGATCCATGCTTTTATATGACTGTAATTCTTAAATGCACATATAAGAAGGTTCTACTATATGAATTGAATTGAACTACCTTACAAAACAAACTAATGAAACTTTAAATGCATTTTTGAAATCTTAATAGTATTCAAATAGTAAAGTGAAGAAAAATAAACTAATGAAACTTTAAATGCATTTTTGAAATCTTAATAGTATTCAAATAGTAAAGTGAAGAAAAACGATTTTGACCCTTCACTAAACTCTCAGGTTATAAAAATCAGTCTTGGGCATTTTCTCTGAATTATAACATCAGTATTTCTTTTGAGTATGCATTAGGAATCGTCAAATGGTATAAAAAATTTTCTCCAAGCATTGCAGAGGTTTATTTTTCATATAGCATCCGAACTAAAGTATGTTGTAATATAATGGTTATTTGAATTTTCTTCCTTTATAAGGCATAAGTCAGAAACTTTATGTTGCCTGAGTGTTTTTTTGTGGACAGTTGTAAGTACAGCAGTGAGACAGCGCAAGGAAACTAATAAATTAGAAGGCATAAGTGCATTTCTTGCATGTATGCTAATATCTAATAAAGCATTAAGCAATATCATGTCACATTGACTTAAGAAAATGTAACTACATACAATAATTTTGTGTGAAATGAAAACATGCACAAGAGAATAAATACATGCACATAAACCGACCCTCTCTCACCATAATAAACACTGTATTGAAATCATAAGATGTTGAAAATTTATTAGCTACCCTTTTCACAAAATAAATTTCCCTGGGTATGTACTAAAGCTCAAAAAAAGGACATAACACAATTTCATTTTGCAATGAGAATTTGGAGTCTGCTCAGATACAATAATATTCATCAGAAAATACCTATTGCACTTTGGATATGCAAGGTGGTTTTAACCTGCTATCTATCCTATATTATACACTAATACAATTGAGTTTCTGTAAAAGAAGCAAAATTCATCGTGTATATATATGGGTGATAAGGTCAGTTTAATATATGTCTTTGAGCAGACCTTTCATGTAAATTTTCAAATGCATTTACTTCAACACATTTCTTCTGTTCTGAAAGTGAGTTTATAAGATTCCAAGGATAAAATTTGATGAAGCAAATAAGACAGTACATAATTCATTTCAGAAATAACTTCCTTAAGTTTAAGAAGTAAAAGCAGCATTAATTTGCATATATCCATGAAAATATCACTGAGATCATCAAGGTTAAATAATAAACCAAGTAATCTCAAGCTTTTGGTTGGTGGATTTGTTTTTTTATTCATTTATTAAATTTTTTTCAGCGGGTAGTGTGTTGGTTACTAAAAATTGGATAAAATGAATGCAACAGGGCATTTTTTTATGGAGATGCACCAGTATTTGGTATCTTCAAATGGCATCTCTAGGCAAGTTTATAGGTTAGTCTAAGTAAGAGCAGAAATACAAGACACGCACAATCACTGCCTTGTAACATCCTCTGTACCACATTCCCTTTGTTTTCTTTTTAGGCAAAGCTTTTACCTCCTCTCAAAGACCTCGACCAACCAGCCCATTTTCTACTGACAGTAATACCAGTGCAGCCCTGAGTCAGAGTCAGAGGCCTCGGCCCACTAAAAAACACAAGGGAGGGAGAATGGACCAACAACCAGCATTGCCTCATCGAAGGGAAGGAATGACAGACGGTAGGTTTGTTTCCTTGTCTCTTGTCTCCTCACTGAAGAGGTGTGCTCTGTGCAAGTCATTAACCTACATTAAAGTAGCTATGGTAGATTAGGCGTTGCCTCATTATGTAACAAGGCAGAAAATCTAGCAATATGGTCTTGTTTAAATAAAACACCCTCTTTTTTTTTCTTTTTAACAATCTGGAGTTATTTCTATATTACCAAGCCCCAAGAAATGTATGCCACACCACTTTCCAATGTTGATTTTGCTACCATTCTGGAGTTTTCCAGCAATGCTTTCAGTGAACATTCCCGTTTGAGATTAGGAAAAAAAAAATAGGTAGCATGGGCACTTGGCATGCATTTCTGATATTAAATTTGGAGCATTTCTGATATCAAATTAAGGTAACTTCAGTGGTATTTCACTTTTTTTTTTTTTTTTTTTTAATTTTCTTTTTTCAACGTTTATTCATTTTTGGGGGGGACAGAGAGAGACAGAGCATGAACGGGGGAGGGGCAGAGAGAGAGGGAGACACAGAATCGGAAACAGGCTCCAGGCTCCGAGCCACCCGCCCAGAGCCCGACGCGGGGCTCGAACTCACGGACCGCGAGATCGTGACCTGGCTGAAGTCGGACGCTTAACCAACTGCGCCACCCAGGCGCCCCAGTGGTATTTCACTTTTGAAAAAGACCATGAAATGATTTGTAACTTAGTAACTTTTTTTAGTTTCATGAATTTCAGGCCTAAAAGCTAGCTACAGATCAGCGAATGGATGGGTCAGCAAACTTTTCTATAAAAGTCCGGATAGTAAATATTTTTGACTTTAGCTGGCCATACAGTCTGTGTCACAACTATTCACTGACATTGTAGTCTGAATGTCGCTACAGAAAAAAATAAATGAATGGGTGTGACTGATTTCCAATAAAACTTTATTGATAAAACAGGCAGTGGCTGAATTTGGCCCATGGCCCATTTGTTGATCTATTCCAATCCTTTTATTTATGTATAGCATTCAGTCTTTGCACAGCAAACACTTGGTTTCAGGAAGCACAATATTCCTGGGACATGTCCTTCTTCAATAAAGAAGAGTTCAGTAGCTTTACAGACCAGGATTTATCTCCCATATGTTCAACTTAATTCTCATACATTTAAATGTAGGAATACAACTATTTATCATGAAGTTTTATCTAAGGAATATTTAAGATGATATATGTAAAGAGCCTAGTTTGATGTCTGAGCCAAAGGTAAATTTGTTCCCTCTTCTCAGCACTATCCCCTGTAAACACACAGAGTTGGTCTTGAGGTAGTTCTACTAAACACCACAAGAGTGAACCTAGCCAATCTGCACATTAGAACAATCTAGGGAACTCTTAAATTGGACTCTGGAGATTGGGATTTAATTGTTCTGGGTGAAAACCAATTAGGAGTGTTTTTAAAGCTCCACAAGTGAATCGAACGTGCAGCCAGCATTGAGATGCTGTGAGTGAGTCCTTAGCATTCATTTTACTCTCTTGGACTTACCATTATAGGACAGAATGAGGCCTAGTTGGGAAAGAAACATCTGTTCTTTATTAGTTTGGGTGGGTGGGGGAGGTCTGTATCTGGCAGCCATCTTTGTGATTTCTTTTGTCATTTTTTAAGGCAAGGAAGATTTTAAAAGTCAAACATAACTTGTTCTAAAAGCTTTTAGGTTTCCTTATCTTTCCTGTTACTTTGTTTTCATTGGGAAGTGTTTTATGGAATATGAGGGCAAAGGTACACTTGAGATTTTGGTGCTTTATAAGCGAATATCCTGTGCTGAATGAACAAAAATGCTCACCGCTGCCTCGCTGCCTCAGATGGTCTGAAGATTAGTTGAGCACTTAAAGCAGTCAATAGTGTTGATCTTATACTCTCTAAATAAAAAGGACCACTCCCACTGGTATGCTACTTATAAATCTCAGAATTAATAATTTTGTATAGTTTTTCTGCTATGAATGTTGTGGAAAAAGAAAAGAAAGACGTTTTTTTCTGAAATGTTTGAAGGTTATATCCAGAATATGTGGAAGGTATAAAATATAAATCAACAAAATAGAGAGCTCTCCTTTTCTTCCTAAAATTCTTTTCTGGCAATTTTTAGCAGAATGTCTGGTTAAAGCAAGCTTCCGCCTAGTTTAAAGCATGATCAATACATTGCTTATCTTTCTCAACAACTAATAGGTTCCTAACTTTTAAACTTGCCAGCATTGCAAAGCCAGGTTATGGATTATGTGTTGTTAGTAGAAATATTTTGGAAGTAGTGATATTGCAAAGGGAATTTTGGCTCCCATGTCTTCCCAAGTGTATGATCCAATGATGTTTTATTTATGATATGAGGGCATTTATTGCAGATGACACTCTACAGATTATCCTTAAGGATGTTGCTATTTTATAGCAAATGTATGTGTCATAGCATTTATATGGTATCAATCCAGGCATAATTTTTTTATTTGTATGTGAAATCAAACCGTTCTTTTGGGGCAGGTTGCTGTTTAGCAGCACTTAGTGCCTAGACATTTTTACACTACAACTTTTGCTTTATACATTTTAAAATTGTGTTTTGTGACTAAATTAATCAGAATAATTACTGCCAGCTGCTATACCAAAGAACTTCTATCCCTCAGTGGCTCAATACCGCAAAAGTTTGTTTCCCATGAACATAATAATTTATCAAGGTCAGGTGTCTCTCCTCTAAGTACTAATGTAAGAAAATACGCTTTTTCAGTATTGGGATACCATCATTTTTACAGTGCGACATTTATGGCTTCTGAGTGAGGGGAAGACAAAAACAGAGTGATCACTTGAGACGTTCTCTGGTCAGGCCTGCAAGTGGTGCATATCCCTTATCATCTCACTGACAAGTACCAGTGTCCCAGACTAACTACTGGGAAAGTGATATTCTCTTGTGTCTAGTAAGAGGAATTGGGAATGGTGGTAAACATAAGGCTCTGTCTTAAAGACTGTGAAAAAACCCACACACATGTCAAGGAACATTCTGCTCCTTTGAATTCTCTTCGAAGCAGCCATTGCTCCATCTAAATCTTCTCTTCTACATGCATAAGTCAAAGAATACCTTTTCAAGCCAATATATTAACCAATACTGAAGGAAGAAGGCAGAGGAAGTATTTTTCTATCCATCAACCTTTTTTCCCTAGATCAGCTGCTTCTAGCCTGTTCTCCCCTCATTCCTAATGTCCTGGTTAGAGAACTTTCCTAGTTCTGCCACAGACTGGCTTGGACCGTTGAGCGAATTTCTTTATTAATTTGTTCATTCAAATATTTACTAAGCACATAACAAATGATAGGCAATGGAAACCAAACAGACAAAATTCCTTGTCTTCCTGGAGTTTACATTCTGTTGACAGAAGATAGAGGCAAACAAACAAAATAAAAGTAGGTAAGATGGTCATAAGTGTCATGGAGAAAAAACATAGGAAGTTGAGAAATACAAAGGTTAGGCGAGGTCTTTTTTAAGTAGAGTCTCAAGGAAGGCTTGACCAAGAAGATGACATTAGAGAAGACTAAAAGATTAAAAGGGAAAAAACAATGCTGATATCGAGGAAAAGTCATTCCAGAAACTGAGAACAGCAACTGGAAGCCTGAAGCTTGTTTGATAAAAAGTTAGAGAAGCAGTGTGACTGAAGCAGAGGCAGGCACAGAATAAAATGTAAGGTTAGACAAATAAGCAAGGACCAGTGTTTGTAGGGCTTTAAACCTTTTTAATGTTATTTTAGAGAGACAATGAGAGACAGAGCACAAGCAGGGGAGGGGCAGAGAGAGAGGGAGACACAGAATCTGAAGCAGGCTGCAGGCTCTGAACTGTCAGCACAGAGCCCAATATGGGGCTTGAACCCAAAAACCACAAGATAAAGACCTGAGCTGAAGTCAGATGCTTAAGCAACTGAACCACCCAGGCACCAAAAGACCTTAAACTTCTATAAGGGCAATGGCTCTTACTTTGAACAGGAAACCACTGAAGGGGTCTGTGTGTGTGTGTGTGTGTGTGTGTGTGTGTGTGTGTTTAAGGCAGAGGAGTAACACGATCTTACTTATATTTTTATTTTCTTTTTACTTTTTTTTAAAGTTTATTTATTTTGAGAGAGAGAGTCCATGTGCTCCCAAAGGAGGGATGCACGGGAGGGGCAGAGAGAGGGAGGGAGAGAATTCCAAGCAGGATCCCAATCTGGATGCAGGGCTTAAACTCACAAATCAAATCATGAGATCATGACCTAAGCTATAACCAAGAGTAGGATGCTTAACCGACCGATCCACCCGGGCGCCCCATTTTTATGTTGAGACAGATTAAATGCACTTCTACGTGGAAGCACAAAAACCACATAGCAGGTTGTAGAAGTAATATAGGGAATTGATGTCAGAGGTTTCTACCCAGGTAGAATCAGTGGAAGCAATGAGAAAGGTTGAATTCTGGCTATAGCTTGGGATTGGTGCCACAGGATTTGTTACTGAAATTAAATACAGGTTGTAAAGCAGAGATGTCAACGATTATGCCAAAGTTTTGGTCATCTTGTAGAATGCAATTGCTACTATTTGAGATGATGAACACTAGAGAAGAAGCATGTTTTGTCAAGGAAGGTCCAGGGCTCAGTTTTGATATGTGAAAGTAGATGCTTTCTAAATAAGTAGAACACCTAAGTGTGGATTTAGTCATGTGAGTCTGAAGTTGATGGAAGGAGAGATCCAAGCTGGAGGTATTTGATTTCTTTTTGCCTTCTTTTTTTTTTTTTTTTTTCTAAAAAGTAGATAATAATGGCACATATTTCATTGGATTGTTGTGTGCCTGATAACAGCAAATCCTGAGTAAGCCAGTAAGAGACTCGTTAGTGAATTAATTTAGTCAAAATGAATCAACATGGAAATTAATAATAAATTTAAACATATTTGATTACGTATTTTTATTTTTTCCACAGTCATTCTTAATCCCATCTTTTTCCAATTCATTTATTTCAATGTGCACGCCATGTACTTTCTTCTTAGAGTATACAAATTCCAAGTATATGACTTAATTATGTAGCCATATAATTTCAGGTTAAATTAAATAGTAATCAGAATTTCAGCTAGCATAAGCAGATGCCATTTTGTCCATTTTAAAAATGAAGCTTCTTTGATGGAGAATAAAAATCAATGACAAGATATGTTATTTTGAAAGCAAATATAATAATTTCCCCCCTGCTGGCAGTCTTAAGGCCAAACACTCAAATGAAATGATTGCTTTACATTTATAATAATACATACTCAAGGAAGTCAGATTGAATATAAAGGAAACACTACACCCCTTGGTGGACTGTTCTACGAACAGATATCACGATATTGGATTAGCTCTTCATTTTGGAAGAAATTTTCCAAATGCAACTGTATTCTCCCAGATGGAAATCTTGTTCCCTTCAATAATTAGTAATTCATAATCTACCAAGAGGACATATGTACGAATTGGGAATGCTGCTTCAATATGGGAACTCCCAAAGCAGATGCAGAGGAGAGTGTTATTGTCAATTCAGTGGAGGACAATGTCATTTTGCTCGTTAAGAAAGAAGGTATAAAGCTTCTTAATAAAGTCTTTAAAGAGAGCAACTTAGCCTTTCTGGAGGAAGCCTTTCTTTTGTACACAAGAAATTTATACTTCTTCCTTTTAAGTGTCACAAACAGTACTCTTAGAAATAAGAGCACAAATACGACAATGGCGTGGGAAATAATGGACTATCTATATGCAATATCGCCTATTAATAATATAAATATGTGTATTATATATGCTATTTGATTTTATGAACCAATTATATATCACTGATACATATAATTAATATATCAATATATATTGTATCAATATTATATCAATAATAATTGACATTATGTAATCACTGATATTCTGAGGATGAACAGAGAAGTTTGCAGTAGTATACCAGGAAAATTACAAGATAATAATCCAAAAGAATGTTTAGAATGTTCAGGAGATTTCAAAATCTTCAACAAAGTAATTCTAGAACTAGTATAATGGCATAAATCATATAATAGAACTAATATAATACTTAAAGAAATATGAAAGAAGAGACTATGATATCACAGTTGAAGACAAATCAAAGTATAAAGGTGTCATGATCCAAACAGCTAACTAATAAAAGGAAAATGAAAAATTGGCTAAGCATTTGAACTTTTTAGTTTTTTCACATCTTATATTTAATTTAAAGAGCTTTTTGGCAAAGTTATCTATTCTACTACATCTCAAATTTTTATGATGCATTGTCTACTCTAGCACCATGAGGCATATTCTATCTGTACTCTGAACAGTGGTTATTACTTATTAAAATTAATACATTGGAAGATTATAATGTATTAGTTGTAACTCATTAGCTAACTCATGAAACGAACAGCCAGAATTGGTTGTCAGGCAGAATGTTAATTGCATTTAATAAATGTTAGCTTAACCCTCTGACTGTTGCTAAATGTACCACATACATGGGTAAAGGCAGTCATATGTTGCATATGATACGGCATATAGTTCTTAATTTCCCGAGGGCAACATTTCCTATGGAAATTGGCAGGACAGCTTTTATTCTTCCAGGGGCCTTTTATTAACACAGCTGCTAGAATGTCTAGTCATTTTGTGTCATGATATTTCTACTTTGGGGAGGTGGGGGTGAACATTGGATAAACTATGGAGAAAATATAAAATGCCTTTTATACCTTGAATATTAGCCTCAGTGTGCAATTGAAAACACTCTCCACATATAATAGTTGAAATTAGTCAATTTTGTTTCAAATACAGTGTGATCAAAAGGTAGAAAAGAGATCAATAATATGCATTTTAGGTAGAAATAACTGACCTTTGCCTCCCCCCACCAAATTTCTTTTGCATGAGTGAGACCTTTACGAGGGCACGGGTTTTTTTCTTCATCTTGAATCAAAACCTGTATTTTTCATTACATTGTAGTCCATTCTAAACATTATTCACAATTTTTAGATCTTCCACCACCACCAGATCCCCCTCCAGGTCAGGGTTTAAGGCAGCAAATAGGCCCGAGCCAGCATGCTGGTAACGTGGAAACCTCAACAGAGAGAAAAGGAAGCTCTCTGGAGACACCACAAGCATCCACCTTAGAAGACACAAAGAGCTCATTGGATTGTCCAGCTAGAGCATCCCTAGAGTGGCAGCGACAAACCCAAGAATGGATAAACTCCACAGAGCGCCAAGAAGATATACGGAAAGCCCTACACAAACAAAGTGTTGGACCAGGTGTGTTCTGCACAGTCCTAAGAAAGTGTGGACTTTTACCTGTTTTTCCCCCCCTACCAGGTACTTAGAAATGGCAGTTGTTTAAGAGCATCTGAAATATGTTTGCCTTGAATCGCTAAAAAGTTGGGATTCCTTGGCAGAGCTCACTGACACATCTTAAGTCTCATTCCCATGGGGATTGTTCCTTACCCTCTGCATAGAGGTCTGAGCTCAAGAGACCTCCAGGCTTTTTTTTTACCTGGATTGTTCAGGAGACAATTTGATGTTTTGCCTTGTAATGTTTATGCTGAATGCTTTTAAGACCCTCAAATTACGTCTTAATGTCACTATAATCTCTGCCTTCAACCAGTTTCATTTTGACTGAAGTAACTAGTCATTTTGAAAGGAGAGCCCCTTTCGGTCAATTCGTTGAATTCATTGAAATAACAAAAGTTGTACTGAAATGCCCAGTCACAGTATTCTCAGGAAAAAAAGAGCTTAAACAGGGCCTACAGTTTCTCCAGCTGGTTAAATTTAGTGGGTTGTTAACATTTCACTGGGAAATATTCTTATTTATGAATCAAACTTCCTGGAATTGTCACAAAATAAATTTCATTATTTGTGGTTGGGTTTTTTTTTTTTTTTTTTTTTTTTTTTTTTTTTGGAGGAGTGGTGGTTGTTTGGGCCTATTATAGAAATACATTTTTTGGAACATTTCTTCATGTATCAGGTTTCATTGAGTATTAAAATGTACACACAAACACAGATGACATTTGAGAGTTTCTTTATACATTGATTTTTGAACTTGGACTCCATCTTTTCTAGATATATCCTCTACCCATGCATTTTTAATAATTATATGATATCACAACTGGGTGCTCAAAGTTTGAGAAAATGTAATATATGCAAGAACCAAAATATGTCAACTTGAATGTCGAGATTTAGTGAAAGATTTCGGAAGTTATATCATGCAAGCTGTGAGAGAAAAACCATGTGATTATTGTGATTTCATAAAGACCATCTAAATAGAGTGGCAGTCATCACGGTAATTGTAGCTCATATCTAGAAAGAAAGAAAAAAAAAAGAGGAGGTAGAAAAGGAGGCAGGAAGAAAGAAGGAAAGAAAAAAATGTTTCAAAATATTAGGTATTTAATAATACACATAACGAGTTATTTGTAGAGAGTTGCATTTAAAAAAACTTTTTATTTACTATTTATCATTTGTTAAAATGTGTATCTCTCTTTTTCTTTTAAGTAAATACACAATCTTTAAAATAATGTGTTTATATCCCAAGAAACAGCAAAAATTTAAGGAGCTTATTTTAACTAATACATGGTTCTTCATATTAATTGACTGAGAGAATGTCGCTATAATTTAAAGTGGAAAAACACCATGTTTATTCAGTCTTCATGGAAAAATTTAATTGGAGCCTCACTGAACTCCAGAAATTATGCTCAGAGATGCTTTTGTTAAACAATAAGGTTCATTGTCTGCAGCTCTCTTTTGTAAAGAATTTAAATGTTCAAAGTGATATGTAATATTATATTTTTATCCCCAAATTTCCTATGATTCAATCCTGTTTTAGTTCCTATTATAGGAAATGTTGGCACATGGAAATTCTTTTAATATCCAGGCCTTCTTAAACCTCTTATTTTTAATTTTACTAAAGAGTGAAATGGTAGAATAGCCCGTCTTAAACTTAATATTTAAAGTTAAATTTCTTTTGTCTCCATGTTGCTGTTTAGCTTAGCACTCTGTATTTCTTTTTCAGAGGAGACATTGGTGCCCTACAGCAAGCCCAGTTTCCCATCTCCAGGAGGTCACAGCTCATCAGGAACAGCTTCTTCTAAAGGATCCACTGGACCTAGGAAAGCCGAGGCTTTGAGGGGAAGTCACCAGCGCAATGCCAGCGACCTTCTTGACATAGGATACATGGGCTCAAATAGTCAAGGACAGTTTACAGGTGAATTATGTAAGTGCTTTAGGACATTTGAAAGGCTCTGGTGATTCAGAACTAACATTGGGTTAATAATGCAGGGGAGGTAAAAGTTTTCCTTGATCCTCTTAGGGTCCCTGGTTGGGTCTGAAAATTAACTGATAAAGATAAACAGGAGAGGGGCGCCTGGGTGGGGCTCAGTCAGTTAAGCATCTGACTCTTGATTTTGGCTCAGGTCACGATGTTGCAGTTCATGAGTTCCATCGCCTCACTGGGCTCTGCACTGACAGTGCTGAGTCTACTTGGGATTCTCTCTCTCCCTCTCTCTATGTTCCTACCTTGCTCACACACTCTCTCTCAAGATAAATAAATAAAAACTTAAAAAAAAAAGGGTGAACAGGAGAAAAGTGTACATGGGTGCCTTCACAAGAGAATGAGTCATGACCCAAAGTAGTGACCAGAGCAGAAAGCTATTGTATCTTTTAGACAAAGAGGCAATAAATTTGTGACGGTTTTAGGAGACAGAAGGGTTTGGGTAGGAGCAGTCAATGGTAAAGAAGTAACTCGGAAGAAAAGGGTTAGCTTAAAAAGGTTTGTTTGCACAGTTTCTCAGCCCCCAAACTCCCTGTCTCTGGGAATAAGAATATCTTCCTTCTTCCTGGTACAAGGAGGGTATCTTTCACGTGGGAGTTTTAGGACCTCTTTCAGAGAAAAAAACTTGGGTTGAGGGAGGGAGGTCAGAGTGACCTTCCTGCTTCTGTAGATTTCTCAAACTCTTTCAGCTTCAGATATTCAGTGTGCCAAGGTGTCATATTTGGCAGTAGTATGTCCTGAACCTCAACAATAATATTGGCACAATAAACAAATTTCAGAATAGTAGAAATCTTGCTGTGCTATGAGAAAAAAATTGTTTATGACTTTGGGCAGTTTTGGTCATAATGTAGACCATTGCTATTTCCAACTGTCTATTAAATAAACATTTCTTCTATTTCAAGTCTGACTTATACTATACAAAAATTGCCTATCTTTAGGCAATTAATTTTAATATTTATAAGTTAATTATTTGTAGTTTTGTTTACCTTTTTAACTGAGCATATAAAGAAAGGGAAACATATTGGACCTTTGTTAGTTTTTAAAGAACCTCAAGAATTTTTCATTCCCTAGTTGATGTCTGTCTTTATTCATTTATTCATTTATGTATGTATGTATTCATAGAGAACCTGTGCAAGTGAGGGAGATGGAGAGGGTTGGGGGAGGGGTAGAGAGAGAGGGTGAGAGAGAATCTTGAGTAGGACCCACGCTCCACATGGAGCCACATGTGGGGCTCGATCTCACGACCCTGAGATCATACCTGAGCCAAATCCAAGAGTTAATGCTTAACTGACTGAACCATCTAGGTACCCCTATTTATTTGTTTCTTTATTTATTTATTTATTTTAAGAGTCAACTTTTTAAAGTTGATTTTTGATTTCAGTTCATTTGAAGTACTTTGATTATAATAACATATTATATATATATATATATATATATATACACAATTTTCTTTTTGAATAAAGAGCCAGCATTGTTAGTTAGTATAATTAATCTATAAAAATATAATATCAGCTGACAGAGAAAGATAGGATGTCACAATATGTCACAGCAAGAAGCACTGAACTCTTGGTGTTAATTTTTTTCTTGAAATTGACCACTTCTGCTATCCAATGTCCAAATTATACTTGTTGAGTATTTTCAGCTGCTTATTTGAATTCAGCTTAAAAGCAATGCTGAAGGAACAGCCTTGGGTTCCAGTCTTAGCCCAGAACAAGTAAACTACCTTCCTAATCTCCACCCCTTATCTTAAAAATCGCATTACTATTATGCTTACATCACAGACTGGGGGATGTCATGAAATAATGGAAAGTAAAAGTACTTTCAGACTGTAAGTTATTTCTTGACTAGAGTTAGCATTATTGTTTTCTATTAGTAATCTGATTATTAGTAAGATAGTTTATAATTTTTAATTTGAGTCATGACTACTTGGATTTTTCTTTGACTTTTAGAATAGTTAGAGATTCGCAAGAAGTGCAGAAATAGCTCTACCTGGATTTTAAATCTCCAAGTTTTGCCGTTTCTTTTTCTTTCCCTTTCCCTAAGTCCGTTTTCTTAACTTTACACACTCACCAAGGCTATCTGATGATGTTATCTTCGTTGATTATCTGTTTCGCTTTTTGTTATACTGGTCGGGATGAAAGACTACTTACGTTCAATACAAACTTATTTCTGATTTTTTTAATCTCTTTGTAGAGTAACTGAGAGGAGACATGCAAAGCTGCTCTGAAGGACCACCAGGTCTGAACTCATGGAAGTGATGACACTAAACAGTGCAATGAACAATTTCTTTATTTATGTACTATTAAAAGACTGTAAATGCAATGTAAAGACACACAGCCACACATATCCCACAGATATTTTACTTGTGTTCTTCTCTTAAGTACACCACCCACCTTAACTCTTTCTTGTCAGGAGTATATACAAAAGAAAGAAAACAAAACTCGCCCTCCAGGAAGAAAAGGATTTTCCTCTGTATATAATTTCTTTTGTGCGTTGCTATGCAAGCTCACTCTTTTTAGCTCTGTTCATACTATTGTCTGTTTTTATTGGTCTGTTGTACTATATGTGAATTAATAGGCTGTGGTGCCATATATTAACTTTTAATTGTGTAACTTTTATGTTTAAATTTTGCACTGCAATTTTATTTGGTGATAAGCACAAATCTCTACTCCTCGTGACATGAAGAACAAGACTGAATGTGAAGGGAGTTTCTGTACTGTAAGCTAGGCTGGATATGCTGGTTGGAACCAATCATGTGAGATGGTTTGCAGTTGGGGTGTAGAAACAGGAAGATGCAAAGGAACAGTGGTGTTGGCGAAGTCTTCCTTGAGTACCAGGGACTGAGTCAATAAAAAGAAAAGCAGAAAGGTGGCTTTTACTATTGACAAAACGCAGGGGTCAAAGAAGGAAATGTAAGTCTTAAGGCTAAGTAGGTATTAAAATACACAGGTAGCAAAGATGTACTAAACTGCTAAAAAGAGAAAGAAAAAGAAAATGAAAATGAAAGTTATATGTAGCATCAACTTTACCTGTCATTGTAATTGACCCATCTGAGAATTATAACAAGCAAAAGGAAATGAAGGTGTTTCGCAAGAGCTGTGTTTGTATTACAGTGTTTTCAAGAAGCATTTTCTGAATTACCATAATTAATCTCTCCAACTCATTAAGTCAGGATCTAATATGAAGTTCCCCAAGGAAACAAACAAAATGAACTCTAGAATATCTAGCAAATAGTTAAAGAGGCAATTTATTATTAGGACATACTCGGGCTGCTTCCAAATGCAAAAACTCTATTGCAATATCTTGTTTCATCTTTCTGATACATGTTCAGTACACACTAGAGGATAGAGCTGCATCGCTTAAATTTATGACTTTGAAAAAAATCATGCAGTCTATAGACAATTCTGTGTTTTGTTTGACTAAGAGGTGAAGTTCATGCCACCAGATGTATAGCCAAATTGTAAGTGCTTAAAAAGCAGTGCTCAGAGTATGTTCAGTTCACAGTAAGTAGATTTATCGAAAGAAACATTTTATGGTACAGTCTCAGAAATTGGCTACCGACTAAAAAATGTTTGACCCATTTTGAATGAGTAAATTGAAAAGAAAAATTTTAAAGGAGAAACAATGCATGTTTATACGCTTTTTAAATAAAACCAAACCTCGTTAAGTGGACATTAATCACAGTGTCCTGCCTCATTTGTTGTCACGACTTTGAGAACAAGAAATTCCTGAACATCAGTCATGTATGGTCAAAATGAATATGGCTTTGAAATATATGTAGCCACTGTACATGAATAGTGAAGCAGTCCAGTAGAAGAAAACTTCCCTGAAATTCCCACTTGTGACATTTTTCCATGTGCTGCCTACAAGAGCTGTAAATTCGACTTCTAGTTATACTTTCTCATGTTTTCCCTATGATGTGCTCAGTAGTTGTACTCTGAAAAATATTCGATGTAATGATTAGAATCAATCGTAAAATATGGGACCCGCTTGTGTGATGATTCATACTCCATGCATTATTGGCTCAGTCACCAATTCTATGTCATATTTGTAATAGCAAAGGGATAACATAATTTGATTTTTCCCTTTTTTGTTTCCTGAGACTGCATCAAGACAGGCAAGAGTGGAGGAAACTAATGTTCTTTATGGGCCCCAATGTTTTTGGTGCCATGTGGTTCATTTCTTCACTAAAGAGAAAAACTATTCTGAAACATACTTATTAAATGCTGGAGCAACTTTCTATAATCAGTGCCTGATTTGAATGCAGTTTGGTTTCTCTGGGTCAAATTGTCCACGGAAGGTGAAAAGTTTCTGTGAAGAAGGAGTACATAACATTCACAACAGTAGGATGTGAGGAATTTAATTTCTACTTATGCGGTTCCCTATTTCACCTCTTTCTGTTAAAAAACAAAGTTTTGTTCATGTTCCCTCTTTATGCTATTCTATAACCCACTTTAGATTAAAGCTTTAGTTCATTACATTTATTACACATAGACTTTGTACCCTGGTAAAAGGTATATGTGACTAATAAACCAAGACTTCAAAATTAGATTACGTGTATGCAAGTGACTTCGGGAATAACGTAGGACATAGCCTTAAACCTTATTTTCAGTGTATAAAAATTAACTGTTCTGGTTAGCTTTTGGCAACAGAGACCTTATGGTTGGTTACCTAGAATGTTCTTTTAGAATATTCCACATACCCTTTTAAATCTAATTTTAAATAAGTTGGTCAGTAAAATCTTGCACCCAATATATCATCCTCACAGATTTAGAACAAGATCAAATGCTGTGGCAATCCAAATGACCTCAGGAATCCTGGGAATAAAAATCAAAAGCTTTTGACAACTTGGTATATGTAAAAAGCTTCTAATCAGAGTGTCAGAATGCCGTTAAATACAAACATGTATGAGAACATTTTTTTCATTTTGTAGCCCAATGAATGTCATTAGAAATCACTGAGCTCACTCTTCTTCAGGTCTAAACAAGGCCTGTATAAGTTGTCAGAGGGAAATCTGGAAGAAAGAGAATGTAAACTTAACTCACACTCACAGGCAATGCCACGGTGCAGCCAGGCCCTGAACAATACAGCTCCATTCTCAATGTGCAAAGTCTCCATTGGGGAAATGCCCATCAGTGTCCCAGCTCAGGAATGCCTCAGTGTGTGCAGAGAGAGTCGCCCCACCCCTCCCCAGATCTTTTCCATGATGTATTTAAAGTGGGATAGTCCAGAGACTTGACAACAATGGATTCCTTCATAGGATTCGAACTCAGTACAAGGGAGCATATAGGAAAATCAAGACCAACACTTAAGATGTCATATAACCAAAGGGAAGTAAAAATGCACGTATACTTGCTCTAACAAAACAGATAAAATGGTGTTCTTTGTCATAGTTTAATGCTCTGGGAATTTAAATATATCTTCAATGGGATTCAAGTTGAAAGTTTATATGAGCTTTGATAGAACACCTCCAATTTCTGTTCAACAAATTTAGGTAATTGTCCATTGAGAACATAATTATAACAATGCCGATGAGCTCTAAATTGTGGTTTATCTTCGCCACTGGAAAGTGATTGTGTATCAGTATTAAAGATATGCAGATCCATGACATTCACTAATTTGTACATCTGCTTCTGTACATTGTATTTATTAAGTTACATGCCAAGAATTGGTGTAAAGCAACATGTCTTTCCACATTATCTTAGAGATGAAGTTACTTTTATTTTGCTTCTCTATAATGTGTACTTCAAATGGAACCCCATACCTTTTTTAAATGAATTTCAGTTTACTGATTTTTCTTATCTCATCATTTTCAAAATCATTTATTGTGACTTTAAAGTGTTGCAAGATAAGGGATTTTGTGGCCGTGGGTAGACTTTTTATACTTTGTTTTATAGATTGACTTTTTTTTAACGAGTTTGTTTAAGTCACCAAACAGCGTCCAAAATCTTAATGTGTTTCATTTGATGTTGTTAGACCAGAAAAGAAATTGGCATAAAATTGGTTAATAGTATTGTCAAAGAATTGTGTATTGTGTACTCACTGGGAAAAAATAAAATATATTCACATTTCAAATTTGTAAAAAAGCCATTTATGTAAAACAGACTTGCCTTGTAGAATAATCAAAACAGACCATACAGTCACTTGTGCAACACCCCATTAATATTTTGTGACCAAATGCAAAATCTTATTTTCTCTTGTGGTAATGGGTTGGGCAGTGGTAAATACAAATTGGAACTGACATATAAATGACTATACTAATGACACTGATGAATATAAAAAAAGCATTTGAAATCATAGATTCCACCCTATACGCCCTCCTTTCCAGATCTGACCTTCCCCACCCCATAAAGACCTGCAGATGGATAGAATACAAACTTCTTGTCTACAAAATTACCTTAAAAATCATTCGTTAAATATAAATAAGTATGAGAATTGGAAGAAAGTGGATATTTCTTAATTGCTTCGAGTAGCTAATGATAACTTTAAGATGATGGATGTTGAAAAGTTATCTTAGAGACTGGATAGAAAAGAAAAAGTCCCAATTTTATACTCCATGAATATTTCATTCTTTTTCACTACACTTACAAGATCAAATTATTTCTAAAAATAAAAAAAGGTTATGCATTCTTTAAAATTATATAGTAATAGTAAAAGTGAAAAAAGGAACTTATTGAACTCAGAAGCAATTTATTAAAAAATATTTTTAAAGCACATGGTAAGTGGGTAATACACTTCAGAGTTTCATTTAAAATATATTAACATGAAAATAAAATAGTATTGGAAGAATCACAAATAATGCCGCATTAATATAATACAATGGTAATCCATAATATGTGTGATTAAAGACAAATTTATCATTTACCTATATGACAAATAGTAGAGGAATTACAAAACAATCATTGCTTTATTGAATCTGGGTGCATTACGGAAACACCTGAAAATGGCAAAAGTACAAAATTATCAGAAAGATTTATTAAAATGATACACTACGCTCTCTTCACTATTATATATTAGCCATAGAAAAGATATATCCGTGTTGTAGGAAAGCATTTTAACAAGAAATAACACAATGTCAATTTGTGAAAATGTATTTTATATCATCCAAAGAGAGTATCAGCCAAATTCATGCTAAATCTCACTTCCTAACAAAGATGTGAAATAAAGCTGCAATCACTGAAAAGCACGTTGTAAGAATTCAAAAGAAAAGACACATGGAAAGACTTACCAGGAAAGGAAGATAATACGTTGTCTCCAAAAAGTTTCAGGAACTCTTTTACCTCGATGAATTTAGTGCAGTCTTGGTTTTGGTTTTCAGCCTTGGAATTTCCTTCAGGTGCAGAGAAGGAATTTGGTATAAGAGAGGGATGCAAAGCTGTCAAGGATCCCAGAGACAGATGCAAGACAATTGTATGGCTGGGTGTGACCTGCCTTTGTATCTCCCAGCTTACACACTTTCTCCTGGCAGCAGTTAAGCTACAAGAAATATATATATTCAGTTATCTTGGTAATTAATCAGAGACAGGCACTTTTATAATTCAAATACACTCACCTTGGGCTCTAGTCAATGTCCATGATAGGGAATTTGCAGGTCACTATAAATGCCCTTAGCTCATAACACCATAGCACCCTTTGCCTGGAAAATACCTTAATGGATGCAGCTTCTAGGTAGGAGACTTTTTTGGACCATTTTTATATGGTGTTTCTCTAGACAACATTTACCAATAATTTGTTTCTGACAAACGGTTTGGATTTTTTGTTGTTGCTGTTTTGGTTATTTATTCATTAGTTTTGCAAGTACTGAGACATTGTGCTAAGAAATATAGAACATGGTTAAAACAGAAATAGCTTTTGCCTTCATAAATAGATTAGTATCTTCTATTAAGTACAGCCCTGATCTCTAGGAAAGTATCTTTTTGATGAATGTTTTTGAGCTAAGGGAAGAGAGACAATGAACAAGGCTTTTAAATATATTCTCAAGCAATAAAATCTGCATTAGCTTCATTCATACCCCCTCACCCTGTCATATTATCCATATTCCAGTCTTTCTCAAAATAGTCTATGGAATTTTAATAGGTATTTTAAAAATAAAGAAGAAAAGAATGGATGAACATATAAAGAGATTTCTTTATTACTTGACTCCTTTTCAAAGTTGCTCAAATGTTATATAACATAGAAACCTTTGTCCTGAGGCATCTTGTGAAACTAGGAGTTTGGGACACTCACTTTGAGAAATACTCTCCTAGAAATCATCGTACTTCATTCTGTCCCTAGGCTCTGCATTAATGGCCGCAAAGTACCTTTGCCATTTTTTTTCCCTTGCTGTGGTTTTTTAAAGTCGGTATCAACTCATGACAAAGAAATGTGTGAATCTCAGGTATTCTGTAGAGATAACAGAGAAAAACTATTCAGTGAGAAATTGCATGTATCCTTCCCATTTATGACAAAGTGTACTTACCTGAGATCAGTGTTTAGCACTTGGGCAACAGGTATGATTCCATTATGTTCTTTCACTGTTCCACAATCCTTTTGTAGGCTAAGTCTCCAAATCATTTGGCTAAATCTAAAGCATAAAAATACAATCATTGTCTCCCCTCACCCAGCTCCCAACTCTCACAAAACGATAATGTACTCCTTTTAAATTTTTTTTTTTTCAACGTTTATTTATTTTTGGGACAGAGAGAGACAGAGCATGAACGGGGGAGGGGCAGAGAGAGAGGGAGACACAGAATCGGAAACAGGCTCCAGGCTCCCAGCCATCAGCCCAGAGCCCGACGCGGGGCTCGAACTCACGGACCGCGAGATCGTGACCTGGCTGAAGTCAGACGCTTAACCGACTGCGCCACCCAGGCGCCCCAATGTACTCCTTTTTAAGGCTACTGTCTGATTATCGCAAAGTTCTACTTCAAATAGTGCTAAAAATAATTTCATAACAAAACAAATACCAAAAAAAACTAGGGAGAGAGGACTTACGATTTCTCGGTAAGACAATACAGAAGAACTAAGTCCCGGTGGAAAGCAAAATGCAGCCAATTAGTAATGATGAAAATGAGTGTACTCAGAAATAGATAAATATAAAAGTACAAAAGAGAAATTGAGGATTATCGTTACAGGAACTGTGGCCAGCATTAAGTATAAAAGAATATGATATAAGAGAAATTAAAGTGAAATGTAGGAAGGAAGGATTTAAATTTACTTAATTAATTTTGAGATGGTAGATGAATGCAACCAATAGATTAAAATGCCCAACATAGGTGATTTGAGAGTAATTGCCTGTGGGTAATGGTTATTCTAATAAAAATGATGGAACAGACAAATGGAAGCAGCCTAAAAAAAAAGACATAAACGGAAAGGAACATTCAGTTTAAAAAGAGGGATTAAAACATTTTCAATAAATGTGCAAGCATGTCTTGTGCAAGTAATTGTCCACCAAGGATTACACCTTGTTTTCATTAATGTTGGTGATACTATTTTTTTCCTAGCATTTTCCTGATATATATTCCACAACTGTACCTAAAAAGTATAACACAAACACCCATATACGTATGACAACTTTAAAGAACATGTGTGCTAAATATCTAATACCATCTAAGTCCTACTAAAATAATTTGAAGAGTTATTAAAAAGGTTAAAATTTATAATTATGATAACTGTTTTCATCAATGAATCGTAAGTAGAAAGATGTTTTGAATCTGTTCTAATAATAAGCCAAATAAAAAGAATTATAAAACTTAAAATGTATTGTATAACCAATGCATGTCATAGGAAATTCACGCATCCATGTACACAAACACACACACATATCCACACACATATCCACACACACACACACGCATGCATATATACACATGTACATATATGATTAGTTTTCAATTCAGTAAAATGTAAGATATGATGAATAGACTCATAGACTTTGAAAAACGGACACCAACAAACACTATGGGGGTCAAGATAGGCATTCCAGACAGAACAATTCTTCCGATAATCTCTATTTTTCTAGACAAATTACATATGCATTTATACGTACATATACATATTTTTATGTGCATTTATGTTTATATATGCATTTATATTTGCATATATGTATACATACTCTCATTTTATATGTGTATTTATATTTATATGTATTATATACATCACATATATATAATACATACATATGTATATATGAAGGAATGGGTATTTTGTTGTTCAAATGACCAAATGTTTTAAGATGAATAAACAAATGTTGTATACACAGTATTTTGCTTGGCACAATATAGTGGAGGCTGGCAATAACAAATAATAGAATCTCATAAACTAGTTGGAGGGCAATATAAAGCACAGAGTGAACATTTTATTAGAAGTAGAAAGTGAAGCAAATCATATAAGATAGTGAGTGTTTTAGAAATCAATTTGAGGAGTTAACAGGTAGGAGGAGGCATAGAGGATGCGTATGGGCACGTGAGACTTCAGTGATAAAAGAGTTTGAGTTGCTATTGATTGTAAAGATTTGATAGAAGATAGGCTGGAGGAGACCCAGCAGACATGATACAGTCTCTAGCCTACAGGAAACTACAGTCTAATGAAATAACCAGTGAACTGAACCAACATTTCCAATTTGGTGGAATGCAAGGTATGATAAATATACACAGAGTGTTACTGTGGCATATGGAAGGTGGGTACCTAATTCAGATTCAGACTCCAGGAGTTAAGATAGGCATCCCAGACTGAATAATGCCTCAGTCTCTGTTCCTTCTAGACAAAGGAGATAAATAAGGGCTTCAACTTTCCTCTGCAAAAGCATGGAGCCTTGAGATGCTACAGCATTGTAAATACAGAATAGTAAATGGTAAGTGGAATAGTCAATAGTATGGAATGTTTGGAAAACAACAATAGAACAAAGATACACTGGGGAAGAAAGAGTGAATGGGATGAAAAGAGGTAGACTAAGAATGCCTACACTTAGGACGTAACAAAACACAGTCTCCTACGACCACTTCACTTGCTTCCTTTTCCATTCTGGGGATGTAAGGACACCTCATCCTCAAAGGGGATTTGTGCTTTTGTAAATGGGAAAATTCAATTCTACCTCCAAATTTTATGTATCCAAACTAGCCATGCACGTGGTATGTTTCCCAATGAAGAATGTTATATAAGCTGAAATCGACAAACAAAATAAATATCATAATTATAACAGAGTGTGAAATATCCCCATTTAGGAAGTGTATAGTTTCATGTAAACAATAACGAGAAATACCAGACAGAAGCAGAATGAGACCAATTATGATTAATACAATACAATCCCAAATGGGGCAGAGCGACTCTCTACACATACGCAATTGAATGCAGCAGAGCCAAGCCAGACCCCAGGGCTCAAATAGGAACTTCATTAGGGAAAATTAAGGACAATACACAATGCTGATAAATCTTGCAACAATAATCTGCCTGAGGACCAACTACAAAAGGAACAAAAACAAATAAAACTATATCCTGGAAAGAATACATGAATGAAAACAAGGATAATAATGTGCAATAAAACTTAGAAGGGAAAAATAGATTTGAAAGCAAATCTTGGTCTTCCTGCCTTTCCTCCTTTCCATTCTGTTTTCCCCCAGGATCCTAATGAGTTGTTGATTATCTCTTTTTAAAGACCAACTACAGAAAAGCTTAGAAACATGAAAAATAATTAGAGCATGGGACTAAGTATGGATAATTATGAAATGGCAAAATATAATTAATCATCAATTCCCTGCAAATTTCTCTTTTAAAATGACTCCATAGTTTTAAAATGCACAAGAACTTTAATGTTGTGATACCCACCCACATGCATAAACACACACATACAAACAGCATGCAAAACTATTTCCTGACCAAATATACTTGCTCTGAGACTTAGAGGCAATATTCAACCTACTCTGGAGTGTGAGTTTGCTAGATTGGCTCCCCAGGCATAAACTATACCTGCTCCACACTTTATTTGATATCTGTCTTTAGTTCTAGCTTGTCATCAGGGATTTTCAAGTTTCCCGTGTTTGAATTTAGTGCTATTAGAGATGATTTTTTCCCCTTGAAGACATGTATATTTATTTTCCCAACCATTTGAGACTTTCTAAATAAAGATTGTGAAAATTTTAAAAATGTACGGCACTAAAACACCATGGCTTCTACTCCTTCTGCAACTGCCAGTTTCTGACACAACGCTGAATTGAAGGGCTGCCTAAATATTGAATTGATTTGAATATCCTGGCACCCACTGAATTATTTTACCACATTAAGTTGAATGGCAATGTGACTTTCCTTCTAAAAGCATTTATTCCATTTGACTAAATACCCTAAGAGCTTAAAGTCTAAACATTTTGCAAAATAAGCTAATTAGTCTTGGAAACATAATGGAAGGCAACAAAAATGTGTTTAGAAGCTACCAGTCACAGGGCTGTTGAATGGTAAGTTTGGACTTAACTCCACCTAAGAGGAGCACAACACCATACCGCATCATTTTACCTCTTTATGTCAAAGTAAATAGCATAAAATTCCTCTGAAGAGACAAACATTTATTCTGCTAAAATCTCAAGCAAGCAAAAACTTAGCAGATTTTTTGTATAAATGATGGGTAAGCCAGTAGCACTATCTTCAACTGCAGCTTTGCAAAAGTCAGAGGACTATTATTCAAAGAGATCATTTTTTAATATAAACCCTTTATACAAGCTGAGGGTTGAAGTCACAGTAAATAATACGTATTCAAGGCAATTTTATTGGTGGTGTTAAACTGTAGGCGGTAGACCAGTTTTTTTTTACACCTGGGGAGGTCAATCCACTTAAGCAGCATATACTTAGGGAGCAAATAGAGTCAATATTTTCCTATGAGAAGATCCTTGCACCACCTTAAGCATTCACCAAATGCCTGAATGTGGCATTATATGGAAGAAATTGTCCTTGAGCTAAAAATGATACTGGCATATGCTCCCACAAAAGAACTTCCCTCTAAAGGAACTCAGCTATGCTATGGAATATGCAGTACATTCGTTGAACCCCCCCAGAAGTCACTGAATATACTCAGGAAACAAGACACTCATCAATGAAATGAGTGAAACTACATTTCTCCATACAGGTGTTGATGAATGTGCCATATACACACTGGTTTTCCTCAGTACAGGATGGTTCAGGGGCAATTATCAGGGAAAACAGGGAGCAGGTTTCAGCCTTATTAACATTTCAATTCTGGTTTCTTGTTTATTACTATCATAAGAGTATTAATTTCTTTTTCCTAACTGCCAATCCAAGTTGTTAAGGTTCATATTAAACACAAGGAGTAAATTATAAGAAAAATTACGATTTTTATTTTCAAAACTGTCATTAGAATACCCCTGGATCAGATAAAGCTTTTGGTTGCAGACAGAATATGCCCCCCCCCAAAAAATGGTTTAAAAATACAGATTTAATATAACTTAACACGTTGCCAATGTGTAAATAGTTTCAGAGTAGATGCAATGAATGAGTTGGCAACAAAATAAATATAATTAGTTATGGAATAATGTTGCCCCAGTCCTACCCACTCTTTCTAATTAAATTAAGAAAAAAATGGCAGAGTGTTAAAGCTATATTCAAAACATTTTTTTTCATTTGGAGATACAATCATACAAAAGGAGACTTATATGTGATGTTAATTATTTTCAAGAGATCATGTTTCATACAGATTCTGAAAAATTCTAGCAGAAATAGATATCTTGAGATCTTTCCAGGTTTATGTGAATCATCAGACATTTTAGAAAAGATGGAGTTAGTGGGCTGCTAGAGGGACCAGACAACAATAATAATAATAATAAAATAAAATGTATAATATGGATAACCTAGGGGTTCTACCTGGGGTGTCCTTGAGACACTTTCAGAGAGACTGTGAGGTCAACACTATTTTTATTATAATATCAAAATGCTATTTGTCTTTTTCATTGAGTCTATACTTACAATGAGAATGCAGAAGTAGAGGTAGGTCTGTTACCCCTGTAGCACAAATCAAATTAGTAGCATCAAACTGTATTAGAAGTCATTGTATTCTTCACTGTAGCTTTTGTATTAGTTCTTAGGATTACCGTAGCAAAATATCACAGACTAGGTGAGTTAAAAACAAAAATTTATTTCCTCACCGTTCTGAGAACTAGAAATCCAAGGTCTAAATATCGGCAGTTAGTTTCTTCTGATCCCTCTCTCCATGGCTCGTGGGTAGCTGACTTTTTCTTGTGTCTCTATATGGTCCTCCCTCTATCCTAGTATCCTCCACTTACAAAGACACAGGTTGTATTGGATTAAGGCCCACTCTAATGTCCTCATTTTACCTTATTTACCTCTTCAAAGACTCTATCTCCAAATACAGTCACATTTTGAGGTACCACTGTTTAGGAATTCAACACTTGCTTTTGGGGTGGGGAGCTGAATTCAGCCCATGATATTCACCATCACACAATTCTCATTAAAAAAAAAATAAGAGTATTTGATGATGCAGTAAAAAGTATTAACTCTGTTAAATCTCAAACCCTGAGTACGCATCTTGTTATGTGTGATGCAGTGGATAGGAAGTACCCACGAAGCACTTCGGCTTTATACCAACATATGAATGGGAGTTCCAAGATAAACCATGTGTGGGACTGAAGTAACCACTTTTTAAAATAGCACATACTGACTTAAAATAACTACTGCCTATGTGAACATTCAACAGATTTTTTCTTCAAAAATGGAAGAAGTGAGCCTAACACTTCAAGCAAATATAAGAGTATTATTAATGAAAACATTTGAGCTTTCAAGAAAAAATTAGAATTTTTGAAAACTTGTCCAGGCTACCATGCAGTTGACAACCTTCTAATACCTTAAAGGCTTTTCTAGTGATACTGGCAATGATATTAGTATATATGATTTTTGATCTGTAACAAAATGAGGCTGCAATTAGATCTGCATAACTCAGTGAGTCCATATTTTCCAAATGGCCATAGCATGATATTTAAAATTTTACATAGACAAAGGATCTATTCAAAGTGCATGATAGACTAATGGATTTTAATGTAACAGAGTTTTAAAAGTTCAGTGATATGGCTACAAATTTTACGTTGCAACTTAATTTCAGAAAATTCCACTTGTCAAGTTTGATATGTTATCAAAAAGACTATTCATTGTTATCTGAAAAGACTATTAAAATACTCTTCCTTTTCCAACTACATATCTTTGCAAGGCAGAATAGAAGAACAGGTGTGCCTAACTGTTGGACTGTTCTCCTCCTGCTGAGGCATTGGAGGGACCATGTGTTTCTGGGATTGAAGTTACAAGATTCTGAAGATCCCGTAGGCCTGGATGACTCAGTGAATAGTTGGAGCAGATTCCCATGATGGACATATGCCATTAGTGAACAGAACTGGCTATACAGTGTGTAGGGCCTGGTGCAAATGTAAATGTACTGAATGAATGCCATTGAATTGTACATTTAAAAATGGCAAAAATTCATGTTATGTATATTTTACCACAATTTAAAAACAATCATTAAGACTATCAAGATGACTAAAGCAGTTAAACCAGACATTGGCCCTTCTTGAGCATGAGGTCCTGTGTCACTGCCTATGTTGCAGGCTCATGAAGTTGGCCTTGCTAGTAAGAAATAACCTCATTGCATGAAGCCATTGGGATTTTAGTGTTATTTATTATCACAGTATCACCTGAAATATCCTGACTAATAAAAAGCTAAAAAAGGCTTAACTAAAGAAATCACTTTCTAAACTAACATCCAAAGAATAAATAATAATTAGCAAAGTGAATAGAAGGATTGCTCGAGGAGAAGGAATGGTATATGCCAACACCCTTAGTGAGGAGAGAGAATCACAAACACAACATGATACCCCATTTGTTGGATATTGCTATTGTCCCTCCAAAATACTCTTCACCATCAGCTTTCTGCCCCAGTAGATGACTGGTATAGGTTATAACAATGGATTCCCTTAACTTTGGCTCGTAGTTAGATTTGGCCACTGCAGAGCTCTGGTTTTTCTTTTTTAAAAGTTGAGGGAAGAATAAAGAAGGATAGTTTTTTCTCTGGCCCTTTCTATGGGGGTGCGTCAGGCAATGTCCTTCCACTAAAGACCACTTTTTCTTTCAAGTCTTCTCCAAAGGGATCTTTCTTCCCAGGTTCCATAGCCACTGCTATTCCACAATCTTTTTTGGTCCTAAGTATGGTAGCACTTTTTGGGTGTGGTTTCAATCTATCTTACATATTTGTATATAGTTTTTCTACTGAGCCGTCGTTGAATTATCTTGTTTTAAGAGTTGTCATATTGTTCCCGTTTGGGCCCATTATGATAATGCCAATATCAGAGAGCATAGAATGAATATGGTTTAAGATATGGTTAGACAGCAATGTAGAGCCCAAGTTCATGTGGATATGTTAAGCAGTTTTGCCCATCATTTTTTTTTTTAATGTTTATTTTTGAGACAGAGAGAGACAGAGCATGAACAGGGGAGGGGCAGAGAGAGAGGGAGACACAGAATCGGAAACAGGCTCCAGGCTCTGAGCTGTCTGCACAGAGCCCGACGCGGGGCTCGAACTCACGGACCGTGAGATCGTGACCTGAGCCAAAGTCGGACGCTTAACCGACCAAGCCACCCAGGCGCCCCTTGCCCATCATTTTTTAAGAGAAGTCACTGAAGTACATGCTGAAGGCATGTTGTAAATGTAGGTACACTTGTTAGACGAAAACTATTACTACATGTTACATTTGAAGAAAAATACAACATAGACTTTGTTACAGTGGATATATTAATCCTCACACCCTACATGTTTAAATCCATTTTTTTTCTGCAAAATCAATCACAAAACTCTTGTCATTAGTCTGTAGAGAGAATTATAACACATATGAATTGGAGAATAAAGTAACCAACTCAGCTGCCTTCTCCATAGAAGAACAAAAGTGTATAATTAGTCTAGAAAGATGGCCCAAGAGGTAAGAGGGCACATGTTTTTTAGGTTTAATTATCTCTAAACTCTGGGTAATTACCCATAATTTCAAAGTAAATTTCAGTTGCATTACCTAGTTTATATTTTCTTCATTCCTGTAAAGAAATTTGCATCATACTTCTTTTATAGTTAGAAGAAATTATTTTAGCTACCAGTTGAACTATAGGTTTGTACCTCATTGTGGCTAATAATGGCACCTAATTAAAATACCTTGACTAGCTAGAATAGTTGGTTAACACCTGGAATAATTTATTATAATAAAAGGAAATCATGTTATCCATTCATATCTGTTCATGTCCATTTACTAAACCCCAGAAATATTTGTTTCCTTTTCATCAAGTTGTGTTTTAGAAAAAGTTGTATGTTGTGAACAGTCTCCCTAGGAACTGAATTATGTCCCCTCCTCTCCCAATCATATATTGAAGCCCTAACTCCCAATGTGACTGTACTTGGAAAAAGGGCCTTCAAGAGGTAATTGAAGTTAAATGAGGTCATTAGAATAGGGCCCTAATCCAATAGGACTGGTAGTCTTATAAGAAGAGTAGAAGGGTAGAAAAGAGGCCTGCCACAGAGGAAGGGCCATGTGAGGAAACAGCATTAAGGAGGCTAGCTGCAAGCCAGGGAGAGATCTTTCCCCAGAGAGCAACCTAGCTGGACCTTGATCTGAGACTTCCAGCCTCGAAAAGTGTGAAAAACATATTTCTATCATTTAAGCCACCCCATTTATGGTATTTGTTATGACAGCCAAAGCTGACTAATACAGATCTGGGGACTGAGATATGGAGTCCTACCATTATAAATACCTAAAAATAAGGAAGTTCCTTTGGAACTGAGTAATTTTTTTTTTTTGCGGCGGGGGGAGGGGTTTAATATTTTTAATGTGTATTTTTGAGAGAGAGCACCAGCGGAGGAGGGACAGAGAGAGAGAGAGTGAGAGAGACAGACAGAATCCAAAACAGTTTCCAGGCTCTGAGCTGTCAGCACAGAGTCCGACGTAGGGCTCAAACTCACAAACCATGAGATCATGACCTGAGCCGAAGTCAGACACTTAAGCGACTGGGCCACCCAGGTTCTCCTGAGTAATGGATTTTGAGGTGCATGCTAGAGCAAGCCAAGATTGAGGAGAAGAGACTGTTGATAGAAATCTTGATGCTAAAGGTAATTTTGGTGATAGCTCAAAAAACAAAGCAGAGGAGAGCTGGAGAGAAGGTTTCCATCTTCTTACAGAAGACATAAATCATGAACAGATTGTTGGTCAAAATATGGACATTAAAGACCATTCTGATGAGATCTTAGATGGGAAGGAGAAATAGGTTATTAGAAACTGGAAGAAAAGCAATCATTATAAAATGACAAAGAACTTGGTGGAATTGTGTGGATATTCAAATGTTTGTCAAAAGTAGATCTTACCAGTGGTGAAATTAGATATTTAGTGGAGGAGATTTCTAAGCCAAGTATCGAAGAAGTGGCTTGCTTCATCTTGACTGTTTATATAGTAAAATGCACAAGGAGAGAAAGAGATGAAATAAAGAACAGATTGTTAAGCAAAAAGTAACAAGAACTTGAAAATATGGAAAATTCTCAAAAAATGAGAAAGTTGGTTCTGAAAAGAACACAAAGGGTGTGACCAATAACCAGTTGATAAAGCGATTAGTTTGAGTGTGGGGTGACCCAATTGGGTGAAGGAATTCACCCAAGGTAGAACAATGGAGATAGAAGTTTACTGAATACACTACAAGGGAATGGCAGGCAGGACACCAAAGGAGAGACAGTATGCCATGTGGCAGGGGTGGGGGGCTGTGTCTAGCAGGAAAAGGTATGGGAACATATGGGATTTTCCTTTTTTGGTACCTGGGCCTGGTTGTAAGTAGACCATTGGTCAGCTAGGGCTTATGGATATTATGAGGTGGGTCAGATTATGAGCCTGTTTGTATTCAGCCCAGTGGTTGTTACAGTGGGTCCTTTTACCTTATTCAGGTCTCCATCGCTCAAGACTGTTGTCTAAAAGTGGCCTCTACAAGTATAAAGCATGATTTTAATCACCCATCTCAGTAGAAGGCAGGATCAGAGATGGCATTATGCCAGCAGAAACACCAGACAGAAACAGAAAATAGGAGGGATTGAAGGAAAGCTGCAAACATATGTGTTAAACTTTGAGAAAAAGGAAGATTGACCCGAGAGTCAGCTCAGAGATCATGAGAGATGCCATTCCCGCCATAGTCCCAGGGGCAAGACTATTTGTGCCTACTTTTCATTGGACAAGGAGGCCATCACTGATAACTGCATGAACAAGCCCCCCTGCATGGGTAGGATGGGACTCCAGCAGCAAAGGAAGAAGGGTGCCCTAAAGAGTCAGGGGGTGACACTGAAGCCCAGTAGGCATGGAAGGCAGGGCATTAAACAAAAGGGGATTATTTTTGAGATTTAAGATTGAATGGAATTTGCACTCCCACGTTTTGGACTAGGGTGGGGCCTGTCACCCTTTCTTCTTTCCAGTTTCTCCTTCTTAGAATGAGAATGTCCCACCTATGCCTCTCCTACCATGGTAACTTGGAAGTACATACTTTGCTTTCACAGATTCAGAGCTGACAACAAATTTTGCCTCAGGATGAATCATACCTTGAGTCTCATTCATACCTGACTTCGATGATATTTAGATGGGAGTTTGGACCTTAGAATTTCTAAAGTAATCTTTTTAAATGTTTATTTTTGAGAGAGACAGAGACAGAATGTGAGTGGGCTAGGGAGAGAGAGAGAGGGAGACACAGAATCCGAAGCAGGTTCCAGGCTGAGTTGTCAGCACAGAGCCTGACACGGGGCTCAAACTCATGAGCTGTGAGATCATGACCTGAGTCGAAGTCAGATGCTCAACTGACTGAGCCACCCAGGCGCCCCTTGGACTTTAGAATTTAGACTTGATGCTGAAGTGAGTTGACTTTTTGGGCTGTTGAGGTAAAATTAATGTATTTTTCATGTGAGAAAGGTACAAACTTTAAGCTATGAAATGAATTCTCACCTAAAATTTCTATGTTAAAACTCTAACCCTCTATGTGATTGTATTTGGAGTAGGGGCCTTTAGGAGGCAATTAAGGTTAAATATGGTCCTATGGGTGGAGCCCTAATCTGACATCATTGTTTATTTTATAATAGAAAGAGATTTCTTTCCCTCTCTCCCCCTCTCTCTCCACATGCCACAGAGGGAAGGCCATGGTAGGAAGTAGCAAGAAGATAGTTATCTGAAAGCCAGGAGAAGAGATCTCTCTAGGAGCCAAATCTGCCGACCATTTGAAGCTGGGTTTTCTAGCCTCCAGAACTATGAGAAAGTAAATCTCTGTTGTTTAATCCACACAGTTGGTGGTATTTTATTATGGCAGCCTGAGCAGGATAATACAAGACTTATTTTAAAACTTCAGATAATGAAAAGAGAAAAAGAAAAAATTCCTGTCTCCCTCACCTGAATACATCCTATGTAGTTCTTTTTTATCTTTTTTTTATTTATTTTTTTTTTTTAGCTGAATCAGTACTAGTTTCTGTCAGAAGCCTGGGTTTGGGGGGTAGGGTGAAGCAGGAATAAAATAATGTGATGCCCTGGCACTACTACTCTCCCCTATTTTTTAAGCCAGATGGTTCACAGTGCTACAGCAGGATTCTCCTGGAAGACTATTGTTATAAGAATCACTTGGCAGTAGCTTTTCTTCCCCTCCACCAGTTGCCAGGGCAACTCAAGTATTGATTACTGTCTTTTTGCTTCTGTCAGTTCCCTTTGCCCTATCTTCTGAGTTTGCTGACATACATCTAAACGAAGTGATATGTAGGTGTGGTGTGTGCATGTGTATAGATGAATATGAAAGTGAGTGACTGAGTCACATGCATTCATCTGACCAACTTATTTATTTGATTTTTCCCCATACGACTAGTAGAACACGAACTCTACTGGGACCTTGTAAATTCTCTAACAGAAGCAGGGCTGTCCTCTACTGTGCTTTTTTTTGGATTATCCATGGGCTTTCAAGGCACATGGCATGCCAAGCAGTGTGAGACAGAGCACAGATCATCTGTGGGATATGATGGCTTCCTGTTTGTTAAGTTATACATCCTAGATTTAACTGCAAAAAAGAGATTTTCCTGGAGAATCGAAGCTACTGCTAACAGTGTTATCCATTCGGCTTTCATTATGCTCCAAGTTTTCCTTAAGGTCATCTGGAGGAAGGAGTGTGGGCTTAAGAAACTTCTAGCTCCACCATTAACTAGCCAAACAGCTTTGCACATTGTCATTTAGCCTTCCTTGGTCTCATTGATTCATGAAACATTGTTCGAGGACCCACAGTATGCCAGATGCCATTCAGGGCTGCCCTACATTCGGTACCCAGATCAGAACTTCATTTTCCCAGGAAGAAGGAGCTTTTGTGGCAGGTAGAGCAGAGAGCTAAAATACTTATTAGATCCAACAAAGGCCTGATGAACAGAAGATTCTACCAGGAGAGGCCTGAGACTGCAACAACAGTATAATCCAGAGTCAAAGACTCATCTTTGCCTACATGTGATGTCCACAATACTTGAGAAGTGAGTGTGGTGTGCTTATGGAAACTTCCTACTTTGCAGCATCATAAATGTGAGAGAACTGAAATAACAAATGAATATTAATGTTAATACAACCCCTATGGAGTCTATGGAAACTGTATAGATTATATACAAAATTATCATAAACATATTAGAAATACCTAATGAATGTGAGTACAAACAGGTATGAGGACACATAAAGGTTTGGAATTAACAACTCATGGAGGATTGAAGAAGGATTCAACGGGAAACGCTATAGTTAATCACTTTCTTAAAGGTAAAATAACACATTTCAATAAAAAGAGGAAACATTTCAAAAGTGTCAGTATATGAAAAGGCATGGGAAAATAATAGCACTGTGGAAGAATGTATCAGTTACGAATGTTATCCATTGCAAGTAACAGAACACTCAATGACAGTAGGTTTTTTGTTGTTGTTTTTGTTTTATTACATAGGAAGAAAAGTCTCAATAGGTCTTTGCTGGATATCGTTCAGGGAATTAGGTATGTCTTTCCTTTATGGTGGCAGGGAGGCTGCTAGAGCTTCAAATATCACACACAAACTTCAGTCAAAAGGAAGAGAAAAGACAAAATGGTGACACCAGCCATCCTATTTTACCTGGAAAGATAGAGCTTTGCTAGAACCTTCTTCCCTTCTCCTATGATTTTAGCTAAAGTCACACATTACCTTTCATCTTCCTTCTACCCCACCACCTCTGTTAGCAACAAGACAGTCTAGGAAAGCAAACATTTAGCTGAGAACATTGCTGTGTTAAAAAACAACAAAACAAAACAAAACAAACCCAAAAAACAAAAAACAAAAAAACCCAAAGTATTAAGTTAGGAAGAATAAAGGATGAACCAACAGGGAATAGGAAAAAATTACATATGGCTAGAACATACTGTCTTCGGGAAGAAAGGCAGGGAGAGCTTTAAAATGAAGTCTAGAAGTAAAGTTGTGGTCTGATTGTAAAAGCGCCTTTTGGCTATATTTACAAGTATTGGCTTTGTTCCTCAAAACAGAATAGACTAAGGGTGCCTGGGTGGCTCAGTCAGTTAAGCATCTGACTCTCGCTCAGGTCATGATCTCACTGTTCGTGAGTTGGAGCCCCACATTGGCTCTGTGCTGACAGCTTGGAGCCTAGAGCCTGCTTCAGATTCTGTGTCTCCCTCTCTCTCTGCCCCTCCCCCTCTCATACTCTCTCAAAAATAAATAAATATTTTTTTTAAAAAGTAGGGAATAGACTAATACTCTTTTAGCTTCAAGATTCGGTAAGATACCTTGTCAACAATCTCTAACATTCTATAGAATGTCCTTATTGGAACATTAGCAGTTTTCTCTTATTCATAAACTTGTTGCTTGCACCATTTTCCTTAAAACCCAGCAAATGTAGAACAGGAGCCCTTCTTCCTCCTCTTTCTCTCTCATCACATCAATGCTAGGACCTTGGCTACATAAAGAATAATATAACCAAAAGTTATAGAGAAATTAAAGTTAAGAGAAAGCATATGCATGTGATATAGATATATCCAGCATCAAGGAAAAGCAATGGGATGACCAAAGGACCCAGAGGCAAAAACTTCTGTTCAAGTCCCGACTGTCACAAATGAGCTGTGTGTGCTTCAGTTAACTCAATCTCTGGGCTGGTATCATGGAGGGAAGGGTAAAATGATAGAATTGAACTAGTAAAATTCTAGATTCTCTTCTAGTTCTGTGATTATTTGTTGATCTATTCCCACTAGCTCCTCCAAGTAGGCACATACACCATGGCTGTATTTATTAACGACTTATAGAATGTGATTTAATGGGAAAGCAATCAAGGCAAAAAAGAGTCCCTTATTAGGAGAAATATGGATCTCTAACTTAGCTAGATGCACAATCTTTGTGCAGCTAACAGTTTTGCTATAAAGGAACCTATTAAACAATACTCTCTTAATTTGGGGGTCTTACACCTCTATGAATCTAACTTCTCTTATTTCACTGTCATACATTTTGAAGTCTTGGGTTTTTGGGTAATTTTGCTATTTCTTTCCGTGCACATTTCTGCCCATTAAGCTTGGCACTGCCGCCTTCATGCTTCTAGACAGTCACAAATATCCTTAAATGTCTTTCAGGCATGACTGTGCTTATAAGAATGAGGAGGTCTTGCAATTGGGTTCAGGGAAATAATGACCTCTCTGCCATTTATCATCAATAAGCCCTTGACAATAGTACATGTAGGCACTCTGCTTGGACATAGATGCCAAGCGAGGCTACTCGACTAGCACCCAGGCTCTGTTGTTTATTGCTCTTCTTGGATCATTTCCTTCATTTAATTTTGGCAACTTACCAAAGTGAAAGAAGACATTTGCTGCTATTGTGGCTGAGATCAGCCCACTTGTCAAACAAACTGATTGTGAGATTTTGGGGGAAACTTTTCAGTCCCAGGGACCAAAGACAACAATGCTCACTGATGGGGAAAATCTTTATTGCTGTGAGTGTTGAGCATGCTGTTGTTGCAGGAGAGCTGTGACATTTTTCTAACTGGATTGCATCTGCACTTTTAAAAGACAGACAACTAGAGTATCACTGGAGATAATAGGATCTGGGACTGGAAAGCCTTCATATTTTATTAGGGCTACGTTGATCCCATTTCTTTAAGTCACTGGAGTGTTATTTCACATTCCAGTGTTTGCATAACTGTATTGCCTTTGTTTCTCAGTTCCATTTAAAATTCCCCGGCATATCAAGTCTAGTGAATGTCAGTGAAGATAACTATCAACATGTAATAACTTCCAACTACAGAAACGTGTAACTTGAAAACACTTAAATGAACAGGTATTTCTGTAATAAGTGGGAGCCAAGGGAGGACAAATTAACTCCAACCACTGTGTGTATGTCAGATTTCATTTGAATTTTGACTGTACATAGACACAGACATTCATTACAGATGGTCAAAGAACTGGAGTATGTTCCAGTGAATAATAAGGCTACATAAACCAAATGAGAGACTGAAAACCTTTATATTGACCAGCTTCAAAACCATGTAGGAATCAGGAAAAGATAGAACTCAAATTCTAACTACAAGGAAATCCTACAATAAGAACTTAATTCAGTAACTTGCTTAAAACTGTTTTGGTTATCCATTGCCACATAAAAAATCATGGCAAACTTAATGGTTTTAAGCAACAATTTATTATTACCATTACTGATTCTGTGAGTCTCCCATGAGACTGCAGTTAGATATTGGAAGGGTCTGGACTCTGCTAAAGATTCAGTTGTAACATTGAAGGATGGATATACAGGATATATACTTCAATAACAGGTGTATCATTTGCCTGAGGTGGGACACCTTAGGACTGACCAGATATCTTTCTTTCCATGCTCCTTCCTCACATGAATAACTTGAGCTTCCACAGAACATGGAAGTCCGAGGCAGCTGGCTTCCCTTGGAGCCTGAATTCTAAGAGACAAAAATAAAAAGAACCTGGGTGACTCAGTCAGTTAAGCATCTGACTCTTGATTTTGGCTCAGATCATGATGTCATGGTTGGTGAGTTTGAGCCCTGAATTGGTCTATGCACTGACAGTGCTGAACCTGCTTGGTATTCTCTCTCTCTCCCTTTCTCTGTCCTTCTCCTGCTTGCAATCTGTCTCTTTCTCAAAATAAATAAACTTATAAAAAAAAAAGTGTTCTTATGTCCTAGCATCAGAAGTCAGACAGTATTATTTCTATCACATATTACTTATTTACAAGTTAGTCATAAGAGTCAGTCCAGATTCCTGGGAAGGGAATTACACATGGCATGAATAGTAGGAGGCTTAGTCCTTTGAAGTCCATCTTTAGAGAATCTAATACGCTCACTACATAAGTGAATTGTTATAGCTTACTATGTGCCAACTATTACAATAAGTAATTTTAAATAGATTTTTTATTCTAATCTTTACAACAATCCAGTGATTATGTGGTATTATTAGCTTTATTTTATAGATAAATTAATTGATGTAAATATTTATTGATGGCAATCTATGGCAGACTGTGGTAGACAGAATTCTAAGCTGTCTTCCATGATCTCTGCCTCATAGTGTTATGTTTGTGACTTTGTTATGTTACGTGAAAAAAGGGATTTTCCAGATTTAATTAAGTTTCCTAATCAGTTGACCTTATTAGAGAGAAATATTAACTCCAACTACTCTATGTCAGGTTTAATTTGAGTTTTGATTGAACGTAGACAGACATTCCATCGCAGATGGTCAAGGAACTAGAATGTGTTACAGTGAATAACAAGACTACATAAACCAAATGAGAGACAAATACCTTACATTATAGAGCAGCTTTTTATCAACCAGCCTCAAAATCACATAGGAACTAGGTTCCTATACAGAATATTAGCCTAACCTGATCTCACAAGTCCTTTTTGAGAGCAGAGAATGTTCTCCAGTTGGTAGCAGAAGGGAAAGTCAGAGATATGAAGTACTTGAAGGGTTCAAAGGGTCATTGCTAACATTGAAGATAGAAGAGGCCATGTGCAAAGGTGCACAATAGCCTTCAGGAGCTGTGAGTGCCCCCTGGCCAACAGCCAACAAGGAAATGAACGGCGTCTACACTTGCAAGAAACTATATTCTGCCAACAACCTAAATACACTTTGAAGCAGGTTCTTCTCATGAGTCTCCACATGAGCTCTACCTGCCTGTAATTTTGATTTTCACCATGTAACCCCCTAAGCAGAGAATATAGTTGAGTTGCCTGGGTTTCTGGCTTGCAGAAGTTTGAGCTAATAAGTGGACTTTTTTCATTAAATTGTAGCAATTTGTTATATAGGGATGGAAAACTAATTTGATATTTATAAGAATTTTCTTTTGCTGTGCAGAAGCTTTTTATCTTCATAAGGTCCCAAATGTCCATCAACTGATGAATGGATAAAGAAATTGTGGTGTATATACACAATGGAGTACTACGTGGCAATGAGAAAGAATGAAATATGGCCTTTTGTAGCAACATGGATGGAACTGGAGAGTGTTATGCTAAGTGAAATAAGCCATACAGAGAAAGATACCATATGTTTTCACTCTTATGTGGATCCTGAGAGACTTAACAGATACCCATGGGGGAGGGGAAGGAAAAAAAAAAAAAAAGGAGGTTAGAGTGGGAGAGAGCCAAAGCATAAGAGACTCGTAAAAACGGAGAACAAACTGAGGGTTGATGGGGGGTGGGAGGGCGGGTAGGGTGGGTGATGGGTATTGAGGGCACCTTTTGGGATGAGCACTGGGTATTGTATGGAAACCAATTTGACAATAAACTTCATATATTGAAAAAAAAAGAATTTTCTTAATAGCATACCCTTGCTTGACCATCACCCTTTTCAAGTCTTATTACCCCACTTTTATGCCATTTTTTTAGTTATTTATTTCTAATAACTCCAAACTTACAAACCTTGTCTCAGAATATGATTTTGGAGAATACAGTATAGCATAGTTGTTAACAGAGCTGGTTTAAAAAAGAGATGGGCAGAAGGGAATTCTGCAGTGAGGTCACCCTTAACCAGATGGCAACAGAGATGCAATACTGGTGAAAATTGGATGGATGGCAATTCCTGGTATAAAACTGCCTTACATTTACTGAAACCTTCCTTTCTGGTAAACCAGAATGGGTTGAAGGTGGGAGATGGTGTATTGGCTTGTGCAATATCTCTAGCATTCAAGTAATGTAGGAGTAATGGTTATTTTTAAAATTGTGGAATTGATTGCTTTTTTTGCCAGATGTCACTGATGAGCTAAAAAAAGAGAGTGATAAGTTCAGGTAAGTCAGTGACCAATTCGTAATATGAAAGTAAAATTTCTGGGGAACCTGGGTGGCTCAGCCGGTTAAGTGTCTGACTTCAGCTCAGGTCATGATCTTGAGGTTCATGAGTTCTAGCCCCGTGTCGGGCTCTGTACTGACATCTCAGAGCCTGGATCCTTCTTCGGATTCTGTGTCTCCCTCTCTCTCTGTTCCTTCCCTACTATGCTCTGTCTCACTGTCTCTCAGAAAGAAAGAAAGAAAGAAAGAAAGAAGAAAGAAAAGAAAGTTTCTTCCATGGCAGCACTAACAGAGGGTCTTCTCAGCTAGAGCTAGAGAGTGAGCTCCACACTGAGGTTCAAGCCTAGAACTCAATGGTGAATCCTACAGAGCTACAAAGAATGATAAATTCATAGCCTTGGAAAGTCTGTACTCTAAAGTCTGCAAGTAACTAGGAAATGGAAGCTCAGTGGTGGAGTGATGGCTATCCACTGGAGACCAATATTAATAAGCAGAAATGTTGTGAAACTGCACCTGCTGTTGTGGGGATGATATGATTACAGAAAGGCAGAGGCTAGGTGGTAGCATTTAATCATCAGACACAGAGTTGAGTATATTTAGCATTATGGGTAGTAAGGTTGGAATAGAAACCTGGGGGCGCTGACCCACAGGGATCTATGTTTATGGCTCATTTACCATGGTATTCTCAAGAACCAGGAAAATGGACAATCAAAAAAGTATAGCTTAATATATATAATCAAAAAAAAGATTAAGGGCAGATGAACTGATATTAGCCACCTTGGTGAAATACTATTATTCTTCATCCAGTTTCAAGACCTGAGCTTGACTGAAGAAGATACAAGTGAATTTGAGGAAGGATCCTGCTATACTATAGCAATTCATCCAATCTTTCCCCAAAAGAATCTGTATACATTGGGGGTGGTAGAATACCCAGAATTTGTGAAAGTTGTCAGTTATAAGTTCAACCTATAATGAGATCAAGGACCCCAAATCCCACTGTGAGCACCTATTATAGAGGAATGCCTAGTGATAAATGGAGTTATTGTCCAATTCCAGAGAAAACATGCGTTCATTATGTGGTCATTTCCTAAACTTGGAGTTTTTAATGGGATGTATATATTTACAGCTAGGGAAGACAGTAATTAATATCCATTCCAGGCTTGATCAATGATACTTAAACTTTCTTGCTGTATGTCATGGTAGCGTCCAAGAGGATCTTGCTGGTCCTCTGCATAAGGAATCCTGAAAGACAGTGGCAAGAAAAAAATCGTCCCAGTGGTCCGAGTTTGTGTAGTGCATCTACTCTTCTCTCTCACATAAAGAAAGAAGTGGCCTGTTGTAAGGACATACCCAGATTCCTGACCAGTTGTAAATGGCTGGGCCAATCGATCAGTAGCTTGGAAAGAGCAAGACTGAAGAGGAAATCTAGAGAAAGACATATGGATGGACTCATGGTGTGTAGATTTTTGTAGCCCACATTAATGTCAACTAGAGAATACTTTGCATAGGAGGCATTAATAAGCTTGTGGGCAGGATGATTCATCCAGTATGTCAGCTACCCTCTGTACTTATCTGTGCCAGTGCTCACAAAGTAGACCCATAAATGGACTAATCATGGTAAAAGAGATGTTAGCTATAAATGAGTCTATAGTATGGGCTTATTCTAACAAGTCTGAAATAGCCACTATTGCTGTTAAATGTCTGACTTGTCAGCAAAAGTGTTTGATGCTCAGCTCTTGAAATGCTATCAGTTCTCAAGATTAATCAACTACTTGATAGCAAGATGATTACATCAGATTTCATCTACCCTGGAATGGGCAGTAATGAACACATGTGTTGGTATGTGTTTTCCTTTCCTGCCCTTAGTGTCTCGGTCAGTATTTAAAGGCTTACAGTGTGTCTGATTTACTGACACTTTATCTTGTATGATATTTCTTCAGATAAAAGGACACATTTTGCAGAAAAATGATCATAACATTGAGCATGGCCCAAAGGATAATTAGCCTTACTATTTTCTACACGACTCAAAGCCTGACGGCCTAATATAATGCTGCAATGACCACTCAAAGGCATGCCTGAGGCTCCAACTTGCAAATAATACCTTGCCGCTTTGGAGAATTGATTTCTGATATGGTATATACTTTTTAGCTAATGGCCATTTTGTCCTGAGTCTCTGATACTTAGATTATGTGAGTCCAGAAATGATGGGATGGAAGCAGAAGTAACCCCTCTCACCATCACTCCCAGTGAACCATTTAGAGAATTTGTGCCTCTTGCCCTTGCAATTTTACATTTGGCAGATCTAGAGTTCCAAAATTATGACTTCTACCTGGCATTTTGAGTTCCTCATGCCAGTAGACTTGCACACAAGAATGTTACCCCATTGGCAATGGTAATGGACTCTGATCATTGTGAGGAAGTAGAATTGCTTCTACACAAAGTAGCAGAAAGTAGTATATCTAAGCCTCTAGAGACGTACTACAGCATCCTTGGTGATCTCAAACTTTGTTTTAACCATGAACAGACCCTAGTCAAATAAGGGCTCAGTCTCTTGAGGTATAAAGATCTGTCACCCATTTCATTAGCCCACAACAGGAGAAATATTGGCCGAGAGTGAGAAAAAAGAGGCAGATGATGAATATTACCTAAGCCTCAAGACCAATTACAGCAGTGGCAGCTGTAGCTCAACCTGTTGATCTTTCTTTTGAGAATTCTTTTCTTTTTTTTTTTCTATGAGTATTGCCAAGCACTTTCTTGAGGAATCAGTACGGTAAATTTAATGTGAGGATTGCATGGATCTCACCACTGAAATGGGTGGATTGTATAAGACATTGTTTGTACTTTACACACATTCCCTGAAATCAACCAGTTCATTCACTCTGATTCCAAGAGTCAAAACCTGCATCTCTTGCCCATGAGGCTGCCCACAGAATGTTGAGTTTATTTTACTCACACAGTTAGAGTGGGAAACACCTTAAAACTTATGTCTCGGGGCGCCTGGGTGGCTCAGTCAGTTAAGTGTCCGACTTTGGCTCAGGTCATGATCTCATGGTTCGTGAGTTCAAGCCCCACATTGGGATCTGTGCTGACAGCTGAGAGCCTAAAGCCTGTTTTGGATTCTGTGTCTTCTTTCTCTCTGCCCCTCCCCTGCTCCTGCTCTTTCTCTGTCTCTCAAAAAATAAATAAATGTTAAAAAAAAAAAAAAACAACAACTTATGTCTCTCCAGGCAGAACTCTTGAACAATAATTTTGTTACGAGGGTATGAATTCTCAACTTTCTTACACCTTGACTTAGACAATTGTAAGATGTGATGTACTCTGTAGGCTAGCTTTTTTAGATTGAGCTGGGATTTCTGTCTGTAAAACTTTGCTTAGTACATCTACACTTCTCTTTCCATTCTTATTATATTTTCCCTTGAATTTTAGACATACTTCTTCCTACCCTAGTCACGAAGGAGCAATTCATGTTCAGGGTCAAATAGCTCAGCCAGTATGTTTGTGCAGACCCTACTGTGGTAAATATTTAGTACTTTATTCTGAGTGAGATAGAGTGCCATTGAAGTTTTAAGCAGAGGAATGACATGGTTTTACTTTACTGGACATTATATGAAGCCAAGCCTCCACAGGATAAGAATGGAATCAAAGAGACTAACAAGAGACGATGATAATTTAGGTGAGGGTGATTGTTGGTTGATATAAAGTAGTCAGATTCTGGATAGATTTTGAAAGTAGAGCTCATGTTTGTTGATTAAATGGATTCACACCTAAAGGAAAGGAAGATTTCAAGAATAACCTTAAGGTATTCACCTGGATAATTGGAAGGAAGGAATTGCCAGTTAGTTAGAAGGTAGAAACAGAGTTGTTTTTTTTTGTTTGTTTTTTTAATGCATAATAATGCAACTGGAGAAAAGCAAAAACCAGGTCAATTTTACCAGTGTGATAGCATCTAAGATGTTTTTCTCTCCTTTTCCTCTTTCATTTAAAGCCAAAGCAGAACTGGAACATCCAACTTCTATGCTTCCCATATCTTCCAAGCCCATTCTTGAATTCCTGTTCAACACAAAATCCAGCACAACTTTAGGAAGCCATTTTACACAAGGTCTTACCTTCATATCAACCCCCTTTGGGCTATTATCATGTTTAGAGCTGCAGACTCTGGAATTAGACTGAATTCAAAATTTGACTCAATTGCTAATTTGCTTGGGAAGGTCACAAAACTTTAAAACAATCCATCTGTAGAAAGGGAATAATGATAGTAACTCAGTAACTCAGGATTATGTAATAAATAAGATAGTAAGATGATAGGTTTAAATAATTTAGGCTGTGTATTCTAGTAAGTGTTTAACAACCAGATCCCCAGGAAAGAAAGAAAGAAAGAAAGAAAGAAAGAAAGAAAGAAAGAAGAAAGAAAGAGAAAGAAAGAGGAAAGAAAGAGAGAAAGAAAGAATGAAAGAGGAAAGAAAGGAAGGAAGCAAGGAAGGAGGGAAGAAGGGAAGGGAAAGTAGAAGTAGAGTTGAATAGATACGTACCAGACTGGATCCATTGTGCAGATAAGAGCCAGCTCCAGCATATGAGTAGGTTTGACACAGTGCTTCACATATAATATATATTCATAACTATTAGCTATTGTCATTACTATTTGTAAATGCATTCCACTTTGGATACTGTATTACATTGTATATTTATATATCAGTCTTTCTTCCTATATTGTTCTTGAGGTCAGAGATCATGGTTACATGGTTTGAAAAACCTAATAAGACACTCTGACCTCTTTTCTAGTCTTTCTTTCCCCTTTTCAGGAATAAAGACCCATGTCTTTATTATAGTGTATGGGTATGACCATCCTGTCTACGTCCATCTCTCCCAAAGCTGAACTGGCAGGTTAGTTTTGCTACCCCAATTGCCTCACCTCTGGTCTTTTATCTAAGCCTTCTTTTACCTGCTGCTTATTGAAAAATATTAACTAAATAAATGAATTATTGAACTAATGAACTAAGATAGTGGACTGTAGAAAGAATATCAATCCTAAAGACTTAGTGCAAACACCAGAATGTTAGTTTGAGAGGTATAGATGCACTCATAATTAGGCCTTGGAAGATAATACTTACAAATAATTAATAATAATAATAATAATGATAAGAAAAAGTCACATAATAAATACAGATATCACTAATAAAAATAATAAATATAGCTATACTATGAGGGACATTTGTCTAAGCATTTTCTCTCCATTTTAAAAATTAATAATCACAGCAGCCCCATGAGATATACAGCATTATTTCTATTTTACAGAAATTAGCAGCAAGGGACACTTGGGAGAGAAATAATGACTGGACATTTAATGGTAAGTATAGGGACCTAACGATTGAAAGCCCCATTTGATTAGGTTGGAATTAAGGAGAGGTCGGTATGGCTGCTGTGGGGACTTTTTGTCTGGCTCAACTGGGATTAATTCAGGAAAACTGGGTATGCTGAATCTGCATATGGGAAATCAGTGCGTCTATTTATAAAAAGTTGAAGAAGAGGGGTGCCTGGGTGGCGCAGTCGGTTAGGCGTCCGACTTCAGCCAGGTCACGATCTCGTGGTCCGGGAGTTCGAGCCCCGCGTCGGGCTCTGGGCTGATGGCTCAGAGCCTGGAGCCTGTTTCCGATTCTGTGTCTCCCTCTCTCTCTGCCCCTCCCCCGTTCATGCTCTGTCTCTCTCTGTCCCAAAAATAAATAAACGTTGAAAAAAAAAATTTTTTTTAAAATAAAAAAAAAGTTGAAGAAGATAAAGAAGAGGAAGAAAGGACAATGGTGCATATAAAGATCACAAATCAACACAAATGTGAGGAATGAGTCTGGTATGGAGAAAGAGTTCATTTACATCTAGCATACATTTAGTACCTTCTTCTAAGACATTCTTCTAAGACATTCTGAATTTGAATTATTTTTATTTTCACAACACAATCCTTATAGGTAGGTTTTCTTATCTCATCTGTGTGTATGTGTGTGTGTGCGTGTGTGCTATTTGGATTTTGATGTTACTTTCTTCCTCAAGTCTAGGAGTTCTGTCTTCATTGCTCGCTATCTGGTAGCTGCTGTATCAATGAATCTCAATAAAAAGATATAAATAGTTAAAGAGAATAAACAAATCCCTAAAGAAATAAACAAATCTAACCTATTTTTAATTTATATTACATATTTATTTTTACTTAGTGGTCATCTAGCTAAGTTTGACCTAGTTTGTATATAGAAAATCTACAAACTTTTTGGTGAACTGGAATAAAAAGAGAAATGATTTAGTATCTTCTGTTGATGTAATCACATTATAAAGGGATTAAATTTATACTTGTTCTAATGTGTGTAACACTTAACTATCAGAAGCTTTTCAGCATTATTTAATCCTTGAAATATAGTTTATATAAATAATTTTATTAAAAAAGTTTTGATCAATTCTAGACAGAAATCTGCCACCGTAATTTTTTACATAGTGTACTGGAGTTGATACCTAACCATTCCTCAATCAAGAATACCTGAACATCATTGGCCTTGGAAATTATATTAGTCGAGGTTTACAATTTCAAGTAACAAAATCCTAAATTGTATTAATTAGACAACACAGGCAATATTTTAACTCAAGAAATGTAAGGTATAAATGAACATTGAGTACATAAGAAAGTTGGGAACGCAGCTGAGGCTTAGGAACCCCTAGAAACAGGACTTGAAGGACTCTAGCTGGGCGTCCATTTGCCTAATTATATTATTTTTGTGAATATACAAAAGTATAAAAGTTTCTTCTGTGTGGCAGAAAGCATGGCTTTTAATACTTTCTATGTTTTCCACCTTAAAGTTTTAAATCTCAGAGACAGACGTATCTGATTGGTCTTGGGTGGGGCAGTCCCCCAGCCTGGACCTGTGACATTAGCCGGGAATCAAGGAACCCTATTTCTACCAGCTTTGGTCAGATTTATACTCTTGCACCAATGAAGGTGCTTAAAAAATGGAGTCATGAAAACATAGCCCTCGTTGACAGAACTCTTAATTGCTAGTGAGAATTCCAGAAGACGGAATTCCAGGCAGAACAAGCAAAAGCTACCCAGGATAGATATATAAAGCCACAGTTTCCAGTTCTTATGTCAGTGGTCACTGGGGACCCAATAACCTCTTTAATATGGTTCAGAATGGTCCTAGGGTGCCAACTCTCAGATTGCAGGGGGCTCTTTTTACAGGTTGGACCTAGCAGGCATAGCTCTCCCCTGTTCTTTGTTATTCCTTCTCACAAAAGGAGCACTGTTAGTATTCACAACACACTTGATAAAATGAAATCATCTATTTACTCAATACCAAAGGCAGTGTTAGATATTAATTAACCCTTGTCGTTGCTATAGAAAAATAAGAACAGTTCTCTTTTCTTTTTTTTTTTTTTAACTAAGATTGTAATTTAGCGATAGTTCCATTCCTGAGTCTCCTTCCTTAACAGGCAGTGACCTTTAACAAATATCTACAAACGACATTAATATTTTCCTTCTCAATCCTTGCCCTCTCCACCCGTTGTCTCTGCTCTGTCTTTCAAATCACATTGGGTCATACAGAGGACACATGCTAGATGTTTGGATTCTAGAATTACAAGCTTCACAGCCAATTTGTATTTGCATAAAAGCAGACTCCTTTTTCAGACATTAGACACACATAGCGGCTTTCAGCCTGCCAACTTTATTACTGTTCATTTCACCATCCTACACTAGCTTTTGCTGAAAAGAGTAGCATAAATCTCAGTGTATAAAGGTAGTATCCCATAATCACTCATCAAAGAAATAAGATATTACCTTATTCTACGATACACGTCAATGATGGGGCATTTGTTAAACCATTTATGATTTGGAAACAAAGGTAATAAAGTCTGATTGAATATCTGAACCAGATATCTTGAAGGATCAATATAGAACTCAGGAAAATAATATATATATATCTTTCATTTTGTCTGGAAGTGCTATGCCAGGAATAGTATCAAAATTCTTAGGTACAAATATGGTAGCATAATAAAAATGCTTGGATAGGGAGAGACTATCCCATATATTTTAAAATAGACACAAACACACATTCTTTATGCAATGTGTTCACACATTCTAAGTCCCATTTTGTGACTTGCTGAACCAGCTAATGGGTTACTCCATATTCAAAGATTTACACTAAGCCTTTTCTTACCAATTTTCCTTCTACTGTGAGAGTTACTAATGCTGATTGAACTCAGAGGCTCAATAAACAACTTTGCTATCTCAAAAAATACATCCTCTTTGCCAGCAAGATGTTTGGAGTCATTCCAAGAAAAAGAAAAAAAAAATCTGGTCAACAAGAGAAGGGACCACATTGAAATGTATGCTCTCCTATTTTTACTCTGGTCATAAATCATTATCCACTCTGGCATTGATTAATTGGTCTTTCTGAAATCGTCCAGAATTCTTATGAAAATCCAGGATAAAGCACGATTACAATATTAGCAGCCAACAGAAAGGGATACATTTCAAAATGTTGTCTGGAGATAACAGTGTATAGACAAAATTGTGTCACATTTCAAGCAGCTTTCTGATTATTTACATTTTTTAAGTGATTTAGTTTCTTTTGTCAAAGTCTTCATTCACCCCCTTTCTTATCTTAGGTTCTACAACCGAGCCCGAGAAAGGTGAGAATGACACGCTCCACATCTTCCACCTGTCAGCGTGACACCAGGGCGTCCTGGACCCATTGAAAATTTCCATGTTATGATGTCTAATTCTTCAGGATATTTTTGCTAATGATCGAGTTTTGCATTGGTAATTGAAGCTAGTATCTTAAATAGATTATAAATGGGCTAAAACAGCTGTCTGAATGTCACATACGGTCAGTCTCTTGGAGATTAGACTTGTAATTCTAACAATAGTTTCACTTTGAGAATTAATAAGCTTTTCATTTGAGGACTGTTTGCTGATTCCTGCTTTCTTTCATCCACTTTTTTCTTGCCTTACTGCTCACTCCTCAGTGATTTCATATCTTTCACTTGTGTCAAAGTAACTTTCTCATTGCATTCTATAGTTTGGCAGTTAGCATCCTGAATGCTACACTATTTCTCAGTAAAGACTGGCTATTACTATAAATTTATAAAAGTAAAAAAAGTCTGGCAAGGCATAGGAAAAAAAATAGACCAATGAATTACATTCAAGAGTCCAAATATAAGGCCATGAATATATGGATATTTGGTATATGACAAAGATATGGACATTTCTTTATATGGATGGCTTTACTATATGGCACTGGGAAACTAGCTAACTATGAGGGTTATAAAAAATTATATGTCTATTCTACACCACTCAAAGATTTAAAATTTAGGTGGATTAAACATGAATGAAGGTTATACAGTCAATATGAAAATTTAGGAGCATATCTTTACTCTACCTCTGGAGTGAACAACGTTTTTTTTAATATCCCTGAAGCAAACATCCCGAGGTGCACTTAACTAGTGTAAAATTAAATGAACAATATAGATTAAGTTTAAATAGTTCTATGATGATTGTAAGCCATTTGAGTTGTAAGATTTTAGATTTAAAAATAGAAGGAAAAATAAATGGGCAGATTACTGTTACTCCTAAAATGCTAGTTAGATCTACAAAACTGAACTTTTTAATTAATCAGAAGAAAGAGGAGAGTAGTCCAACTATTATGACGTGCCCATATTTTAATTAACAAATGCACAGGGGTGCCTGGGTAGCTCAGTTGGTAAAGCATCTGGCTCTTGATGACAGCTCAGGTCATGAACTTGCAGTTCGTGAGTTCAAGCCCCACCTCAAGCTCTGTGCTGACAGCACAGAGTCTGCTTGGGGTTCTCTCTCTCCCTCTTTCTCTACCCCTCCCCAGCGTGTGCTTTCTCAAAATAAATAAAATAAACATTTAAAAAAATCTTTAAAAACAAACCAAACAACAAGAACAAAAAACCACTAATGACTGTACAGCACCATTGTTCTAAGTATTGTTACAAATATTAACCACATTACCCATTGTAACAATTACATGAAGTTGGTGCTTTTAGGGTCATCCTCATTTTATGAATGAAGAAAGTAGAAAGAGGTTTGTAACTCCTCCCAAGTAAGAAAATGAAGAAGTGGATTCACTGAGATGTGAACCCAGGCAGTTCAGTTATAGATCTGCCCTGTCAACCAGTAACTAGTATTGGTTTCCTTACAATTTTGTATGGAAATAGCAATTAACACTAAAGTGCTTTTCCTTCTGGAAAATGCTTGTCTTTTACTTTGATATTTTTCACCTTAAACATCTCATATACGTCAGCTACAATGATGGAAAAAGAAAGCAAATACTCCATTTAGTGACAGTTTATGTATTTCCAGCTTACAATGTAGGCTTGTGACAAAAATCCCTACATCTTCCTATGATTACAATATATGTCCATTTAACTCCTTTTGATGTTTTCTACTAATTAATCTATAATTTAACAAAAATAGCAAATTAATTCTTACCCTTTTCAAACATGTAAAATTAGCATAAAGAAAAATAGAATAAATACAAAAAGTAATTTAAATTAGATGAAAATACATTTGGAACAATTAGATTTGGACGGGATGAAATTAATATTCTTAGTTCTTTAAATGTGTAAAACATGGAGCACATGTGGGCTCTTAACAAATATCAGTAGAATGAATTAGTACAGAAATGCATGCTGAAACTCTCAGTCTCTTTGAATGATAATTAACAACTGAAACACTATAATATTTAAAATTATAAAAAAGTATGCAAATTACTAGTTTGGGAGACAGGGACTACAGAGAGGTGTGAGTAGTGTGTTTAGGAAAGACCTTTATTTCTCAAAAATGTGCAAATGCATGCCTTTTTTTTATGTTTATTTATTTTTGAGAGAGCACAAGAAAGGGAAGGTCAAAGAGAGGGGGACAGAAGATCTAAAGTCGGCTCTGTGTTGATAGCAGCAAGTCCAATGTGGGGCTTGAACTCACAAACTGGGAGATGGTGACCTGCACTTAAGTTGGAGGCACAACCGACTGAGCCACCCAGGTGCCCCCAGACACATGTCCTTTATAAGTCATATAATCATAACATCTGAGTTTCAGAAAGGTCTTTGTCTATCATCTAGTCAAAACACTCATCTATCCTTGTTCTCCTTTTATTACACTCCTGACAAGTGGGAAGTCATGATCTTTGAAGAGCTCTGGAAGTAGGAAAACCAAGACTTCCTAACAAAAGTAGTGTAGTGGAAAACTAAGTTAATTAAGGGTCAAGATTCCTTGGTTCTAGCTCTGGCTGATCCATTAAAGAATAGAGGAGCAAATCATGTAACTTGCTGAGTCCACATTTCCTTATCTGAAAAATGAAAAAGTTGGACATAACTGTAAGGTACAATTCTATCAACATTAAACATTTGCATTCTATGATTGTATTTTTTGGATAGATTTTTCATCATAAAAATCTTTCCTATAGTCAACCAAAATTGGACTTCATATAATTGTCACCAAAAATTTAGTGGCAACCCTTCAAGAAGTAACTATTCTTTGTTTCAGATATTCATGCATCATAACAAGCCACCCACAAAGCTTAGTGGCAAAAAAAAAAAGCAGCAAAAACAAAAGCAAATATTAAAAAAAAAACACCATACATTTTTATCATGATCCGCAAGTTGGTCAGAGCTTGGCAGTCATCAGCTTGTCTCTGTTCTATTCGGCTTCAGCCGGACGGGTCCAAAGACTGATTTTGCTGAAGCATTATTCACTCAGATGTCTGGTGTTTGATTCTGACTATTGATTTATACCTCATCCTGGGCTGGTGGCCAGGACATTTGCATGTGGTCTTTCCATGTGACCTGAGCTTCTTTCCTCACAACATACTGGCAGGGTTCCAAGGATGACTGTCCAGAGAGATGATCAGGTAAGCTCTACCTCCTTGTATGACCTAGCTGTGGAAGTTATTCAGTATCACTTATTGTTCAATTTATTCATGAGAAGCAAATTACTAAAATTCCAGTGAATTCAAGGGGAGAGGAATCAGTCTTCACTTTTGTGAAGCCTTTTAAATATTTGAATATTAATATCATGATTCCTTAAATTTTATTTTTTTTCTTTGCTAAATGTACTCTTCAGTTTTTTTTTAACTTTTTTATCAGAATACATTTTAAGTTTCCCATACTTTTTCTGACTGCAAAAAGATATTGTTTTATTTGTCTATGTTAAATGATACTGTTCTTCTAAAAATTATGAAGAAATAGCTCTCAAAAAATGAATCCAAGATCCTTCGGGTTCTCTCAGATCTTTTGGGGGTGGGTCTGCAATGTTAAAACTACATTTCATTACTTTTTAAATGTTTATTTGTTTTGAAAGAGAGAGGGTCTCAGCACAGAGACCACTGTGGGGCCCAATCTCACGAACCCTGATTGTGACATGAGCTGAAATCAAGACTCAGTTGGTTAACCAACTGAGCCATCCAGATACCCCCAAACTACATTTTAATAATACTAAGGCATTATGTTTATCTTTCATTCTCTAAGAATGTACAGTGAAGATTTCCAATTCTACATAACAAGTAATTTTACTGTTAAAAGATACTTAAAAAAATTTTTTTTAGAAAACATCTTTCATTCAACATTTTTTATTTTTTAGCAATCTCTCTTGACATTGGCATCAAGATTAATTGCTCTGCATCTGGAAAAATCCAAGTTTTGGCGTTTTAAAGAAAAATGGGATTACATTTTATCATCTCCAGTCTTTTGATACCTCTTTCATTTTCTGCTCCTTTTGTCAGGTTACTGATAGTAGTGTCACTAGCTAGACCTCAAAACCTGACCTTTACTGCCCACCTGCTTATACCTACGAACTTTGCCCCACATTTTTTCTTAAGCTCTTCTTTCCAGCTTATCTCTTAACTCAGACCAAAGACCTGACAGGCAGAGCATCCCTTGATGGAAACTGAGACTACCCCTCAAGCAATAACGACTACCCTGTTGAAGAGTCCTGGTGGCCCCAGACCACCTGGTTTGAGCTCAACCTCCGCCTCATGCCTGCGCAGATGGACCATGGAATGACCCATGGAGTGACTGACAGCTACCTTTACCTCATTATAATACTACAATCTCCACCTGAGGAGGAACACAAACCTCATTTACATAACATACAATGTATGTATAAGCATGTTTCCTCAAGGCACATGTGCGACATTCTACCCGCCTCTATACACGAATTCTGAGTACTCACCCTAACCCTAAATAAAAGGAACTCACTCACCCATGTTCAGGGGATCATGGCTTTGGAAGTCATTCCTTGTGATCTCCTTATTTGCTGCAAATAAATTTGTCTTCGTGTGACAACTATACCTGGTGCACTTTCCATCTGTGGCTCACCAAGGAGCGACCTTGTGTTAGCGCAGTTACAGCTGTCCAACTATTTTCCCTGATTATAAGTAATTTCCATATTTCTTTAAACTCAGTTCATTCCATTGTCAAAGATTAGCCCTGAGTAAATATTTAGTGAATAATTCAGTTTACTTTAGGCATGGCATTTCAATCTCATTTGTACTCTGACCTACTGAGCTTTCCATCACCTTCTTTCAGATGATTTTAGATCTGGACCGTTATATTGTCTAGAATCTCCTGCCTCTTTTCTTTTCTTTTCTTTTCTTTTCTTTTCTTTTCTTTTCTTTTCTCTTTTCTTTTTTTTTTCTTTTTTACATCTATGGATCCCTTAAAACAGTGCTCTTTGCTTTTTGAAGTGTGATCCCAGATCAGAATCTACCCTTGTTTAGCTTGCTAAAAAATACACATTCCTAGACAACAACCCACTCCTCTTATATCAGAATGTCTGATTTGAGTTGAATTTCTGTCATTTATAACCAAAAGATTTTTAACTGACATTCTTATAAAGGTAAACCTTTTAGGAGTCTTAGCTATCTTACTCAGTCCTCATAAAACCTTATTAGCCCTATTTTATGATTGAGGACACTAAAGAACTAGCTCAAGGTCACATAGCCAGTAATTATCAGATTGGGCATGAAATCAGAATGTTATTTATTTGTTTTTCTGCCTCCTAATGTTACCTAAGCAGATTAAACACCTGAGGGGTACTGGGACGGGCTTGGTGGCAAAAAGTCACTTTCACTGGCCCTGCCTCAGAGTCTGGAATTGCCAGCATTCTCCACTCCTTTCAGTTAAAGGCAGCTGTTTAAATGCAAATTATATCTGGGAAGGGTGTCACATTAATAGCTACTACCAGCTATTAACTCCTAAAGACAAATCAGTGTTCTTGTTCTCTAGAGTAGACAGGACTCTTAAAGAATGTAACATTTGGAGCAAATTTTGGAACTGAGGGTGTGGGAAATGGGAAAGGCTGGGCGCATAACGATGCCCTCATGGTAGGGGCTTTGGTGAGTGACAGACCACAAGTGCTAGAAGGTGTGCAGGCTATGAGAAGTGAGGGTAGGAGGAGGGAGCACAAGCGTGCCGAATGGGATGTAGAACGATAATAGCAAAGATTACCTGCTTTCCATGTTTGCATAGAACCATTTAGAACCATTTCAAATTCTGGCATCCATTTTGATCAGGCTTTAGTCTTTATGATAAAACACAGGAAATTACCCCCGAATGTGTAGTGTGTGTTAAATATGAAGAATTAGTCCAAGACTGCCAAATCTAATACACATAAGGTCCCAGCATGAGCTCATATTCGATGATCATTAACATCTTTAACCTTTTCTTCAATTTCTTTAATGAATAAATGTATCTTATTTCCTTAGACTGTAGGACAATTGGACTGTTTTTCTTCAGTGTCATATACATATGCAATGTAAAATATGACACTAAAAGGATTAAATCATGTAATAAACATGACCACACCGCTTTGTTGTCAGAATCGTAACTGGAGCATGATGTTTGAAAGGTAATGCTGAAGCGGCTCTAGATTTATAATTTTTCCAATGAATTACTCATAAAGGGAGATTTCGTAAACCAATAAAGTAATTCCCAAGCTGCATAAATTACTAAATGACTTGTTAAGTTAAAAAATAAGTGGCAAAGCTTTTTTGTGCCATAGTGGCTAATGTCAGTGCCTAATAAATTTGTTATACAATGTTATAGGATTTTTTTTTAAAGGTCATCATTTAGGCTTGGATTAACAATCAAAAAGCAGGAGCTTTTCCTAAAGCTCTAGGTGAACAATGGCACTTGAAAATGAAACACTGGCAAATTGCCCATCTCCTGTGGGAAAAGGAGGAAGGAGGCAGCAGCATCTTTGTAAGCAATCACACTAGAGAAGGCAGGCTTCTTCCCGGGGCATTAACAACATCTCCACAGGACTCAGAGATTTTTGTCAAGAGCCACAATTTACACAATAATTACACTCATTGGAGCAAATACTGATCCCAAATTGCCTCCTACTTCTTGTCCTCTCCCCAAACCAAATGTTTTGTCCATGTACCCAAGTTGTTTCAAAGGATTAGTTAATTCATGTATTCATTTAACAAAAACTCGCTTTTGTAAGCATGTTTTACTTTTCCAAGCAATCAATTCATAAAGCAGACACTATTTTCCTTTCTATTAACGTAATAAAAGAAAATAAATAATATGATTTTAGAAGCTCTTGACATATCTAAGCTAGGACTCTGCTATTTCTTAAAGAAAATAGATATTTTTAAAAAGTGTGGCTAAACATGCTAATCATAATTTATTAAGCAACACGAAACCAAAGGCAATGAAAGGCAAGTTGGATTTATGAGGAAACCGCCAAGATTATATTGTGCATTTTACTAGACAAAGGTAATGTTTCCAGACTAGTAGTTGCTGGTTCTTCAAGGACAGACGCAAAGTTATCAGTTTTCCAGATGAATAGAACAAGGGAGAGAAGTGCATTTGCTATGGCCTATCCTCACATGCTTACTGTTGTTCACAAAGCACCCAACAATGTCTGTCTTGACAACATGGGAATTCACTGAGCCCGTGATCAGACTCTGCCTTCATGATGACATGAAAGAGAAGGGTGATTTTAGTCCACGACAGCTCCAACTATTGATGTCCAAGCTCATTATGCATTATTAACTTCTTTATGGTGTTGGGACACCAAAGAGAGATCCTGTTAAGAAGCAGAGAGTGCAAAACAGGATCAGTGGGATATTGTAATCAGGTGGAGGAGTAACCAAAGTGCCTGGGAAAAGACCTCCAGATGGTGATGAAAAAAAGATGACCTCCAATGGAGATACTACATAAACTCCTGGAGGGGAGTCTCATGGCCACAAGCTGAGAAGGGGATCTAAGGAAGAAGAAAGAGCAGTCAATTTTTCCTTCTAGGTAGAGATCAGGACCAAAGCCTCCTTGGGGATAAAGTGCAAACCCTTTGAGCCAAAGAAGTTTGTTGATTATTTGTGGATTTACATCATCCATACACATTCCTTGCCCCTCACCAGCAAGAATGAGGTGATGTACATATGCATGACAATATCCCTGCTTATGGAGTTTGTAAGTGTTGGTACCTCTACCTGGTATGGCGGGGCTCTGCTGTTTCTTCAAAGCTCTAAATAAACAAACCTAAATCACATTCCAGGAATTCTCATTTTTAGGCAAATTGAATGTTTTATATGAGGGATTTTTTTTCTACTATTGGGAGAAACATCAATGATTTATCTACTGATAATAATTTTTCCATCTATAGGGTTGTGAGAATGAAATAAATTGGTATTTGTTTTAACATTTAAAATGCTGTACAAACGTGGATTATTTTTATCATCCTATTGGCATTGAAATACATGCATTACCTATTCAATTGATGTAAAACTTGCACTATGAAGTGATGAAGCAACTGGTTAATATTGGATCCTACTATGCCCCTTCAGATTTCCATCCTAGTCAACAATAGGTTCCTAGAACTATGAAATTAGATTACCTTTTTCTTGAGTGAAATTAAAAAGAATTAACATGTAATGGTTAAAATTAACCATCAATAACATTGCCCCTATCTAAATAAAAAAAAAAAAATAGTGACTTAGGAGATTTAAGGACATGATTCCAATATTCTATTTGAAGCTATATATTAACTTTTTAAAATTAACTGAAGTCCTAATGTAACTGATTGTATCCAATTAGAAATAAATACACCATTATATGCAAATGTATTTATAAAAACAAATTCAGAAATAAACACATTTCACCAGGAGACAGCTGTCAAATGACAAAAATAAAAAAAATTAATGAGTTTGATGTCATGTGTTTAAGGTAAAACCATCCATGGAATTAGGGAGTAGAGTGTCTCATGAGCACTTGTTTCACAGGGATTTGGGGCAAGAGTGAGTTTTATAGAATGTTAGATGTGGCACTGTGGAAACAAGATTTAGCTGGGAGATCAGAGATTTTTATATATAGCCAGTCTATATTATAGGGTAAGGTAAGCTAGTTAAAGCTGAGTTGGAGTATTGAGATTGATGTATTTTAGATTTCCTTGATAGTGAGGCATTTCCCTAT